>NC_081831.1:82867090-83184902 GCF_030867095.1 Alligator mississippiensis
GGGGGGAGATGTGAAGAGCTGATGAGGGAGGAGAGGCCTCAGGACAACAGGTCACACTCGCACCGAGACCCAGCACTGGCTCTTTAGCAGCCCCCGCAAGCCAGGCCCTGCCTGCTCTGAAGCAGCTCCAACCAGCCCACGTGCCAAGTTCAGTTCTCAGTGCCCACTTAACTCGGGAATTGAGTGTCTGTGAGCAATGGAGGCTGATAGTGGCACGACTGCCCTGCACGCGGGGCCTCCATCCTAGCTGTCTGTGCCCTGCTCCTCTTCTCCTCTGTGTTGCTTAATAAGCTGTTGAAACCTATAGCTGAACGCGGCTCTTCATCTGTCCTACATGGGAGGTATGAGGAATGAACTGAGACTCCGCTGTCCTGGTCCTCTTAGGTTTCCACACCAATGCCCATCGTCATGCCACCTGAGCACCCTCCAGGTAGCAATCAGCATCAATGGCAAAGCCGATAGCTGCTTGATGGGATTATGCAGCCCCTTCTCTCTTGAGCTCTTTGGCAGGGGGGATGCAGACCACATACAGCGCGTGGCACAATGAGCTCTACGCAGCAGTGCAGTACAAAAAGTCACTCCTGTGGCTCCTGTTGGCTAGGTAACAGGACTGCCACAAGGATGCTACTCTCCAGTTATGCCTGGGCTAAGCAGAAGGGCACACAGAGGATGCTGTGGTTATATTCAGATTATCAGAGAGAGAAATAAAGGTTTTCAAGACATCCCAGGCCAGTGTTCAACCCAGCCACACAGTCCTGTGTCTGTATGTGAAATACTGCCTTCCCCCTTCCCCACTAGGTCCTGTGAGCAGTCAGCCCTGCTCCCTTCCCCTGAGCATCCCTGAAGGGGAAGCAGGAAGCTAAGTTTGTGTTAGATCCTAGGCCAGTGCCCCCATTGCTGGCCTACAGCTGGGGATAGCTGTTGAGCCTGGGAAGTGAGCAGAGGCTCTACATTCAAGAGTGAGGGGTGAAGCAATCATTCCTTTGTGCTTGTTTACTTGGGAAAGGCGAACGGCCCAGAAGTCCTTGCCCTCACGCTATTCCGAGCCTCAGAACAACGACTCCTGGAAACATCAGGGGTACAGAAGAGCAAATCTCAAATGCAATTAGGGCACAAAAGTGCAGTCCCTCCTCATCAGTCTAGGGGTACAGGCCAGCACCAGGCCAAGTCCATGGTCCAGGTCTAGGGTCAGACCATGCCGTGCTACCCAAGACCACGTTCTCACACTGGAACAAACACGGATACACGCCAACGTAAGCCTCCAAAACTCCTAGAAAGAAATCATTCATCTGCCTGGGGCTCTCGTCGTAGCAAGCTGTGGTTTGAAATGAACACCGCTGGCACGATTCCAAGGCACTCTAAGCAGGGCAATGGTGGAGCCACTCTGTCAGAGATGACCGATTAGCAGATCCAAGGCTGAAAAAGGGAAAGCAGTTCCGCAAGTCCAGGCACCAGCTGTTCGCCGAGCGGGAGGCAACTTCTCAATGTGTCCCTCCAACGCGCAATGGCAAGACATCAGCTGTCAAATCCAAGACAGAACTTGTCCAGTTCTAGAAGTCCTCCCTCCTCCAACAGCTCTGCACTCCCGTTCCAAAAGCGTCATCACCAGCGGTGTCCCAGCTCAGGTCAAGAGGAGTCTAATGGCAAACGCAGAGATTCCTGTACTGCATGCAGCTTCATCCACCACAACCAGAGTGCCTCGGGGCTACATGTGCAGCTTAGTCGAACTCCTAGATGCATTGCTAGGAAACAGAGAAAAAACCCTGCTCCTTGGCACACGTGTGCGCTGCAAACCCCATGCACTCATGAGGAACTGCAGTCCACATACAGAGGAGAGTGGACTTTGGCTCAAGCAGCTGTTTGATTCTGAAGCACCACGAGATCCTTGGATTAAAGGTGGTATCATGCAGCCTGAGATCTGATGCATGTACTGAGAAATCTATGAATCTATGAAAACCTGTCACAGCAAGTTGCTCTAGCTCATTCAGTATTCAGCAGCAAAGTTCACTCCAGCTCTTAAGAAATCCTGAGTGATGGGGTTTGCTGGTTAAGATGACATTTGCTGCTAGCTTAACAGCACAAAGGTTAACGTATGTAGTTTTGCTTTGCCTTGCAAACCCAGTGCTGGCATCCAGGCTTGCTTCCCACTAGAAGCTGATCCACCCACTTCCCCTGCAGAGAGCTCAGAAGTGACCTGGGGCTTGCTTATCAGAGTACACTTGCTGAACAAACAGTTTCAATACAGCTCAAATAATGTTATAGAATGGGAGATAAGTTAGGGAGCAGCTTGCCAAGAATGTTTAACAGCAGGTCATCCTTTGTATAAGGTTAAGAGGTAAATCAAGAACGATAAAGCACAGGGAGAAAAAAAAAGAGCATGCATCAGATCTCAGATAGGCCTAATTCTCTTCACCAAAACAGTGATTGCCAGCTAGGGTGCAACTCCGTGACCACTCCCACGTCAAATCCAAGGAGACGAACAAGCAGTTATGGTTCGTTTTATTGTGCGCTGCCTCGCTCCATAACCTATTTATCAGGTTTAAGCACGCTGCAGGCACTCCTAGCCTTTCTACTGCCACCTAGTAATGAGAGTTGCTGCAGAGAGCATTTTACCAGTGTCCCAGCCATAGCAAGTGTAGCACTGAAGTCAGAGTACAATTCTAGTAGCACACGGTGACTAGTGGCATAAATAGTCTCTCTTTGACATGCTGCTCTGGGCATCACAGGATCAAACATCCTTGGGGTTCTGGTTACAGGGCTGTGGAGCTGTAACTGCTGGAGGCAAGAGGAGGATTCGTGGCCGAGCATTATTCCAGTGCCAGCCACCCAGTGCAAACACATACTCTGCCCCAGAGTGCCCGTACCATGCCCCAGCTCGGTGGCTGTAACCCTGTCTCCCATCCTGCGTGCAACATCAGTACCCACAGCAGCCTGTTATTCCCAGCAAAGAAGGTACACACTCGGCAGGCTAGTGCCAGGGCTACGCTAGACTCAGACTGTGGGGACCTCATGCACCTCTGCTACTGAACGTCATTATACTGCCCCCAGGCTCTGCAGGCTGTCTCCAGGCCTTACCGCAAGAAAACAGCATCCAAATGCTCCCTGGTCTTGCCCCTCCTACACGGCTGGTTGGGAATGCGTCTCACTTTGAAGCACCTGAGTGTTTGTTTATTAATGTGGGAGCTGGTGGGTCTTTAGGTTGGTTTGTCAGCAGGCTACACTGGTACGGCAACAAACCTCGGTTCTGGTCCACTGGGAGTTTGTGCTTTCATCTCTTACAAAGGCACCGAAGGGGCAGAGTCCAGCCAGCAGGATGACTAAGTACTACCTGTAGCGCACAATGCCTGGGAGAGGGGAGGGAAGAGAAGAGACAGCATTGTTCCTCTTGCAAAACACCACCAAGGTCACTAGTGCCGGATTGTCAAAGGGGTTTAGGTACCAAAGGTAGATTCACGGGTAATCCCAGGAAATCAAGGAGTGAGAGATGCTGAAGAGGTGTGCACGCTTTCATAAAGCCCACTGGGCACCTATCTCCCCAGTTTTTGAGTCTGGCTCTTGGGATCAGCTCCCAAAGCACCAGTCACTATCACATGAGCATTATGTCTAGGATAAGATACCCACAGGTGGGGTCCTGGGGTGGCCACCACCCCATGCACCCCCATCCACGGTTCCTGGGGCTGACTCTTGTTCCCTTGGTGCGGGATCACCCATTCCCAGACTGCTCCACTCTGCTCTTGCCTCCTTTTCTGGGGCCAGGCTGCTCCCAGGTGCCAGGAGGGGTCAGCATGGCCAGGGAAGCTGGATCCTGAGAGACCCAGGTCAGGGCCAGCTCCTCCCTCAGAGGACGTCATTTCCCAGACTGGTCCTTCTTACACAGGTTATGGCCTGCCTGCTGTGCCGGGATAGGGAAGCCCATGTCAGCACACCCTGTCCTCCAGCTCACCACCACCTTGGATCCCTGCATCCCACGATTGCCCTCTACATAGTTCTGCTGCTGATTAACCAGGGTCATCATAACCAGCCCCACTCCAGGAAGCCTCATCAGCATTGCCAGACTCAGCACTGCAGTTAGAAATACCCACCTGGACACTGAAAACAGACACCATCACGTGAGCTGTCAGCAAAGCCATTTGCCTCCCCCATTGATGCTATTGGCTTGGAATTTGGAGGCTCTTCAGTAAACTAATAAGCAGCCACATCTACCTGCGGTAAAGTCCCTGACCACACTTGGCATTGGCGATTTCACCACTAAGGGCTCAGGCACCCCCAGGCTTAGCTGTGGGGGTTTCAAATATAGTGCAGAAAAGAAGTAAACTATCAAATATGCTATTTTGCAATTACTTGGGATTCTTTTTTTTTTTTTTTTTTAAGTTCAAAATCTCTGTTAATTGAAGCTCTGCTGAGGCTTATTCAATAACCCACCAAACTAAAAAGCATTCGTTTGGCACTGGATTACTGTTTAATATAAAATACCTGACTCCTTCATAAATAATTATCTTGATTATAGCCAAGCTGCGAGAGTATCCTCTTTGGTATGTATAACTTTAAACGATTTCAACTTGTTAATTTCCTGACAAGTGCAATCAAGTGATAATGTAAGTGATAATATAAGTTTCTTGTTAAAGTACAGAAATCTCTGAATAAGAAATTCTCACTCCATCATTAGAAGCAAATGTTTTCTCAAAGTTAGAAGAATCAATATAATCTGCCTTTTGATACTGTGCTGATGCCTAGGGAATAAGTACCTCATCAGTCTCTTTTAGCTCTTTATTCACTTTAATTTAAGGCAGTGGCAACTTTCTAAAATGATTTACACTCCTTTGTAGTCCCACACATCTTCCCTGTCTTATGTCTGAATTTTTCTATCCATGTCTCTGTTTAAAGAGCAGCTATTCAAGGGGTAGACAGGAGCTACAGTCCTAGTAAATGAGGGTTTGAGTTATAAGTATTGTTTAATGATGAATTGAAAAATTAAGTACTCTAGGACAGAAGTGTTATCAAGCCATGAAATCTTGGCACCTCCCTTTCAAGCAGTGATAGATTAGCCCTGAATCTGTGTTCACTTCTGAATGCTCTACTGCTGCAAAAGAATGCATAATAAGCATTTCTTCTTGTTGCTGACTCTTTCTACATAAGAAGTGTCATTTATTTTGCTTGGATATATTCGAGTTTGCCTAGTACCATCTGGCAACCATATCTGCACATGCCACATTGTGCACAGAATCATCACAGAGTGTCCAACTAGAGCTCCTCAACACTGGGACTAATTTTTATTATCAGAATCAACGTTTCCATTGTATGAAAGAAACTAAAGCAGCAGCCAGACCAACTCCCAGTTCACCTGATCCCCAGTATAGGCAACGTATGCATTCACCAGCCATCACAGCCATTCCTTTTTCTATCTATTCCCAGGCACTTACAAGCCAATAGGAAACTAACAACTCACACAAGCTTCAGGTCAGTCTCCTCAATGTCCTCAACCTTTGAGAATCCAGTCCTCCAAACACCCACGTAACTTCACACACGCACAGGTGATTTCACTGAGTTGAACGCTACAAGGGCTGTCATTCAACAGTACAGCTAAAGATGATATAGGCTAAGTACAGATGTTCAAAAACCCCTGGTGCAAGCGCTCTATCGCACTTTGAAGTGCTATAGTTAGAGTGCAAGTGATCTGGACAGATGTTCGTTATTTGGTGCAGGGGGCTTGGAGCCTGCCTGCACTGGCCACTGTCGACTGTCAGCAAAGGTTGGGGGGAGAGACTCCAAACCCCTTCCCCGCAGTCCCCCCAGCCAGGCACTGTTGTGGGGACCCTTTTCCTCCGCAGCTCCCCAGCACAGGGCCGGGGTTGCTGCAGGGACAGGAAGCCCAGATCCCTTTCCTCTGCAGCTCCCCCAAAATAGCCAGCAGGGCTGCCCAGCTAGGACAGGCAACACGGGAAGAGGTCTGGGCCCTCTGTCCCTGCAGCAGCCACAGCCCCACATCGCACTGCTGCTAGGATCTGGCACAGACGTTCAATAACGCGCTCTAACAGAAAGCGCTTTAATCTAATACCTCATCCATCTAGGGTTAACTTAGAGTACGACGCTGTTTTTAAAGCACTCTAAGAGCTGTGAGCGTCTGTTCAGTTACAGCATTAGAGTGCTGTCTGCTTCTGGTGTAATGTCTGTACCTAGCCATAATCTTAAATCCTTTCCCCAGAAGCCAAGGCTACAGTATTCTGTTTGTAAAATGCCCAAGACATTGCTGGTTTTCCTTTTAAAGTGGTGGGTGAACACCTCATCGTTTCATAGTCGGTAGGGTCGGAAGGGACCTGAGCAGATCACCTCACCACATCTCAGACCTGGGCTGTACTCCACCTCTATACATAGCCAGCCAACAATCCCATTACACGGTTATGCTTTCAGACACATCCAGTTTTTTATGGCTGAAGTCTGAGGAGCAGATTGTGATCTCTACTGTACCACAGCAAGTCCAAATTTACAGTGAGACTGTTGTGCCAAAGGCCTGGTCAATGACCACAATAATAAAATGCATTAGCACATTTAGAGCTCCCTCTCCAAACAAAGTGATTTAGTTTAAAAGAAAAATAATTGCACAGAAGTGTAACTACCGGTGTTTCAGGGAAGGGTTTTGATAGTTCAAATGCATTTTAATAGTTACAGGCTGTTGCCTGCGAGTGTCATTGCTCCTTCTGTTGCAAACAGAGACATCTTTGAAGTGCCACTAGCTAATCTGAACTCCTCACTGTCCAGTGTGTTCTCTGAAAGGATCATCTCAGCAATCTGAGCCAGCACATTCAGAAATCAAGAGCACCGATTGTTTTTAAATGGCATAATTTATGACCACCCAAAGATGTTTCTATTATTACTGCAGACTGTTATTGGCTCAGTCTACATCAAATTATGGGGTCAGATATTGCACTTGCCTTTCAGCACTGCTTGGATTGTTTTCATAGAGGTTTTGTTTCTTCTTGATAAAGTGTCATATTTGGCTTTGAATTTGGAAAACAAAAACAGTTTTGCATAAAGAAATAAAAAGGTCCTTGTGTCTCAGAAATCAAAACCATTTGCTAGGAAATGAAATCTGTTTGAGATAAAGCTGTTGGCTTGCTCCTTGTACACAGGACAGGGTCAGAGCTCATGTGGATGTGGGAGGAAACCTCTACCGTGTCAAGTGTCCAGAGCTTTGTTTTAGCTTTTGCCCAACATCAAGTCTCATCGCACTCAAGCAATCTCTCCTTCCAGCTTGTGTGACCAGGTTTTTCTTTCTAACCTCCCTTGTACTGATACCCCGCAAACATTTGTTCCAGGAGGTAATCATCTGTAGCTTGCTAAGGTTGCATGAGTGCAAGGGTGGTCGATGTACACAGGAAAGGGAAGGCTCTCACCTGTATGAGTTCTGCACAAGACCTTATGCCAGCAGTGAAGCAGGTATCAGCTACAGGTGCTCTCCATACAACAGGCCGGGGTGGGGGAGAAGAGGGAAGGGTGTCTCATGGGTCCAGGAGAATAGCTTCTGCCAGCACTCCCCCAGTCAGCCAGGGTCCCTGGGCAAGACAGCTGTCCCCCAGCCATCTCTGGCTGTTTGAAGTCCATTTTCAGAAGCAGAGTGCAGTATTTCCAGCCTGAAAGATTTAAAATCATGAGTCAGAGAACATCGAAACCATGAGTCAGACCCTCACTGCCACAAGCAGCACAGCTCCCACTCTTTCCAGCCACATCACTTCACTTCTTTTATAAACATGGGATGACAGAAAAAAGAAAGCTCAGAGAGGCTCAGGGCAACTCTCTGCCATAGGGGACTGTGCTCAAAAGCCATCCTATGGAAACACCCCTGCCCACACAGCCCCGCTCTGGACATGTACGCGCAGAAGGCTGACGAAAGCAATGCAGCCACGCTGGAGCGGGGCACCACACCAGTAAGCACCCTGGAGATGGCGAGACAGAGCAGCGCTGGGCATGCACACAAAAGCAGTTGTGTGACATGTTTTCCAGTATTTAGTGCGCGTGGAGCGAGTGGGTGGGGGTGCTTTCACAGCATCCCCCTTAGCACTGTGCAGCACAATGCAGACTTGTCCCGCACTGCTGTCCGACCTGAAGTGTACATGCAGGCACATCTATGTCCAGCCTCCTGCTGCCGTTAGACTAAGAGCCAAGAATGGCATGAGACTGTTTATTCATCCCTTGCGACATCGAAGCCGGCTTGGGAACCTCTCTTCCCGGATGATCCAATGTTTACTCTGAAGAACTGCTTTCAATCAGGCCTATGCATTACCATCCTCAAATCATTGTACTGTGGTGGCACACAGGGGTCAATCAGATCGAGTCCCATTGAAGAGCGCCCTACCTAAGCTGTAACTTAAGAAAGGAGGAGTATCAAGTCGTAAAGAAGCACAAACAAAAGGGATCAGCACCGAGGATAGAGGAGATAATGGGGCAGCAACAATAACAGCATGTACAAATCCTTAGCCAGCTAGGACCAATGATCACACGTACTTCCTAATCCACCCACAGAAGCGGTATGAAAGACATTTTTTCTTTAAAAAAAAAAAAAAAAAAAAGGGAGACACTAAACTGAGATTTATGGCTGGGTGTTGATTCTGCTCAACCTAATAAAGTAGCAATGCTTGATTTCTGGTGTAACACACAACTCCCGGCAGAACAACAGATGCAGAAAGTTCACCTGTGCAATTTTATTGAGAGACGCATCCAAAGTATCAAACATGCTGGCATTGCCACTTCCCAGTATTCTGGCACGTGCTTCTCCTCCTCCTCCTCCTCCTCCTGTACTGGGTTTTGATGGCAAAATGCTAGTGCATCGTATGCTCAACAACAGAACTGCTGTCAGTCCCTACGCTGGGTAGTGTAGTCCACCTTTCAGGTGTGTGCATGAAAAGGGGGAAATTGGGCTTAAAAGAAGAGATTTAGGCTACCAATTTGCATTTCATTTCCAAACCCTCTCTACGAATGGTAAATGAACCCAACAAGGGTTTTAGAAAATGTAGGGCTAGGAAAAATATTAGAGAAAGACATAGGGTTGTTGGTTAGGGCAGTGTTGGTCTAAGGACATAGGCAGACAAGGTTCTTTGCGTCTAATAAAAGACATGACATCTACCAACTAAATAGGTGGAAAAATTGTTCTTAGAGAAGGGCGTTGCCTTAGATCACCCTACAGTCCATGAAACCTGAAATGATGGATTTACTTCAGGAATCAACGGTGGAAATTCAGACTAGCTGATCAAAATAGCCCCCTTATACAAAGTGTGAATCATCAGGCTAGTGTGAAGCCATGGCTACATAGCAGAAATCAGAAGCGCGAGGGCATCGTACTCATCCCACAGCCTAGGCTAGATTTATTCCTAGACCCTCTTCTGAAGTGCTTTTCCCAGTCCAGGTTTAAAGCGACAGACATGCTGGGATGGTATACTCCTCCTGGAGACCACTTCCCTATCTGCGTCACCTGACCGCAGGAACAGATCATGCGTGCAAATGCACATTGCCATTGCTCGCTTCCACCGGCCCTTGTTCCACCCCTCCCGTGCCAGCCTGGGTCACTGCTCTCCGAGCACACCCATGGCTCTCCGCCAGGATGCTGCAGCGCCAGGGTGCCAGGCAATACTAGCACTGTTCAGTGCAAACACCTGCACAATTCCCCAAGATGAACGCAGAGATCTCAAGCAGGAATCCACCGTGCTAAAAACGTTCTGCCCTGCTGCGGGTTTCCAGAGTTCTTTACAACAGAGCAATTGCTCTCTAACATTTTCACAGTCAAAAAAAGAGTGGAAACCAAAGCTGGCCTCTCTCATAAAGGGCTGCCGCCCTGAGTCTAAAAAAGGTGGAGAACCACTGGACTACACCCTTCAAACACTCCTTGTTCATCTTCAGATCTCCCACGTTTACCCAAGTTGAACAGACTTGATGCTTCCCTCAAACCAATTGCCTCATTCTTTAATCACCTTGCAGCTTTCCTGCGAGACACAAGGCACAGTTGGTAAACCAATGAATTACGAATGCATAAGACATCTACCCATAAATATAAGAAAAGAAACAGGAAGTTTTAAGAAGCACAAACCCCAAGAAGATTTTGTAAAAGGAAAAACAAAGATTACATATTTCACGGGACAAAGTGAACGCCTCCAACAACGCCAGCCTGCCTGATGCAGCTGCCATCACTGCCTTGTCAGCCATCGGAAACCTCACTTCACACGTCCTATGCGCTTTCTCTCCACGATGCTCCAGGCTCGGTGCCGACTAATCCGGCTTTCCAGCTGGATGTACAAACAAACCCCGGAATAAATCAAAAGATCTGACTCCTGTACAAAGATTTTGAAATGGTGCGTTTCCAAGCTCTGAGCAAGATTTATAGTACTAATAGGACAGAATCTGCCTCCCCCCCCCCCATCTGCTGCTGTGGACACATGTTCACATCTGGGACCTCTGGCACGAGAACAAAGCTCTAGCTACCAGGAGGGACTGTACATAAGCCAGGAGCAAAGGGCAATAGTTTGAATCACCCTGTCTGGAGGTGCAGTGCTGCTCCCACCCTCTCTAGTAGAGGCCTGCAGGAGCCACTGTGCCCGACTTTGGCAGCCAGGCTCCCGGCAGAGTCTCCCCGAGGGACAGACCAAGCCAACACAATCCCAACTGCTCCAGCCCCACCACTTCCACCTGCAACACCCACTGTCAGGGCTGCACTGCCTGGCCACAAATGCTTTCAAGCTTTCACGTGCCAGCATGGAGGGCCGGGCACTGCTACACCCCATCACCATCCCAGAGGGCTCATCCCAGAGCTTGGTTAGACAAAAGCTAGATAAAAGGTAAAACCAACCCTCGTTTTCAAGTTCTGCATTGGCGACATCCTTCAGACAGGTGCGCTGACTGGCCTGCGATTGCGTCTGTAGGCACAGAGGGCACAGCTGGGAGCACAGACGGGAGAAGTGAACTGACATACTGCTTTGGAACGGGAAGAAGCCAGGACAGCTTTCAAGTGTTAATATACTTTAAGCAAGTTTTCAGACTACATTTACTACAAACTGAACATTAAAAGCAGCAACATGTACAAAATAATTGTCACTCTCCAAAGTCACGATATACAGACAAGCGTGACTGAGCACGCGGAGAGCCCACTGGGTCTGCTTGAGTCAGGAGCTGCTCCACGACCTGGCCCTGAGGACAAGACTGTCCTGGAGTCCCCTCCTCATTGCTCTGAACTTCGGGACTGGAGAGGTAGTCTAGTTTTTTCATCCCTACGTGCCAAGCCTCTCGTGCCCTCACAGGGCCCCTGCAGGACAAATCAGCGCAGTTGGTGGTTGATGCAGACAAAAAGGCAGAGCTCTTCAGCGAGTTCTTTGCTTCAGTATGCCTTAATACCGACCAAGACAACCCCCCACCTTGAACACAGACGGATGTCCAAAAGGCACCAGACCGCCAAAGGTGAGCGCTGACTTAGCGAAGGAGCACTTGTACCTATCCAGCCCTTCCAAGTCAGCTGGCCCAGACAACCTCCACCCACGGGGCTGAAGAAACTGGCCAGCGTCATAGCTGGGCTGCCGGCACGGCTGTTTGAGCACTCATGGTGCTCTGGACAGGTCCCCGAGGACTGAAAAAGGCCAATGTGGTGCCTGTTTTTAAGAAGGGGAAAAGGAAGGAGCCAGGTAACTAGGCCAGTCTTGCCTCTATCCCTGGGAAAATACTAGGAATAAATAAATAAATAAATAAATAAATCAATCAATCAATCAAAGAGCGCATTTGTGCAGGCCCAGCAGGGGAAACGATGCTGAATGGAAACCAGCACGGGTTCGTCGCAGATAGATCCTGCCTGACAAACCTTATAGCCCTTTATGACCAGGTCACACACTGCCTTGACACAGGAGCGGAGGCCGATGTAGTCTACATGGGTTTTAGGAAGGCCTTCGACACAGTTTCGCATCCTATTCTCACAGGGAAGCTAATGGGCCGTGGAATGAACGCCTACATGGTCAGGTGGGGTGGCCAACTGGCTCAGGGGCCACGCCAGAGCGGTGGTGGACGGGTCGTTCTTGGCCCGGAGGGAGGTGGGCAGTGGGGTCCCTCCCACAGGGGTCGGTCCTTGGACCAGTGTTATTTAATATCTTCATCAGTGATTTAGACAAGGGTGTGGAGAGCACGCTCTCCAAGTTCGCAGATGATACCGAATTATGGGGCAAAGTTAATACACCAGAGGGCAAGGAGCAATTACAGGCCAACCTGGACAGGTTGGATCAATGGGCGGAACAAAATAGGATGCAAGTCAACAAAGATAAATGTAAGGCACTCTACCAGGGAAGAGTAGGTGTGCTGCGATTCCGAGTTGTGGGGTGAGGATGTCCTCCTCAGTAGTTCAGAGGCTGAGAGATCTTGGAGTCATAGTTGAAGTCGAGAGAAAGCCTCTTCCATTATTTTATCCTCTTCCATCAATGCAGTGTTACACACTAGAGTCATGGCTAAACACTCAAGCTCACACGTGTAAAATTCATGCAGCAGCACCCTGGGCAGGTTGGTGTTGGGACACCGGATAAATGCTCCTAGGCAGCTGGTGCATAAAGGTACATGGCTTCTCGGTATGCACGCTTCCCCAGGAATAGCCTCTCTCTAGCCAACATAGGAACTCTTTATTTCCCTTTGCAGAGCAACATGCGCGTAGCTGGCAGTCTGACTGCAGGGTGTGCACTGTGTGGTAGCATGGGCTCACCCTGGCTCTTTTCCAGGGAAAGATTGCTCAACGTTTCCTCTCCAAAAATCGGCAGAGATTTTTAAAGATCCACGCTGTGCATAGGAAATGCAGACCAAACACTTGTGCAAGAAGTTCCGTGAACTCTTCCCCCTCATTTTTCAACCAGTTTTATTTAGTAACAACTCAACCCGAACCCACACGAACTCAGTTGACATAAGATGCTGAACAGCATTTGCACATGTTGACAACCACTCCAGAATGGGCAGGGCTCCCCCAAGGTTCTGCATCCTGAACCCAAGCCTGTAGCAAGTTTCCCTGCGAGATGCATCCTCATGACAGCTCTGTGTTGAGGTTTGGGTAGGTTGCAGGTGCCGTTGATGCCCACGTGCCATCTGATGTCTTTGGCACAAGCGTGTTCTGCCTGAATGGGTTCTTCCTAAGTTGGCGGAGGGGAAATGCCATCTAGAGAGCCCGGCTCTAAATATAGCCAAGCTTAACACAACTCTTTACTTCGCATGCTCTGCACGGAGGACTGGAAAAGCATTATGGGTTGCTGCAATGCATCAAGCTTGAAAAACTGAGGCCGCCTGTCCTGACAGCTACGAGAAAGTGGTGCCTCGCAGAAACGTTTTTGCAAAACATGCTCTTCCCCCACACCCCGCTTTAGAAAGAAAAGCGTTGCTGCATATATACAATTGCTTCACAGAGCACAACTGCTCAAGTGGATGGGACTGGGCTCCCGTGTCACAAGCAGTGACCAGTACCAGGTATCGGTATTTCTCAGCAAGTACAAGCAACCCCAGGATGCAGCACACTGACCACTAGGAAAGCTTTGGCTGATCCCAGGACCTAGTGCCAGGGTTACTCTGAAAGGAAGGAGGGTCTTGATTTTACTCATTTACCCCTATTTACTGTAACTGTGTGCACGCTCATTCTCCAAATGACTGCCTGGAGTCTTTCACACTCTCCTGCAATCTTTGCTTCAGAGGTAGCGTGTTGTGAAGATTTCCTCAAGTTAATCAGAAGCGGAATAAGATACCCATTTCCTACTACATATGCGTGGAGGCATTACTCCACACCCTGATGTCATACTTCAATGTTTATAGCAATTACATCCACAACGTGGATGTCACAAGTGCAGGATCAGGATTTCATTGCAGGCAATGAAAGCAGGAGGAAGAGAGCTAATAAAGCAGTAATGAACAAAGACAAATCCCATCAGTGTGCAGGGCCAGCTGATGTCACTGAGATGGTCACCACACTTGTCACATTTCCTTTGAGAGGTCTGCTGCAGGCCATAGGACACTCCCTACTCCCTTGGCTAAGACAGTGACATTTGATAACACAAAGGATTCATTACAGATTGGAGTGCAATGCTGTGACAAGAGCAGCCCTGGTACTACCCCATTAACCAGTGAACAGTTACTAAGATGCCTCAAGGACTAAGTCAGCCAAGATCCTTGTTCTCTCCCTGCCATCTTCACCGGCCGCACCGCACATAATTATCCTCCCAGACTCTCTAACAAGGACCATCCGGGGAGCTGAAGCAGAGGAGAGACAGAAGTATAGTTACGACGTGAAGCCTTACTGTGATTAGAACAATAAATATTGTGCGGTACGTAGCTCTGAAGATGCGATAGGATTTATCCAGCCCTGCAACCATCCATCATTTCTAACTACTATTAGTCTGTACTCTTGCCAACCAGTTTATTCTTGGGGGAAGGGACTAAGACAAGCAATAGGATTTCATCTTGTTGAGATTAAATAGAGTCTGGTAGAAGCATGCTCTAAATATAGAGGATCATCAAATCAAGGTAGAAAATGTTTTATCTTCCAGAGGAAGCATCCTTCAGCACTAAAACAATACGAGGAGTTTTTTCCACTGTAAAAAGCATTTCAACTTTTGGCTGTAAGCAAGGCCCCAGTATTTTTCTTCTTAGCAGGCTGGGAGGACAATGTTTCTTACTTGGCCCCAAAACTGTCTCAGCTTTCTAAAGCAGACAGGTAAGCACCATCTCATTGAGATTTAGTGTGCTGATTAAAGTATTTAAAAATCAAAGACTGCTTAACTAGTCTCTTCTGGCACTTTTCCTGTGTTCAAGACTCTCTTGATAAATAGTTTTATAAACTGCCTTATGATAATAGCAGGTCTTGAAACTATCATAAAAACAACTTTATGAAAGAACCCTGTCAATGTCCACCCCAAAGAGATGTACCACTATACAGATTCAGGAAGACATCATCATCACAGAATACGTTAGGACAAACCGCCTTCCGGCTCATTTTCCAATAAATGGGGGTGGTGTGGATTCACATACACACATCACAAACTGGGTCAGCAGCATTTCTATTCAGGTAGCAGTGAGAGAGTCAACTGGCTTCTTCTATTTAAGGCACCATACCAACCAGCCATCAACATGTTCTACATCTATCCGAACATTTTTATGGCTGGATTGCCATTTTATGGAACCTAAACTGAATGGACATGTAGCACCCTTGCCATTTATGCTGCAATTAAGCCATTAATCATGGCATCAAGGTAACCCATAGAAGGGGGCCTTGGATTTTGCTCCCTTTGTATTTACCTCCCTGCAAGATAGGGATTTAAAGTAGATATTGAGCAATTAAACCAGTTGCTCCTTGTCACGCCACAGAGCAACGAAAGGAGTAGAGCTCAGAGCCCCGGCTCGTGGTCCACTACAGCAGACAATAGTTTCCATGTCCGCACTTAGAGTCTCCTCCAGGCAGACAATATTCTGATTTGAGGCATACTAGTCTGTTTGGGCTTCTTTTGAGTCTGTGCATGCTGTCTGCTCTTATTATCACCTTCCGCATCCATCAGCACCAGCCTAAAAAAAAAAAAAAAAAAAAATAATAGCGTTGGCTGCTTTGAACACATTGCAGATGTTCTCAGCTGGGAATGGCTCCATCTGAAAGCAGCCACCTCATATCGCCCTGTCCTCCCAGAAATACAAAACAAGCAAACAAAGCTATACGTAACCACTGAATTGACATCAACATAGAAAGTCATCCATTTGCTGAAGTGAACTGGAGAAAAAAAAAAAAAAAAAAAAAAAAAAAATCAGTGGGCTAAGTGGGGCAGAGTTGCCACTTTGGCTTGATGAATCAAACTTGGCAAAACCACATTAAAAAAAAAAAGAGAATGAGGCACATGCAAAAAAATTCCTTCACTCCGCTGCTTAGCCCAGTTCTGTGGACACCGCTACCAGGCAAAACAGGTAGCAAGAAGACTTGGTACAGACAGGGCTTTATATATATACTTTAAACAACTGCTTCTTTTCTGATGTGCAGTTTCTTGAGGAAATCTGATCTGTCATTCTGAATAGCATGCTTCTTAAAATTGCCATATTAGACTTACTAGTACAAAGCAAGAGGGGAGAAACTAGAGCAGTTATTTTTATACGGTAAAGAGCGGTATAAATGTAGCAATCATTCCTGTCAATGCACTTGCAGCTCCTTGTTCCCAGCATCACCAGCAATAGCTCTTGCATGTTCTAGGACAGGTCCGAAGGGTTGCAGGGATGGGTGTGAGGACACCATCTATAGCTCTAGGACATATGAAATACAATCGCAACTCTCAGCATTGCCCAACTAGAAGTACTGTTTGTGCAAGCCTTTAAAATCCTCTTTGCAGAGGATGGCAGACTATAGTACTTTGCACCCTCCTCCATAGAGTTATAGAAAATAAGGGTGGCAGGGAGCTCAGGAGGTCACATCTAGTCCACCCCCTGCTCCAAGCAGGACCAGCCCCAACTGCATCATCCCAGCCAAGGCTTGGCCTACCCGGGTCTTAAAAGCCTCCAAGGATGGAGGCTCCACCACCTCTCTGGGTGACCTGCTCCAGTACTTTACTTCCCTCCTGGTGAGAGTTTTTCCTCATATAGGACCTCAACTTCCCTTGCTGCAGCCGGAGTCCATTGCTCCTTGTCCTGTCATCTACCCCCATTGAGAACAGCCCAGCTCCATCCTCTTTGCAGCCCCCCTGCAGGGACTGAAGGCAGCTATTAAATCCCTCCTTGGCCTTCTCTTCTCCAGAAGAAATAAAATATCATGTCTAATGCTCTCCCCGCATCCACAGAGCCAGTCATCCCATCACAGAGGGCAATCAGGTTGGTCAAGCAGGACTTGCCCCTGGTGAATCCATGCCGACTGATCCAAATCACCTTCTTCTCCTCCTCCAAATGCTTAGAAATGGATCCCTTTGCGACCTGCTCCATGGCTTTTCTGGGGACTGAGGTGAGGCCGACTGGTCCAGAAGAGCAGGAAAGAGGAACGCCAATGGCAGCAGCCATGTTAGAAAAGGAAAAGAGCAAGCCCCACTCGGCTCTGACTTGGGATGGGCTGTTCCAGCCTGCAGCTAGAAAAAGGTTGCCTATCCCTTTTCTGGAGAGTGAATTCAACCTGATTCAATAGGAGATTAATGCCGGCACACTTTGGATGCGATCCTAGTTCAAGTGGATCTCACCTGCAACATGCTGAATGGCCAGAGATACTTTAAAACAGAGAACATCTCAGCTTTGAGCAAGATGCAGCAGCTGCAGCTGCTGAATTATTTTGAAGTGCAAATCAGCAAACAAATTAGAGTGGAAAGGTCCGGAAATGAACGAGTTGGCACGTTCCAAGATAATGTACTATGCAAGTATGATCTGATTTGAAGGGATATGGACCTCGTTTTTAGTGTCCAATATACCGTGGGGCCAATTTCCTAATGTAACACTAACGAGCCCGATAGAATTAACATCCACTATGGCTTTGATCATTGTAGCTCATCTGCTGTTTGGGGGAAGCCTGGGGCTCCAAATCACTGTCCCATGAGAAAAGTAACTCTAGAGGACTCAAGGTTTTGGGTTTCCTTCAAGAGACGGCTACAGCTAGGCCCAGGTTAGCATGAAGCACTGACGAAGGTAGTAGGCGTTGTCATGCCCCAGCATGGAACCGAGCTGCGTTCTCTTTGCAATGTGCCACTACAACCTTATTTCAGGCAGAAGGCAGGGCAGGGAGGCACCTTAACTTTCTGACCAAGTTAGTCTTTAATCCTGCCCTGTTTCTGCCCGACTTCAGGCTCTCCCTCCAATCAGATGAGTATCTAGCTGGGGTCATCTAGACCCAGCACTCTTTCCTGCCTATGCAGGGGGTCGGACTCGATGATCTATTGAGGTCCCTTCCGACCCTAACATCTATGAATCATTTCAGAGATGGTTTTTGAGCTGCAGTAAAACAAACAGAAAGCAGAGAAGATATACACCGTGACAGACTAACTAAGATACGTGTATAGAAAGAACAAGCTTTTGTGAGCCCAAGTTCATGTCATCAAATGCTGTGGAAGGACTTGCAGAAAGTGCAGTATAAGGAGAGAAATTAGAACACAAAAGACAAGGAGAGAGAGATGGGGGCCATGCTAGGAGAGAAAAGCTAAGGAGCAGTAAACCTGTAGCAAATCACACAAACTAATCCAGGTAACAAGATTAGAATCCAAAATCCCTGCTTAAACCACACTTAACACAGTCCGGTCTGTGGGCGATTTCTTGTTCTATAGTCTCCTGTTTAAAATTGGGTTTTGTTTTGCCTGAGAACAGTAAAAACAGCAAAAAACAATGCCACAGACTTCAGACTGATGAAGAATTTAGTTAAGGCATTTAGTTTTCCCTCCCGAGGAAGATGGTGCTTTGTCTACAGCACAATGGGAATAGCAGCTTTATCTTCTTGCATCAGATGGGAAAGGGTGCAGATAAACAACAGGCTTTCAGGTCCTTGCTGAGAGCTATAGACCATGCATATGGAGAACAGCCTGCCTACGGTGAATAACATCCCCCCCTGCCCCAGTAAAACTCACTTGGTCAAGAGGTGACATCTTCTCTGCCTTTCAATGTAAGCCCAACCACAGTTGGGGAGTGGTCTCATCTGGTGCCTATCACACGAACCGTCTCAATACCTTGTGTATTCCCCATACCCGTTTCCATCTGCTGCCTCTTGTCTATGTAGACTGGACGTTCCTCAAGGCAGGAATTGTCTTTTTACCCTGGATTTACAGCAGCTGGCACCTGGGCCTTGCTGCTGAAAACCTCCCCTCTGCTCCCATACCGGGCAAAGAGAAGCAGCGTGAGCTAGCTCCCTCCGAGCACTTCTGCACAGTCCTACCGCCACCACGGCAGGGGCTCCTCGCCACACTGGAGACTCTGGGCCAGCACGTGCACTTTTACTTCTACCGGAGCCAGGGGCAGAGCTCAGCTGAAGGATGGGCACAGGTGTGGATCTCAGCACTCGGGTACATGGGAAAGATAACGTCTACGAGGCACAGTACAGCACTGTGCAGAGATGCCGGAGCCAGGAGGTACTAGCAGTAGTACAGCTGCATTAGTGCAGTGCTCTGCCCAGGCCCACACCTGCTTCTCAGGTGAAGCACTGTGCCGCCCACCTCCAGTACCCGAGCTACCTCAGACCGCTCTGCACAGTATTGCACTGCGCCAAGTCGACACATCTTAAGAGAACACACAACACAACACAAATTATGCCAAAGATGTGCGTGAGCGTTTTGGCCACTGCATGGGTTGGGAGGAAGTCTAGGGCAAACCCACGTGGGCTAGCTTCTAGCAACTATTGCTCATGTAGTGCACTACTGGAGGAAGGAGAGTTGGGTCTGGTGTTTTATTCCTTCATAAGTTTTATTTAGTAACACTACAGCAGGTTTGTGAGCTACAAAGCCTGGAAATCTTAAGATGAGAAAAGAACAAAAGTGCTTGCTAGGCAGCCTCTATCCAGAGTTTTGCAGTCCTCATTTTTTTAAATTTTATTGCGCTTGGAAAGTAAAAGGCAAACCTTGTATTTCTAAAACACATTCTGTGACTAACTTCTGCCTTTGCTCTAAGGATTCCTGCAGTGAAGTTCCCTTAAATCATTTCAACATCTAGACGCTGAGCCATAGAAAGCTGCATGAAATTAAACGAAATAAAATGCCACCCAAAAAAACAGAGGCTAAATAAAATGTCATCTTTGTAATTTGGGTTTTGTTAATGAAAGGCCAAATAGACGCCTGCTGGTAGCCTTAACGATGACAAAAAATGAATCAAGATCCGGTCTCAGTACAATCATGAAGACATGCCACCAAGCTACACAAGGACACCACATCTTCTAAAAACTCTTCCTTATGACAAATTCCTAACAGCGAGAGTAACCGGCCATAGAAGTAACTCAACAGCCATGTGGTGGACTGCCCATCCGTTGGAAGTCTTTAAATCACGAGTACATTTTTTTCTTCAAACCTGCTCTA
Source organism: Alligator mississippiensis (assembly GCF_030867095.1). Taxonomy (NCBI): domain Eukaryota; kingdom Metazoa; phylum Chordata; order Crocodylia; family Alligatoridae; genus Alligator; species Alligator mississippiensis. Next base: position 82,887,073 of record NC_081831.1, read on the forward strand.
ACGCAGCCAGAAGTTAAAGATTTGCTGCAGAAATCAGCAACTGAAATTCTCTGGCCAGGAGGCTGGACTAAGTTATCAGAAGGATCACATCAGGCCCTGAAATTCATGGGTCTATTATGGAACCCAATAGCATTTGGTTCCAACTACTGCTGGGGTTTCCATTGCTACCCACAGTGACACACAGGGCTTGTTCCAAAGTGGTTTAAATTAATTTAGGGGAAAGCATGTATTTATACCTCTCTATGCTTTTCATTTGACAAGTAAAGATAGCTTCATTAAGGAAAACAAGGACTGAAGACCAAGGGCAGCTGTGCAAGAGATACAAATACAGAAGAACAGCTGTGTCTGTAGATTGGAATGACTCGACAAAAGGTCCAGGTTTATTCACACATTACAAACGTATGAAACAGATTCAAAGGCAAGATATCAATTAATGTAAAGAGACACTTAACTGAGCATTAGGGTAATGAGCTGATAAACCAGACAGCTGGAGCAAAGGTGACAGCGGTAGTGACACATCCAGCTGTGTCAAAGGGAAGCAGCCGGAAGACAGGTGGCAACGGGAAATGTTCAGAAGCCCAAAACAAGTGCCCCCCACCCCACGCACAGGCAGGATCGAGCAGAGAAGTTCACGGACATCTCCCAATTTCCTCTGCTCCAACTCTTCTGTCAGATACCCAGTAAAAGTCAGGTGCTGCTTGTTGGCCTTGAGACATAGTAGTGTGCTGGTCTGATGTCAAGTAGAAAGGAGGGAAGATTTGCACCTTATAGACTAAGTAGATAAATAGCACAAGCTTTCATGAGCTGAAGTTCACTTCATCAGATGCTGTGAAAAGACATTCAGAAAGCAAGCCATAAGGAAGAGAGAACTGAGCCACATGGCTTTGCATCATCGCAAATAATGTTTAATCTGTTTTGGTTCTTGCAATGTGAAATAGTGGGTGCATAGCAAAGTTGGTTCTACTAGGAGGCAAGACTGCCAAAAAAAGCAGAGACGCGGTACCCGAGCCTCAGAGTAGCACAGCGGCGTGGGATCAGAGAATAAGGACACTGACCCATCCTGAAGCAGAGGCACCAACAGAAAACCAAGACATTCTGGACTGGAGGTGTCCTCTGCAACGTGCCATTGGACAAGGATAATCATCCTCTTGGTTGGATTCCACAGTTGGACATAACTTGGCATCAGCAGCCAATTTAAGAAAAAAAAGCTTTCTGCTGTCTGAGTACTGTCAGAAGCCTATAAACTCCAAGTCTTTTTACACAAAAACATACTGGAAGATTAACATGTGGTATGTGATCTGGACACCATATGCAAGGTGCCAAGTTCTGCTGCTAGCAGTGCCTATCCAGCCTCAGACAACCCCCACCCCCAGCCAATCTGCATACCCACAAACACCAGCCTGCTTTAATCTGTTGAACTAGTTTCCAAGACACCCACAGATTATAACTGTCAGTACCGCAGCCCGCTAGCAAGATTAATATTGTTCCAGTCCAATCGGCATCTAGACCTGTACTGTTGTCCCCATTCATCCCAAAACATGTACAGCAATTCAGAGTTGTTAAGCCCCATTTTATTCAGAGTAGTTGCAGGTATTTCCAGCTTTAGAAGGTTACAATGCAGACCCGTCTCGGTATTTAAGCTGAAATACAGCTTTTTTCCCTTTTTTTTTTTTTAAAAAAGAATCTTCCCCTGCCTCCAAACCAGAAACTTTGAGAAACTTTTGACTATTCAAGGATGGTGCAAGTTTTATAAGCCATCAGTTAAGAGCAAATTTGAAATGAAATCTAAAAGCAGAGATGGGTAGAAGGTAGTGAGCCTTGTATTATGCAGAGCTCTCAGGAAAAAAGGGGGTGAATTATTAAGCAGGTCACATATAAAGATAAAGACACACAAAAGCTGAACATTGACTATGAAATGTAAAGGAGCTGTAGAAGACTGAAAGGAAGAGAAGAGAGTGCAAGACTCTCCTCTGTGGAGATCAGCTTGGGTTAAGGGAACACTGTTGATGAAAAATAAATATCCATTTTATGTATATACTTCAGGGGATTGGAAGTTCCCTTAAAATGTTACACATGTCACTCGATAAATTGGATTTGTTACTAAATAAAAAGAAGTGCAGCTCATCACAAGATTGCCAGCTGCCTCAGGGACTTTTCTTCACCCCTTTTGGGTAGCCAGCAGGTGTAGGACCGGGAAGAGCACATCTGCACCTACCTCGAGATGTCTTCTCTTCCAGCAGCCAGGCACGGTGCTCCAACAGAAACAGCCGCTGCATACAGAACAAGGGCACATCCAAACCTGTCACTCCAGCAAAGTACAGGGTAACCCATTTTATGGCCTAGATCATTAAAATGAAACCACTGTTTTCAGCTCACGGAATAGGGTTTTTTTCTTCAGCATATTCTCCTGAATTTTTCACCCTGCACATCCACCTGCTTGAAGGCTCCACTCCACACCAGCCGACTTGTGTCTGTGAAGGGCCTTATTGACTTTGATTGAAGCCACCTGAGGACACTATACTTTCCAGAGTGAAAACTGATTTCCCAAATTTAGTCCTTTGCCCTGGGTCACCCAGCTGGAAGAGCCTGTGCTGTATGACCTGCCCAAACCCAGTTCCAAGAAGCACCTACACGGCAGTGCTACCAGGGATAGTCACACACACAATTTACACCTGCATTTCACCACCCTAGAAGTAGAGGATCCTTCTTTGTCATCTCCTCCAGCCCAGAGAGCTTGCATTCACCACTGTACCTGAGCTCCCCCATGCACCCCACAGGAAGGCAGACACTGCTCCCAAGTCTGCAGATACACACTAGAAGACAGAAAAACAGACACCAAAGCACAGAGCTGCTAAATACAGTCAGGGCAGCAGCAGGCAAAGGGAAAACTAGAAATACAACCAGCCACATGTAGTTAAACACTACAGCCTCCTGCAATTGTTTGTGCTAAAGCCTCGGAAGATTTGTACAGATGCTATCAAAACACAGCCACCATCGGGACTCAAGGCAAGAGGCTTTGTCAGCAGGCTAGGAATAGATATCACAGGCAGGACTAGAAGCAGTGAATGCCTCCTAAACTGCTTTATTACACTGAATGAGCAGCTGGAATTTTCTCTGAAGGGAAATATTGATTATTGATAAGGTGGAGCAAGGGCTCACTACATGGTATTACCAGAGAAGAAAGAGAGAAAGAAAGAGGTATGAGTAGGGGAAGAGAGAGACTTGCTGTACACAGCTATGAATTAAGTTCCTACTTTGTTCATCACAGTTTCTAGCCAGTAGCCTTAGGTGAGCTACAGCACATACCCGTCCCTACAAATCAGTTATCCCCTTACAAAGTGGATTACAACCTTACCAGAAGGCTTACTGTTCTAACAAAACATTTTCCTTCCCCAGAGCTCCTCACTTTACACTGTTCACTTACCCTTTTCTACCAATTTACCTCCAGCATGCTCCTCTGGAGGGCTGTCCCTTTAAATTTTACAGCGGCAAACAGCTGCTGCTTTAAAGCATGGGTTTTGCAACCAGCAGCTGTTTCTGGCTTGCTTGGCTGGTGAGTTTCTGGTCTTCTTCTTGTGGTTCGGGGGAAAGCTGGGGAAGTCTGCTCCCCAGGAACAGAGGGTGAGTTGATACCTGGGAAGGGCTAGGGCAGTGGAAAATGCTAAGGATCCTTATTGTGAGCTCTACTGTGGTTGGCTACTAGTCTAGGAAGTCAAACAGCTTCTCCATGAACAGAAGTAAAGGCTTATCCTAAAATAGCTGAGAATGCCTTGTTAAGTGTTATCCTAGGGAACCTATGTAGGGCCCAGGAGAAAGGACAGTAGTGTTCTCTATCTAGCAGCTAAGTAGGCAATAGCTAACTAGACTGTGTTAGAGATAGTGGAGGGAACCCACTGTGTGTTAGAGGGACAGGAGGGTGTGGGGCAAGGCATGGATTCCTTGATGGTGGTGATGGTAAGGCTTAGGGTGGCTTCTCTTTGAGGGCTTTGGTGCTCTTTTCTGGAGCAGAGGAAGAGCTGTTGGAATTGGAGAGCTGGCTGCAGGGGTGAATGGCACTCCTAGGACAAAGTTGTTGTATGGATGTGCTGGTACTGGAGTACTCTGGTTTGCAGTATTTCTTCCTTTGTCACCTTGCTGAAAATGGCATGTGAGTGTCCCAATGCAGCTACAGGAGCCTAAGCCTGAGCACTGAGCTTGCTTGTGATGACCATGCTCAGCAATGTCTACTATGTCAAGAACACTGACTTGAGTATTCTCCTTGCTAGGAGCTGGTTAACTCCTTAATGATACTACAAAAAAGGTTACAGTTTAATAACAAAAGCGATGAGCTGTAGCTGGTGTGTGAAAGCACTCTGAAACTCAGAGTAATGAAAAAGAAAAGCTGGCTTTTGCAATAAATAATAGCATTTCATTTGCAACCTGGTCTAATGCGCTGACCTCTTAGTCAGCTTTGCTTGTATCCTCTCCGGGTAACGGTGTCATTCTGTGGTAACGCTAACTCTGAGCACAAATTACAGGCCTGCCAACAGGTAAGAGCAAACATCCTATTACCCAGGTTCATCTCCAGTACTAAAACAATGGTAAATCTTAACAGCTCACAAACAGCAAAGAAGTCTAAATGCCAAAGTCATTATAGCAGCAAATGTACAAAATGGGAATAGATGAGACGTGCCTCTGCTTACAGAAAAGAGAAATAGCATTGCTCCTGAGATCCTCAATACAGGCAGAGGTACTTAATGGGCGAGTCTCTTACCACGCTGCTCTGCAAGTGCTCCTAACCAAGGGCAAACTAGTCTAGTCTAGGCAGAGCCCTGACGTGCCCCTTTTGGTAGGCTGCATCTTGTAATCAGCCTTATGAAGCTTGTCTACTTGGGGAAAATGGATCCGTTTTCCTGTGGCTGGGAAAACTCTCCTGTAGTAGAGCTGGAGAACTTCCTGGGCAGGCCAAGAACCATGTGCTCCTTTAAACTGAAGTGAATTATAGTTCTATATTGTATCCTATGCGCATAATCTCTTGCCACATATTAAAACCCCTATTTAATATTCTGGCTTCAATTCCCCTTGTTTTGCACACTTAATTGTAGCTAATTATAAGTTAATTAGGAAATGGCAAATGATAAACATCTTTAAAGGCTGAATTAACTTGAGATTTTTTTTTTTTTTTTCAAACAACAAATTGGCTTTTAAAGGAAAACAATCATTTCAATCCTGCATAACACCCCAGTGAAATGTGTGCTTGCAGGAAAGACGCATGTATCGCGTGCCTCCGAGCTTGGTTGAGCACACAGGGTAGGTGGTTCTTGTGGAATAGCTCGCTCAAAATGCTTTTCCACGATGTCTTCTTCGTGCTACCTCAGCGTTACAGATGTGAAGGGATTTATCTTCCTATACTTAAAATAGAAGACACTTCCTACCAAGGTGCAGTAAAAACTGGTGCGCAGATTAAAGCCAAAATAGTCAAAAGTACCAACTAATTCTGGGCACACAAGTGGTGTGACCTCAATCCTGACTCTTCAGTGAGAGCTGAAGGTGCACTGAGCCTGCTGACTTCTACTCTGACCTCGGGTGTCTCAGGTTAAGTTTCCAGAAAACAAGGAACATGCAGGCTTTGTGACCAACTTGGAAAATATTTGTTTTAAAGTGGCTTCCCAGGGTCTTGCAAGCACTGAGGCAGAGACTAGAATAAAACAGTTATGCCCAGAAGCATTTATTTGCTTAACCAGGAGGCCATTCTTTCTCTTCCTGCAGTGCCCTGGTTCATTTACCACCAGCTTCTAATTTCTGCAGCAAATGAGGCAGGTGAGCTACGAACGGCCTCAGTTATTACTTGGCCCCGAGTCTATCCAGAGCAATGCTCACAAGTGCACTGATGGCAGGGGAGATGCTTCCCTTCCATTGCGGGCAGTATCCTAATTCATTATGCCTCTTGGTGCTGGGATTTCTTAACTTTTTGAAACCTTGTCTTTGCAGTCTTGGTGCCCTTGCAATGTAGGGTTATACAATGCCTCACACTTTAAAAGGCAGATACTGCTGCAGGGAACTCCAAGACCCTCCTACAGGTCGGCAACAGAGTTGGACTCTTTAACTTCTCAGAGTAAACTTACTTTTTGAGCTAACAGAGTAGCAGTAGGTGGCTATTGTCGTCTTTATGGACCAATTGCTAGAGGGGAATGAAATGCAGCCCTTGCCAGTGGACTGGAAGGCTCCTCCCTGATGGCAGGGAAATGGAGAGATTTGGGACTCCTGGGTTCAATTTTGAGTTCTGACAAATGTGCTGAAATTTGGTTACAGACCCTGCTGCTCCTGGATGTCTGTAACCACAGTAATGAACACGTGGATGATTTGCCATGTACTTTATTTCTGCCATACCCTTTGTTTCTCTAGGTACAAGCCTGTTGTGCCTTGACTGAAATATTTGCTTCTGATAAATCAGCCCTCTGAAGACAGGAAAGCCGGGGGGGGGGGGGGGAGGACAAATATAGTTGGATTCAGTCACTTTAAAGCTTTGATGTAGATGGTTGAAAAGCCGAATTTGCTTTATAGCGGTGTAGAGTACATGAAAGCTTAAAATAAGAGTATATTTCTAGAAAATCTCCCAAAGCTATAAGTAGCTGCATGTAGGTAGTAAAGATGAAAAGAGGCAGAGTGAAAAATGGAAGGTGTTCGTTGTACAATATAATGTGCTTAAATTTTGTTCTGTAAAGGGACTGGCTTATGATCTAGCCAAGCTGATAAATTTATTTCACTGTGTAATATAAATCCAGGGGTGTCTTCAGCATGTCTGAAACACATTCTCTTCTAGGTTTGGGAGTTAAGGAAAAAATCCAGCCAGCTTTGTAATATACTCAGCCCATTTAAGAACAAATCTCAGTGCCTCTTCCTCTTCCCTCTCTCCCCAGCCCATTCCAAGTAAAGTGCCAAAAATATTGGGTATAACTGGAACAAGAAAAGCCACTCTGTCAACCTCTGCCTGTAGTGAGATACAATCATGCTCATTCTCAGTTAAATGGAGAGCAGAAATTGGGCTATGGTATTTAACATATGAAAATCAATCCCAGATACAGAATGAAAGGAGCTGGAACTCATTAGGCAATAATCATTCTGAGAGATGGCTTAAATGGGATTAGCATAACTGCAAGAGGGAACTCTGAAGAGGCTCTGCTGAGCTAAAAGCAGCAGTTGAGATCACCCCAAGCTGTTGGCTCTTAGTGCCAGAACATCAGCTCTGTGAATACCTGAAATGAGGGTGAAAGCAAACTAAACAGCATTTGTGTGACACTGTCACTGGTCTTTATAATGTCAGAAGGATTTGAATAATTACCTGAAAGGCACCAACTGCACACAGCATGGGACTTCCTGACAGGGGCTGAGTTTTAGTGGTGTTCCAGCTGTGAGCCTCCAGACTTGGAAAAATCTCTTTAAAATAAAAAATAAAAAAATTTAAAGTGCACCCTCTAGAATAGTGTGCTAACACTTTTTTTTTATTTTATTTTTAAATAATTTAACATGAACATTAGAACTGAACAAAGGGGAAATGATGGGAAGATATCAGGCATGGTGTCCAGAGAACAAGCACTGAACCAAATACAAAATTCCTGTGCAGGTTTTGAACCGAGTCTAAAAGTACCATAATCCAAGTGAAATGACAGGTCAAGTTTTATAGCCTCATGCAAGTCCGCCACAGGTGCCAGACCCTCTCTCCCATGTCCCATTTACTTTAAAACCTGTCCCTGACTCTCTAAGTCCTGTCCGGGAGTTGCATTGATGATGAGTCCTGTGGTGGGGGGTGCAGGGGAACATGAAATCCTGAAGGTCAGGGCCACAAATGGCTATTGCATGCCAAGGCTGTACTTGGTTGCTAAGTGTTGTAGGGCAGTGGCTGTCTCTTTTAGCGTAAGGCTTCTGCTTTTCTGTTTGGTTTTATAGGGTGCCCAGACCCTGCTGCAATGCGAACAAGCAGTGCAATAAAGGCCTGGCAGGCTTGAGGAGCTGGAACAAATAGGCAGACAGGAACTTGCACATCCACCACAAGATAAACACAGATGTTTTGTCCCTGAGAGCTGCTTGTTCCCAATGTCAGGGGTCTTTCCCTTGAGCAAAGGCTTCTTCGGTGCTCTGGCAGGTTCTGAGGCATGCACCTTTTCAGGCAGGTTCTCACTTGGCTGCAATCTGTGTGGAGGAGAGGGGCAATCAAGGGGCAGGGGGAATCTTGGGCTCTTCTTTCCCTGAAGCTTTCTTCAGCCCTTCGTCTGGCTGCCTCTACAAGGCCCAGGTATCCTACCAGGGGCTGGGCAGGGTAGATCTTGTGCTCTCCTGTGCATCTAAAGTTGCAGCCCAAGATGCACAACTTGAACCCCTGTGAACTTGCCTGACCCAAATAGCCAGTGTAGGCAGGAGGCTTGTATGTATAAATCGGCCTGGGGCGGGTGGAAGCGAGATGCACTTTGCTAGTGGGCTCCACAGCTATTGCTGGCGGCTGTGGCACAGGGAGCACGTGGGAAGTGTTCACAATTGAGCTCCAGGCTCTACATGGAAGGGAGATGGCTTTGCCATCCATTCCTTCACTCCTCTGTCCAATCTGGCTTCTTCCCTTGGAACCTTGTTCTAGGATCTGATGAAATGAGTTTGAAATCATGAAAGCGTATTCTCTTATTGAATTGGTCTACAAAGTGTATAGTTATCCTGCCTTCTGCCCAACTCCAGACTAACACAGCTAACTACCCCTTGCTGTGTTGCACGCCAGCTTCCCCTGCATAGGATGCTTGTCCTAGTCTTGCTTCACCCCTGGTCTTTGTCCCAATCCCTTTTACCCCACTTCTCCCTCCCCCCTACTTCCAGTGTGCAGCAGAGGAAAGGGGAACGCACTGAGTGCACCAGAGAGAGGCTCCTTTCCCTTGATTTGGGGACCGGGACCCTGCATGGTCAGCAGCATGCTAAGATGTGCAACTGGAGGGGAAAAATCCTGCTCTCCTCTGCAGCCCAAACAGGGATGCTAAAAACCCAAGAAGTCTCAGCTGGGCATGTGCAAACTGCATAGTTCCCAAAAATGTGCATTTATGACCAAATCCAGATGCATCTTTTACAGGGGTAGTAAAAAACATCTGGTGCTGGCGGCCAGCACGCTCGGTCCGTTCTGCAAGGAATGTGTCCTAGCAGAGATGACAAGAATTCTTTAATGTGGGCAGACATTTTCCCCTTGTCACTGGAAGGCCACTCAGATGTTTGATATTACTGAACTAAATATTTGTGTTGAGACTTCTTTCTTTCCATGCCGAGTGCTTTGTCTGGGGCTGAATCTGTTTTTTGTTTATCCGTGTACATGAAAATATTTTTCGGAGAGAACCACGGGGCCCTTCTAAAAACAAAATAATCCTGCAACCCACTTCCTGCCTGCCCGCCCCCCCTGACAACATCAGGCTGAGATGGATGCCAAGGGCAGAATTGGGTGAAACTGTAAGCAAAGGCCTCGTGACGTGGGTCAGGCTGTGCTACCAGCTCTCCCTGCGCCTCTGCTGCCAAAGTGCATCTTCCCCCACCTCCACCCCCACTACTTTGCCCCAGGCTCAGTGTTGTTGTGCTCTAGACAACATCCTGCCTGCGCTGGCTATTCTGATCACCCACGTTGCAGAGGGCCGAGCTGCGCGCCTTGGGCTGCAGCCTCTTGGATGCACGGAGAGCGCTAGACCTGCCCTGCCCAACCCCAGGGCCGTGCGCAGAGGCAGCCAAAGACGCGGGGCTCAAGAAGGATGCCGAGCACCATGCAGTTGCTGTGACAAGTGCCCGTGGAGGACCAGGTCCTTCCTAGCCTGTGGTCTGCAGGTGCAGGCAGTGCATCTGGTCCCCAATTCTAGGACGTCTAAGCTTTCCTGGGTGCTGGCACTGCTCTGCAGGTGGGAAGGGGTGTGCCCAGCTCTGCTCGGGGCTGCAGGGCAGGGGTGCATTGCTTGCAGGGGTGCTTTTCAGGGGGTTGCATTTCCCTCCATGCACTCGAGGGAGGCCTGGAGCGCCCCCTGCTGCCGCCAGGCGCATGCGCAGCTCTGCCCTGCGCCCTGCTCTCTGGCGCCCTCTAGCGGCGCTGCTGCAGCAGTGCGCGCCGGCTGGGGTGCGCATGAGTAATGGGGCCCCGCGCGCTGGCTAGGCCGCGCATGCGCAGTAGGTCAGAGCCCTGTGAGAGGGGAAAGGTAGCTCTCCCGCCTCGGGCCAGGCTCCGCGGAGCTTCCCCCGACCCCCCTAGCCAGGCGCCCACCGCTGCCTCCGCACCCCGCCAGCCAGGAGTTGAGGCCGTGCCGTATCCGCGGGGAGGGCGCGCGGGGTCCGGCGTCGCGCCCGTTGCCACAGGTTTTGCCAGGACTCAAAATGGCGCCGCCCGGGATCTGACGCTCCCGGTGCCCTCAGCCAAGATGGCTGCTACCCCTCAGGTGGGGCGGGGAAAGCACGCTGCCCCTAACAAAGATGGCTGCCGAGCCTTCCTTCCCGAGTGCCCTCAGAAAACATGGCTGCTCGTGTGCGTTCTGCTCAGGAAACAGATTATAAGAATGGGAGCATGGCGAAGAGAGACTTATTAGCCATTTCCCGGGGTGCCCCCTGGTTCCGGGCGTGTGTCAGTTGTTGTGAACAGGCAGTCGCTGGGGCAGCCCCACGAGGGGGCCTCGGGCAGGAGCATAGAGTAAAAGGTGGTGGAAAGAAGGACCGTAGTGAGCGACTTCCTGCAGGAAAGAGCCATAGAGCTGGAGGGAGCTGGGTGTCCCCCTTGTGGGCGGGGTGGGTGCGGCAGCTCCGGGCTGGCTGCAGGGGCAGGGGCGCAGCCCAAGGTCCTGGGCAGGACCAGGGTGGTGCTGCTGCAAATGTCTGCGCAGGACCAGGCATGCTGCTGCATGCCTCGTTGCACCGACCTGGGCCCCTCGTGGTCTTGCACGATGCCCAGATCAATGGGATGAGGAGGCAGCCGGGGGCTGAGCCACGGGGTGGGAGATGCAGCGCCCCTGCTCTCCAGGAGCTCAGGTTCATGCCCTTTGCTGCAAGACGCATGCGTGCAGGGGTGCAGCCGCTGCGACCCTCTGGACCAGACTCCCGTCCCCAGCTGTGACCCCTGTGGAGGGCTTCTGGAAGATGCGATACCTGCACAGGTGTGGCATAATCCACCCTGACAGGTCCCGAGTCTCCAGCTGAGAGGCCAGGACATCCCGATCCCCTTCCAAAGACCTTGCTGCTGCTGATAAACCTGACAACTCCCAAAAATACCTACTCCCTGCCTGCATCGTGCCAAGTCCTGGGCTTCAAGGAGTTCAAATACATTGTGGAAGTGCTTCTCTCCTCCTCAGCCCCTCTGCGAAGCCTGTCTCGGCAGTGATGGGGCTCGCGTGGGGCAGCGCTCCGGGCTGCGATCCCGCCACGGGGACGGCAGAGGGGGAGTTGCGGTGGAAAATCACCTGGCGCTGGCTGGAATAAAGGGCCCTGTGTATCCGCCAGACGGCTGGTCTAGGACGCAATGTGGCTTTGCAAGCCAGGACGCTCCTTTCTGCCCTCCAGATGGGTCGCACAGGAAAGCTCGCTTGCTCATGGAAAAGTAGCGCCGTGTCCCCCAGATCATCTGCTGTTTCGGCAGCAGCTGGGCGGGGGGAGGGATCGCGTGGGGACGGACGGGCCCCGTGTAAGCGAGACGCGGGGATGTCCCTAGGGAGGGCCAAATTCCCTCCCCTGTGCCCGGAGAGCCCCCAAGTCGCCTGGCTACTGGAGGGGAGCCGGCTGTCACGCGCTGGGCAGCGTCTGCATGGGTCGAAGCCACTGGCAGCACGCACGGATCGGCTGGAGGCGGCCCTCGCGCTCCGCGGGCGAGCAGCTCCGCTCCTCGAGCCAGGAGCGCTTGCAATGACCGCTAGCTCTGCACCGGGCCTCCACAGCTGGCACACGCAGGTGGGCTAGCGCAGGCCTCCAGCAGCTCCGCGCCGCGCAGGTAGGCTCCGCAGGCAACGTCGGGGCTGAGTCCGGCGCTTCACAGGGGAGGGGATGAGCCATGCGGCATTCAGCCCTGGGCGCTCGAGCCACAGCCGTGCACGCGCTGCACAGGCGAAGCCCGCGACTGCAGGAGGCAAGGGGGCTCGAGTGGGGGGTGCCGGGTTTCCCTGCCCCGAGCACTGGAGCTGGAGGCAGGCAGACCAGCGGGGTGGGCTGGCCCGTGTTCTGCCGGGGGGCTGTTGTGCCCTGGATGTCCCCAGAGCTGGTGACGTGGGGGCACAGGCTGCCATCGCAACCCCCGGGCACCGTGGGGTCTCCCAGGCAGCACCCGGGCTCTGGCAGCATGACCGTCCGGTGCTGAGGCTGTGGGATTTGCAGACTTGCTCACGTTGCTGTTGCCCGCCGTGGAGAGGCCATCTGCTTCCTCCCCAGCATCTGCCAGCGTGTCCCCGTTGCATCTCCGTTCGCCGCATCGCCCTAGGACCCCTTCGCTGCACCGGTACCTGCCGCAGCTCAGCCTTTCCTCTGCATCCTCTCTTCCTCTGCTGGAAGAGGCTCCCTCAGTGCATCCGAGCATTGCGTTACCCTGCACCAGCGCCACGCTGCGTGGGTGGCCCGGAGTCAGCCTGTGACCATCGCTTCCAGCTGCCGAGTCCCCAGTTCACAACAGGGACTCGCTCAAGTGCACGACTTTCCTGCTTGCACTTGATCGCTGGAGTAGTCGAAGTGCTGTGACATGACCACCCTTGGCGCTGAGGCTGCCTCTCGGCTTGGGTCCTCCGCGGCCTTCTCCAGTCTTGCCGCTACTTGGGGATTTCGGGGATCTCACTCCTACCTGTTGCCAGTTCGACAGGCCCCGCTCCGGTCGCTAGCTACCTCCGTGCTATGTTAATTCTAGCCCCATTATCTCCAGTGTATGTGCCTTAACTTGGCACCATGCGGCTAGCGCGGCGCGGGGTCTGGACAGGTCTGATCTAACGTTTTCTTTGTTCTGAACCTCTCCCCTGCCCAAAACTGATAAGGCGTGTGGGTCTCGCCCTGGCTGGGGGTATTTTTTAGGCCACTTCCGTTTACCACCCTGCTCCGTCTATTTTTTTCCTGCAAAGTTCGTCCTCGAGGCCTGCGCGCTGGCCAATGCAACCTGTTGCTTTCGGGATTGCTTCCCTGGTAAGCGCTTGGGTGCGAGGCTTGCTGTTCTCGGAGCAGAACCAAGTCTTTTCCCCCAAACTTCTCCTGCTCCTAGGAGCAGGCCCCGGCGGCGGCAGGAGCCTGCCTCTGTCCACCTCTTCCCCCCGCCTGCCCGTCTCCGGAGCCGTCCCGGGAATTTAATCCGGCTGGAGCGTGGGCTGCCTGCAAACTCCGGCGTGCCGTCGCTCGTCGCCCCGGGCCCCTGCTCTGGCTCCTGAGCTGCCACAAAGCGGAGGCTGCACCCAGCCCTCGGGTGAGTGACAGGACGGGGAATGGGACAAAGGCATTCCCAGCCCCTCACCTCGACCCCATGCCCTGCCTCCTCCCGCCGGCCCCTGAGCCAGCCCGCCGGTGCCTGCATGCGCTGGGGCTCGAGCCGGGAGCCGCAGCCCTGTAGGCGGCACCGGGGCTGGCTGGCTGGCTGGTGCACAGGTGAGGAGGCGAGGCACGCACCTGGGCGCGGAGGGGAGGGGAGGGTGCTTGGGCTGGGAGCCAGGCAGACGCAGGCAGCCCGGGAGAGGACTGAGGCGCAGCCCGTGGGGACGGTCCCGAGCCACGCAGCCCAGGGGTGCCCACCTGCTGCAGGTGCCGCCGAGCCCCGGAGCAGGTAGCGCTGCGCCTGGCCGTAGGGGTGGGGGTCTCTGCAAACTGCGCTCTTGCCGGGGGCTGAGCCCGCAGGAGGGGCTTTGGGAGTTGTGCTGTAGTCCTGCGGGGCTTGGCCAGCCTGGTCCCTGGCAGTGCATGCATCCCCAGGACGGTGATGGGGTGGCTGGCGTGCAGGTCCCTGGGGGCCTGGCCCCCTGGCCCTGCTCGCAGGGAAGCTGGAAGCCGCAGCTCCTGCAGCCCGGGGTCTGGGGAGGGGAGCCTGTTCCTCGGTCTGTGGTGACACGGAGGCCCCAGAGCTGGGGGCACCTGGCACCGAGTTCGAGCGTCCAGTGCCTGTGTTTGCACAGCGGCGTCGAGGCAGGCCCCTGCCCTGCCCTGCCCTGCCCTCCTGGCTGCACCCTTTGCCCTAGCGGGGGCGGTGGCACCAGGGCTTCCCTGTACGCCCTGGGGACGAGCGTCTGGAGATCCCGCGCCCCGGTGCTTGGGGCCCTCGCCCGGGGTGGGCAGACTGCTGCTCCCACACGCAGCCAGGTGCCGGTGACCCGTGTGCAGGGGCTCAGGAGAGGCTGCCAAGGGGCGCCCGTGCTCTACAGAGGGGGGAAACTGAGGCACCGGAAAGGGGCAGCCGAGCTGGGTGTGGAACCAGGTGTCCGGGCTGCGTGGTCCCCTCCTTGCTGGGCCTGCTGCTTTGCACTGGGGGCTTGGCCGCGGGGCCGGGGGCCGGTGCCCTCCCTGCGCACGGGGCTGCACGATGCCCGTCCCGGGCAGGAATGTCCTCCAGTGTCCATGGCAACGGCTTCCCGGCCCGGGAGGCCTCTGCAAGGGGCTGCTGTGTGCGGGGAAGCGAGGGCGGGGGTCACTGGGGGCTGGGGCTGTTCCCTGCTGGGGTAATGGTCATGGGGCAGGCAAAAGGAAGGGGGTTCTGCCACTAGCTTCCCCCATGCCCTTTGCAGAGTCACTTAATCTTGTGCTGGGGCTGCAAGGCGCTGCCTGGGAGCATCGGGCAGGGGTGCCGGTCCCTGGAGCCCCCAAACCTGCGTGCACGGAGCTCCAGCACCCCCACCCTGCAGCACAGCTCTCTCCACCCTCCCAAGCTCTTTGCACCCAGCGGGCACGGGCAGCAGGGCAGAGCTCCCAGGCTTTTCCCCGGGTGGTGGGGAAGTCATGGGGCAGCTCCAGGAGTTTCCCAGCAGCGTGCGATGGGAGTGGCAGGGGCGCTGGCAGGCTCGGCCCGCACGTGTCTGCGGGCAGCCCATGCACGCTTGCCCAAGCCTGCTGCAATGCCCGGGGGGTTGTACCCCCGACGCCTTTGCACCACTTGGTCACTGTGGCTTGGGGAGGCTGGACCCCGTTGCTGCAGCAGACAGGTCCCCGCGTTCCCCTCTGCATTGCAGCCGGAGCGCCGAGCCATGCACCTGGGCCCAGGCTTGCCCCGGCTTGCCGGGCACGGGGGCGGCGCAGCAGCCTGCCAGGCAGGTCGGGCCATCCCGCGTCCCTGCCTGCTGCCTTCCAGCCTGGGAGCGGCATTCCTGGCCCTGCCCCGTGCTCGGGGGCAGCTCGCAGGCTGTGCCCGGGGGGCAGAGACCCCCAGCTCGCAGCCCCCAGGGGTGCCGGTCTCCAGGCTCGTGGCCACATCACTCTAGCCGTGTGCTCCCTGCAGGCACTGACTGCCCAGCGCCATGGAGGAGTGCCCTGCCTGCTGCCAGGCCTGTGCCACCTGCCTGCTCTGTCTGTACGGCTGCCGGTGCGCCTCGGGCAAGAAGAAGAAAGGCCTGCGGACCACCAAGGTGAGCGCGGGGCCGGGACCCCTTGGTGCCTGCTGGCTCTCGCTATGCGGGTCTCGCGGGCCCCACGTGCAGGCGGCTCTGGGGACAGGGTCCACGGGCAGGGGCGGCTGAGCTGCTGGAGCTCTGCCCCAAGGGGACGGGTGGCCGCTGGGTCTGGCCCTGGGCTTGAGGATGGAGAGCAGCTCCCCCTCGCCCTTGTCTTGCTGCACGTCTCCGGGGTGGCGGGAAGCCCCGTTCTCGCAGCACGCTGAGCTCCAGCACCGCACGAGGCCGGTCCCCAGCTGGGAGCAGGGGCATGGTGGGGTTGGGCGTGCCAGGCTAGCGGGGTCCCCTGGGCACCTCCAGGACTTTGCTGGGTCCTGGAGCCTCTGCAAGCGTAGCGGGGCGTGAGGAGCAGAGCCCTGGGACTCTGGCCGGCCGCCTGCTCCCACGGGTGGAGCCGAGCCGTGGCCTGTCCTGTCCTGTCTCGTCTGCAGCCGCGGCTGGGAACTCCCCTGCGCCGCCACCGCAGCACCTGGCCCTGCACTGAGCCTCAGGGCTGGGCTGCTGCTCGCCCGGGCGCTTCCCCACAGATGTGGGGCTTGTCGCTCCATCCTCATCCCCGAGGGTCCCGGCTCCCCCTTGCTCGGCTGTATCCACCAACCCTGCTCCTTCCTCCCTGCTGGGCACCACCAACCCGCCTTCCCCCGGCGCAGGCCCGGGCCCCCAGGGATCCCCGGGATGCTCCTCCACCCCGTATGTCCCTGGCACGTTGTGGGGCCAGCAGGGTCCCCTGACGTCCGCGGCCCTCCTGCCTTGCAGTGCGACCGCAGCTGGTGGCTGCTGCTCCTGGCCGTGTGCCTCTTCGCGCTCGTCTGGCTCTACTTCGCCTTCGTCCTCCTCAACGACTTCCACAACTTCAACGAGTGAGTGATGGCCCCCGTGCCCCCTCGGCCCCCGCGTGTGCCCGGCCCCGCTGACTGCCCCTCTGCTCGCAGGTGGTTCTTCCGGCAGACGCAGGCGTGGGTGGACTGGTCCCCGATCCTGCTGGCCGCCTCTGCGCTGCTGCTCACGTACTCGGCTCTGCTGCTGGTGAGCCCCGCCGCACGCCCGCCCGCCTGGGACCCTTGCGCCGACCGCTGGAGCTGAGGACGAGGGGACGTGCCAGCCTCACGCTGGTGCAGGGCGGACGCAAGCAGCCCCCGGCTCCGTGCCCTGAAGAAGGGGTTTCCTGCCCTGGGCAGCTGCTGGTCTGGGGCTCGGCGGGTTGGGGTGTCCGGGGTGCCCCGCTCTGCTTTGCCCTTACCCGTGCTCTCGCTGCAGGTCCTGGCGCTGTGCCTGCAGCTCTGTGGACAGCCCTTGAAGCTACACTGGCTGCACAAGGTAATGCAAACCCGGTGCTGGGCGGATGGGGCAGGTGCCTGCCCTCAAAGCCAGTGCACCCTGCACCCCAAGCTGGAGCAGGGAAGAAATGGCACCTGGTCCCTGGAGGGTTTGGCCCCAGGGGCTGGAGGACTGGACCAGGGGAGCAGCTGGCATGTGCTGGATGCACGGGGGAGAAGCGGCTGTCTGAGCCCAAAGGTCGTAGCTGGGCTTGGGGGCTGTGAAACAAGCTGGTTCTTCGCTGGGGTGTAAGCGAGTGGAGGTCCCTGGGGAGGGGGTGTGCTGCAGCAGGGTGGCCCCGGGTGGGTGTCCAGACACCTGCAGTGTCCAGCTCCTCCCCTGCAGATCCTCCTGGTCCTCACAGCACTGCTCGTGGTGGCAGCCTTCGTGGGGCTGGACGTCCAGTGGGCTGAGGAGTGGCGGAGCGCGTACGTCTCCCTGCAGGTGAGAGCGGAGCGTGGCCGGGGGCCAGGGCCTGGCCCCATCCAGCAGGCGGGGGGGCGGGGGCAGTGGGTGCCCGAACTCGGCCCCGGTGCAGCAAAGCTGATGCCTCCTCGACTCCTCCCCTGCATCCTGCTCCTGTGCAGGACCGGGCCCTGTCTCCTCCTCTTCCCCACACCCCCAAAGCCCATGTCCTGGGGCAGGTGGAGGGGTGACCGCAGCAGTCACGCGGGGAGCGTGCAGCAGGATGGGCCTGGGCTACATTGTGGGCAGCTGAGTGATGCTGGCATCCTCCTCCAGGCCACGGGTCCCTTCCTGCACATCGGCGCCGTGGCGGGCATGACGCTGCTGGCCTGGCCCGTGGCCAGCACCTTCTATTGCAGCAGCAGTGCAGGTACCTTTGGGGGTCGGCCCCAGCCCTCCGCACGGACCCCCTGCCATGCCCTCTGGGGAGGGTGCCTGGGGCCAGAGCCCGGGGGAGCAAAATGTGTTCCCAGGGGCATGTTTGTCGGGGGAGGAGGAATCCCTGCCTGGCACCCAGACAGAGGATGGAGTCACTCCAGTGTCCCCCACCGCCCTGGCTGGGCGGTTGCTCCCTTCTGGCCCGCCCCGGGGGAGCTGGCATTTCGGGGGACCGGTTGTTGCCTTGAGGCCAGTCTTTGTCTTGTGCCCCATCCTCGGATGAGGACGGGCAGCCCCTGGAAGTGACGGCTCACCTTGTCCGCGTGTCTGCAGGCCTCCGCGTGCTGCTGCTCCTGGGGTATTTCGGCACGATGGCTGCCCTCTACCTGGCCCCCCTGGCCATCACCTCCCCCTGCCTCCTGGAGGAGAGCCAGCTGCCCCCCAAGCCGGACCTGTTTGGGCACCGCGGGGCCCCCATGGTGAGTGGCAAGCAGAGACGCTGCTCATCCCAGACCTTGCCTTTGCTGCCTGCCCGGGCTGGGGCAGCTTGGTGCTGCCCTCGTCCTGTGCCCCCCGGTCCAGGCACAACCCGGCTCTTCCGGAGAGAGCTTGGCTGCAAGGCTTGAAAGCAGCCCTGATGGGGACCTGCCCCTCGGCACCTGCGCTCCCCGGCTGGAGTTGGAGCCGCCGGGCCCGGTCTGGGGCCTCGGCTCCTTGCAAGCCCAGCCCGAGCTGCCTGTGGGAGCCGTGGTAGAGCCGAGCCGGGGAGTGGGCACGCGGGGCCCTCGGCAGCCCGTCCTCTCCCCGCGCTAACTCCGGTCCCTGCTGCAGCTGGCTCCCGAGAACACCCTCATGTCGCTGAGCAAGTCGGCGCAGTGCGGCGTGCGCGTGTTCGAGACGGACGTCACGGTGAGGTAAGGGGGCAGCAGGGAGGGCGGCCGGAGGCAGGGAGACGTGGGCACAGGCCTGGCGAGGGGAGCAGGGTGCCAACCGCCTGCCTCCGCCAGCGCCGACGGGGTCCCGTTCCTGATGCACGATGCCAAGCTCACCAGGACCACCAATGTGCAAGACGAGTTCCCTGCCCGAGCTGCCATGAACGCCACCACCTTCAACTGGACCGAGCTGCAGCAGCTGGATGCCGGCAGCTGGTTCCTGGAGGTGGGCTGCCCCAGGGAGGCCACCTGGCCGCGGGGAGAGGAGCGCTGGGCTCTGCCAGGCATGTGGGCCCAGGTGCTCGCAGTGCTCCGGGCTCCCAGAACAAAGGCACCCTCCTTCCCGAGCCCTCGTGCTCCCCTGGGTGCATCTTCTGCCCTGTGCCTGGCTGCTAGCACTTGCCCTGGGCTGGAGCTGCTGCAGCGCTGGCTAGGAGGGGGCGTCTGAGGAAGGGGGGACGCTGTCTGGCTGCATGGGCTGACGGGGCTCGGACGGGATGAGCATGGGTACAGGGCAGGGTAGCGCTGGCCTCTGCACTCTCAGGCTGCTGGTGCCCTGTGCTGGTATGAAGGGGCATCGTGGGTGGGGGAGAACCCCTCTTCCTGCACTGAGCGGGTGCCCTGAGAGGCCAGTGGGGGGGACCCGGGGGTCTCCCACGAGTGCCTCAATCTGCGCGGGACAGGCGCTGACACAAAGCTGCCCCTTGCAGAAGAAGCCCTTCCCCACGGTGCAGAGCCTCTCCGGCGAGGACCGACACCGGGCAGAGCGCCAGAAGATCCCATCCCTGCAGCAGGTCCTGGGAGAGGCCCAGCAACACAACCTCTCCGTCATGTTCGACCTCCGTCCCGAGAACCACAGCGACTACCAGCACTTCATCAATGCCACCGTGGAGACCATCCTCCGGTCCGGCATCCCGCCGCAGCTGGTGAGCGCCTGGGCCCAGAGCAGGACCCGGCTGCCTGTCTCTGCTCTTTCGGGGGCAGAGCACTGGCCTTCCCCATGGAGCAGGGCATGCCCGTGTTGTCTCCACCTCGAGCCCTCCTGTGTTTGCCCATCACTATTGTCCCCGATGCTCTGGGCCCCCCAGCGCAGTCCCCACGAGGGCTGCGGCCTCCATCGTGTCACCCAGGGGATGCCCAGCCAGCAAGAGCAGCCCGGGCGTCTTGGCGCTGGTGCAGATCAGCACCGCCATTTGGAGGTGTTTGGTGCCACTGGCAGGGTGCTGCGGAGTGGTGTCTGCCCAAACCCTGCAGGGAAAGCTGCCTGGCACATCCGCTCGGCTGCCCCGCCTTCTGGTGTGTAAACAGTGACACACGGCTTGGGAATGGGTGTGAACCAGAATGGGGAAAGTGGCAAGTGCCCTCCACCTCCCTCCGCCCTGCCACACCCACCCCCTGCAGCTCTGCCTACAACCCCGTCTGCATCGCCCCGCACATGTGCAGGGATCCCTGCCATCGGGGATCGCTTCTGATGGCACCCCTTCCCGGCTGCTCTTGCCCTGCACCCCCTTTGCCCCTAGATCCTGTGGCTGCCCGAGGGGTTCAGGGAGCAGGTCGAACAGCAAGCACCCGGATTTCAGCAGATCTACTGTCGGAAGAAGCTCCAGAATGAGACGGTGCCTCTGCGGCGGGTGAACCTCCCGTACCAGGACATGAGCACGGAGGAGATCAGGTGCAAGCCCGGGGAGGGTGCAGAGCGTAGGCAGGGGCACCCATGGGAGCTGAACGGCTCTGGCAGAGGGGCGCTGCTCTGGGCCTGCAGAAGCGCCCCAGAGAGCAGCCACCTCCCATGGGGAGCCTGACCGAGGCTGGCGGCCGCCTCCTCTGCAGGCTGTACCGCCGGGACAACATCTCCGTCAACCTGTACGTGGTCAACCGGCCCTGGCTCTTCTCCGTGCTGTGGTGTGCTGGCGTCAGCTCCGTGACCACCAATGCCTGCCAGGTGCTGAAGGAGATGGACCGTCCCCTCTGGATCCTCGTAAGTGAAATGGCCTGGCCACATGCTGGTCAGTCCTGTACCCTCCACCTGCCCCTGCTGCCCCGAGGCCAGGCCAAAGCCTTCCGGAGCATCCTCCTTGCTCGTCACCCAGCAAGGGCATCTGTGGAGCCTGTGTGGGCCATGTCTGCACTGCAGTCAGTCCCTTCCTGGGGTGCACGTACCCTGCCCCGGGATGCTGACCTGCTCTCGTTGCCCTGCAGCCCAGCAACACCTACCTGATGATCTGGATTGTTGTGGACTGCGTTTCCATCCTCCTGATCCTCTGGGCCTTCGTCCTCCTGCAGTAAGCTCTTACCCCTCTGCCTCCGTTCTGGGCAGGAGGCCTCATGCTGCCCTCCCTGAGCCACACCTGAGGCTGTTTGCCCTGTACGCTGCCTGGCAAACTGTCGCTTTCCCTGCTGATCTGGGGGGAGTCTGTTTCTCAGCCCTGAAACTCCCATCTCCTGCTGCATCCTGCAAAACAGCTGGGATGGGAGGGGGCATTCATCCTTGCAGCACAGGGGAAGCCTGGCCCCGAGCAGTCTTCCCTGCGTGCCTTTAGCCCTGTTTGGTGTTGGCTTGGCCCTTGCAAGTTGAGCTGAGGGGGTGGAAGCAGGAGCCCACGGTGGGTGGGAGGTGACACCAGTGCCCTGTGGCTTTCCCCAGCTTGCTGGCCCTTACAGGGGCCACCAGTGTCGAGCAGAGCCCCTCAAGGGGTCTTGCTCCTGCCCAGGTGGTGATGGGTGGGTTCCTGGGGGCAGGCCTAGGTGCTGACCCCCGGCCCTCCGAGCTAACCTCAGGCTTGTTCCACTTCCTAGGAAATGCTCCCGGAGAAGAGAACCAGCAGGTAACGGGGCAGCGGCTGCACCGCGCGACTCCCTCTCCCTCTCCCTGACCGGGACGTGGCTGCCGGTCTGGTCGTGGGACTCTTCCCAGCCAGGCTGGGCTTCCCCGGCTCTCCTGGCAGGCAGCACGCGGTCCTCCCGCGGAGGCTGCTGGTGCCTGGGATCTCCCTGCGGCTGCCAGCGCGTGCCCTGCCTGCCTCGGCAGGCGCAGCTCCCCAGGGCCGCGGGCGGCATTGCCTGGCTGGAGTCCCGTGGGCCCTGCTGCGAGCAGCGCTTCCTGCAGCCGGGGTGGCTGGAGGTGGGGGACGCCGCCTAGACCAATGCGGCTTCTGTCTCCGTTCCCAGAGGCTGAAACGGACGTGCTGCTCACCAAGATCAACAGTCTCATGCAGGAGTGACCCTCTGCCCGCAGCGCCTGGCGGTGGAGGGGACGTGCTGGGGACAGGTGGTGTTGAGCGGGGCGCGCGTGAGCGCCCTGTTGCCAGCTCCTTTTGTAGACCCCGCGGCTCTGCACGACTCTGCTCCTCGTGGAGAACGGATTCCCCCCCCCCCCCAAAGCCATCCCCTGCCCTGGATTGGAGGGGCTTGGGACTGGGTTTCTGGTCTCCACCGGCACGTGGCCCTTTCCTTGGTGACGGTTCTGTGCCCTCGAGCGCACCTGCCTCGGGGCATCGGGCTTTCTGTCCCCTGGGGCTGTGGGCACCTCTCTTCTGTCTAGATTAGATTAACTGGCTTCTCCTCGGTCCTGCCCTGGGCTGGGCCGGGTGCTCGCCCCCACCCCAGGCACGCGCTGGTGCAGATCCAGGCTGCTGGGATGTGCTGCTGCGTCTCCAGAGCAGCCGTGGCTGTAGTGAGAGTATAGGGGCAATGCTCCTCTCCCTTGCCGGTTGAGAGCGCTCCTGCCCTTCCTGCGCTAGGAGCGGATGAGCTTGATGTTTTTGCTTTGTGCTGCCTGGGGCCGGTGGAGGTCTGGGAGGGCCTGGCGGGGCAGCAGCAGGGGACTGGTGAAGCAGGACAGGGACCGAATCCGGTGCTGAGCAGAGGGCTCCTGTCTCGCTTGCTGTCTTGTCCCCGGTAGAGGCCAAGACCACAACTGTCGTCAGCCCAGCGCCAGCAGCTAGATCCTCCCCGGTGCCCTGGGCTGGCAGGGACCGTCTCTCCTGTGTAGGCAGGACGGCGGGCCCGGGGGCAGTGACCCCGTCCTGCTGCTGGGGCAAGGGGCTGTGCGGGGGAACGACGAGGAAGCAGTGTTACTTGCCCATGATTGCTTTGCTGCAGGGCCTTTGAGCCGGGAGTCTATTTTACTTGTTCTTAACTATTTATGTTAATAAATAGACCTGAGCTGGACCAAGAAACCTTGCTGCTGCATGTGTCTGAGGGCTTCTGTTCTGGCAAGGGGAAGCTGGGCTCAGGCGCTGGCTTTTGTCTGCTTGCTGGGGAAGGACAGGCACTACGCAGAGGACAGGGGAGGAAAAGTAGAGTAACTGCAGTGGGAGATCCCTGCCTTGGCACAGAGTTACTGGGCCTCCGGTCCGGCCTCCTGCTCATTCTCCTGCCTGTCAGCTGGCTCACATAGCCTCCCTGCCTTGCAGCGTGCTTGGAGAGGGTCTGAAAGCCTGTCTTGAGGGGGAAGAGGTTACTGACTCAGTGTGAAAGGGCTCTGGGGCAGCCTAGCCCAGCAGGGTTTGTACAGCGGGGCTGGCACGCACGTGCTTGCACTCATGGCTGGGCTCTAGCTGCATCCACACCTGGGCATGCGGGCAGAGACCTGGATGGGGGCTGCCGGCTCTCTGCACTATGGGTCTGTGCTGGGCCGGAGCTTGTTTCCTACCCTTGGAAACCACTTTCAAAAGAGACCTGGATTGTGTGAGCAAGGACTGGATGAAGTCCAAGTCGCCGGCCGGTGCTGTGCAACGTGCTCTGTCACTGCCACCTCGTGGCGCGGAGAAGGAAGGATGACTAACGTTAAAATGTCCTGGCTCGCTGGTGCCGAGGGTGAGAAAACTGGAGCCAGGCTACTCATGGAGATGACTCAGGGTTAAACATCTTCCCTTGTTTCAAGCCCTCAGTTTTACAGGATTGGGACCTCAAGGAGCCCTTGCCTCTGGGGCAAGGAGGAGGTACTTCTAGGAAAACCTCTCCCTTTCCTAACAAAAGAAGGGAAAGTGAAACTCTCCTGGCAGTAATGTTCCCATAACCTTTGCTGAACAGCTGCAGTAGCCAAGGTCTAAAAGCTCCAGTGTGGGCGAACAGGAGCCCTCCCAAGCACGTAGAGGTGAACGTGGCAGTGGGGCGAAGGTGCACGTATTGCACGTGCCGTGAGCTTGTGAACTGGCTTGTCCCTGGAGCAGATTCCTGGTGCCCCGAGCTCTTCCTGCTTTTGCTTGCAAGCTGTCCGTGGCCTGAGGTGCAGCTAGGGCTGTGGCCTGGCCCCGGCAGCGGGCACGATCGTCTCTCGTGTGGTCCCTCCTGTGACACACGTGGGAGAGGAAGAGCACCAGCCCTTCTTCGTGTCCTGCACCTCTTCAGCTCCTGCTACACCTTGCATATATGTGATTTAATGGGCAGTTGCACAATAAATTTAGACCTACCATAAGTGCAAAGTACTTATCTCACAATGATCTGGTTAATCTCACAATAAATTTAGGCTGGCTGCATGTGCAAAGTAACAATCACCCAATAAAACAACTCTCTAGCTGTAAAAAGAACCAACCTGCTATAAGATTAGTGCTTGAACATGTCACAACTCCAGAGCTGGTTTCCATCCAGCTTTTATTTGAACAGGTAGCAGGGTCCTTGTACCTCTAAGTAGTCTCCTTCAGCCTAGGGTTTGGCAGCTGTTTTGCTCTTGGATCTGCTTCCAGGGATGGATCTACACTGCCTTCTCTCGGGGTGACTTGACTTTGCTGCACCCGAGCCTTTCTTCCCCCGTCTCGGCCCTTGCAGACTGGCAGGGGTGCTCTGCCCTGGATGGAAACGAGAGCAAACTGGGGATGGAGCAAGAGGCCTCTTCCTAGGCACTTGGAGCCTTTGCGGTCGGAGACCCTGACCCTTGCAGCGTGGCTGAAACCCTCATCTCCCACTCAGCATCGCCTAGAGCCCAACACGCATCGCTCCCTGGGTACAAAGAAACGGGCGGCTGTACTGCGCTGCGAGGAGCTGAGGGCTGTGCTGTTCAGTTTTACACTAAAGCAAAAATGAATGCAGCTTGCTCAGGATGTGCACTCACCCCTAGCTGATCTATTAAGTTTTAAAAAAACACAACAAACTGGGTAAAAGTAGTGAAAATAAATGGTTTCATTAGCCGGATAGTCCTTCAAGTCAAAGCGGAGGATCCTAGGTGAGAGGGAGGGGACCTCAGGAGGCCCACCCGAGCCCTTCCCCCCCACAAAGCAGGACCAGCCCCAACTACATCACCCCAGCCACGGCTTCGTGTAGTCCAGTCTCAAAAACCTGCAAGGACGGAGACTGCACCACCTCTCTGGGGAGCCTGCTCCAGTGCTTCACCACCCTCCTCGTGAGAAAGTTTTCCCTAATATCCAACCTCAACTCCCCTTGCTGCAGCCTGAGCCCATTGCTCCTTGTCCTGCTATCTGCTCCCACTGAGACCAGCCCAGCTCCGTCCTCTTAGCAGCCCCCCTGCAGGGAGGTGACGGCTGCTATTCAATCCCCTCGGTCTTCTCTTCTGCAGACTCAACCCCGCAGCCACTCGCGCTGCCAGGTCCCCGGGGTGTCCACGCCGCTCTGCACAGCTGGCCAGCGGGCTCCCCGCCCGCCTGGCTCTTGCAGGAGGCTGCGAGCCCGGGCCCTTGCGGCTGCCCGAGCCGGAGGCCGGGTGCGGCCGGCGGGGCTGGGCTGGGCTGGGCGAGCGGAGAAGGGAAGGGGAGGGGAGGGGAGGGGAGGGAGGGCAGGGGAGGCGGCGGCGGCGGCGGCGGCGCGGGGCTGGGAGCGCTGCCCGCCCGGCCGCCGGCCGGAGGAGCGATGATTAGCAGGAGAGGTAAGGAAGGGAGTTAGGAAGGGAGGGAGGGAAGGAAGGGAGGGAAGCGCTGCGCAACAAGTGTGCCGGGCCGGGCTGCGGACGGCGCTGCGGGGCAAGCCCCGGCCCGGCCCGGCCCGGAGCGGGGTGTGCCCGCGGCTTGCACCCGGGGCATCGTGCCACCCCGTCCCCGCCGGCCCCCGCGCCCCGTGCCCGGCCCGGCCCCTCCCGGCAAAGTCCGGGCCAGACTCTCAAAGTGGGGCGTGGAGGAGGTGCTCCTGTCCGGGGTGCCCCGACCAGCCGGCCGGCCAGGCGTCTCCGTCTGCGCAGGGTTGGTGCCCAGCACCCTGCCTCTCGGCGCCGACGCCGCCTCGGTGCGCAGAGGCCAGGGGTGCAGGCTGAGCCCCCCGTGCTGGCGCCAGCCCAGGGCGGGTGGACAGGGGCATGCCGTGAGCTCTCCCACGAGCGTGGGCCCCTGGGCTCCCGTCCCTGGCTTCCCTGCTCCAGAGCAGGGGTGAAATGGGAGAGCTGCCCACCCTCCTGCCTCCGGCCCGGGGCACCGCTCGCCCGCCTCGCCCCGCAGCTGGTCCTTCCAGGCCAGACGAGCCTCCTGGGGCCGAGGCGGAGGCGCCCCTCGCTCATCTCCAGGGGGTCTGATGCGGGAGGTGTGCACTCCCAGGCAGGTGCAGGGCTCGGGCGTGTGGGGCGGCAGCACCCTGCGTGCGTGCCCCGAAGTTGCAGTTCTCAGCCTGGTTGTTGGTGAGCAGGGGTCTCCCCTCTCGCTGGGCTGAGCTGGCGGGCCGAGAAGTGGACCGGCTGCAGACGGAAGTCCCTTCGGGGCTGGGGGGCAGCACAGCAGCTTGCCCGGCCCCAGCCCGGGCCACGTCTGCTCCGTGAGCAGAGGGGGTTAGCATCCACCGCTGGCCCTCAGCTGGGATTTGCAGAAGCTCATGAATCCCTCCGGCATGCCAGGGAGCCCCAGGCTGTGCCTGGGTCAGGGCAAGCCCTGGCTGTGCAGGCTCAGAGGCAGGCTCCAAGTGTCTCTGTTTGTGCTAGGGATTATTCATGCCTCGCCAGCTTCCCTTTCCCCCTCTGGGCCGTGCACGATGCCCCGGTGCGGTTGGTAGACCACCTTTTTCGCTGGAGAAGGCGAAGCAGCCGCGAGGGGGGAGCACGGCCTGCAGGCAGCCGGTCGTGTCTGGGCTCTGCTGGGCCCAGCCCCCTGGCCGGGCTGCGGCCAGGCTCCCGGGGCCAGGCCGTCTCTTCTGCATTCGCTCCTAGGTCAGGCGAGGAGCCCCTGCCGCTCCCTGGACACGTCCCCTCCCCCTCTCACACAGGCACTCTTTGTTTTACGGAGGCCTCCTAACAAAGGGAAACGTTCCCTGATAGGGACCCGGGGCTCAAGGTCTGTGAGAACCGCTCCTCCTGTCTGAGATGCCCTTTGCAGCCAGGACAGGCTGCATCAGGGCTAACGGTGCCATGCCGGGGACGAGCCCAGAGAAGGGTCAAGCTCCCCAGGCTGGACGAGTCTCCGTTCAGTGCTGGGACCCCCACCCTGGCCTCCCCCACAACCACCGCTTTGCTGCACCCCTTCCTCCCAGTGCAGTCCTGCTCTTCCAGCCCGGGCCTCTCCTTCCACGTCCCTGCCCTGGCCTCTCCCAGCTGCCCCAGAAAGCAGCTCTTGCCCCAGGCTGCGCTCCTGGCTAATGAAGACCAGCTTGGGATGCAGGTCGTGGGTCCCGTGGGGACACCATTTGTCCGAGGGCGGTTCACACGGATTCCCCCTCCTCTGCTTCCAGGGGCAGCCGCAGCCCGCAGGTCGGAGGTGCTGGTGCAGCTCTGGGGTGGCTCTGTACCGTGGGTGGAGCCTGCAGTATAATGCTGGAGGTTTTGGGGGTAAGTGGGCATGTCCCTTGAGCTCTTGCCGTCAGGTTCAAAAGGAATCTGAAGAAACCGAATCTCGCTTTCTGTAGCCGGTGCCTGGCTGTGACTTCCAGATCTCGCTGCAAGGCAAAATGTGGCTGTGGCTGGGAGCCCAGTGACAGCAGGGACGTGGACGGAGGGGTGGAAGAGCCACTCCAGCTGTGAGCGGGGCAGAGTCTAATTGTCTCGTGTGCGTGGGCTCATAGCAGCGTCGGGTTGACGAGGACCCCGGAGGCATCTCGCTCGCCTCCTGCACGCAGGCCGAAGACGCCTACCTAGACCATCCCTGGCTGCTGTTTTTCTAGCGTTAGAGATTAAACTGTGCTTCTCCTGTCTTGCCTCCCTAGACACCCGGCGGGCCGTGGAAATCCTGACCAGATACCAAAGCACTCTGAAGTCTCCAGATGAGCAGCAGCTGAAGACCTCCATCGGGAAGGTCTCGCACATCTTCCGAAGCGAGCTCTTCCAGGCCCTGTTAGGTAAGCACCGTGCAGCATGTGCACCTTGCAGCCCGCTGCTGGGCAGCCTCTCCTGGCTTTGCCCAGAGCAGCCGTGCACCGGGTCTGGGGGAAGGATGCTGGGGGCGTGGGCTCTGATCTCCTGGTGTGAGGCAGACTCCTCAGTGAAATGTGGGCTAAGTAACCTACAGCAGGGCACATGTCAAGGCTTTTCCAGTATCTGCCCCGGCGGGGCAGGAGTGATCCTGTGATTCCACCTTTGTCTGCAAAGTCCTGGGCTGCCATGGGAGGGCTGCTGAGAGCAGCTCGTTGCCCTAAGAAGGCCCCGGGGGAGAAGTTGGAGCTGGGAGCCTAGTTCAAACCCCCCAACCCATTTGTGAGTACAGTGGTGCACGTACAGGTCAAAGCATGTGAGAGGTCAAAGCTTCGTTCCAGAGGTGGAGTCAACCGTGCAAGTCTGTCCGGCTGAAAGGCAGTGAAGGTCAGTTGCTAAGAGGCCCCATGGACCACGATCCCCAGAATCACAGACAAGGAGGGTGGCAGGGACCTCAGGAGGTCACATCCAGTCCAACCCCCTGCTCCAAGCAGGACCAGCCCCAACTGCATCATCCCAGCCAAGGCTTTGTCTAGCCAGGCATTAAAAACCTCCAAGGGTGGAGACCGCACCATCTCTCTGGGTAACCTGCTCCACTTTGCTACCCTCCTCATGAGGAAGTTTTTCCTAATATCCAACCTCAACTTCCCTTGCTGCAGCTTGAGCCCATAGCTCCTTGTCCTGCCATCTGCCCCCACTGAGACCAGTCCAGCTCCGTACTCTTTGCAGCCCCCCGGCAGGGAGCTGAAGGCAGCTGTCGAATCCCCCTCGGTCTTCTCTTCTGCAGAACTCTCTCCTGTCCAGATTCTGTGTTTGGACGGATGCCTCAGCCCTCCAGTTTTTACCATAGTGTTTTTTAAGGAGGATTTTTATCCTCTTGAGTGCCAAATTCAGTGCATATTAAGACTTCTTGAAGTTCTGTGCAGCACTGTGCAAACCCGATGATGCCTCGTGGTGCCATGTTTCAGCTGGACACTGTGCTGGCCATTCAAAGGGCATCTTAGCACTAGTGTACTGTGCAAAGCCTCATCCCGGACTCTCTGCACAAAGCCTGCTCATTCTGGCTGTTGTGCCTGTCCACTCTTATCATCCCTCAGGAAGTAATTTCTCCTGTTTGTTTCCTGTGGGACATAACATTTCACATACATATGGCTGGGGAAACACCTTTCAGTACAGCTCTGTCTATTGGGCACTTAGACCATGAAGCATCTGCAAGTAATACCAAGTGCTGAGGGGGAAATGCATGCTCAAGAAATAAACTTTGGAGCCAGCCCATCTTGCAAGTGAAAGGACACTTGCGTCGCTGTGTAGCTTTGTGTCATTTCTTGGAATTACCAAGTGCAGGCAGAGTTCTCCATTCATTGCCTGGGAGCTTTCTTCACCGGGTCAGACCAGGATGTGCTGTTTGTCCTGTGGGGCAGGGCTTTCCCCAGCATTGTTTACGTGCTAGAGATTTGCATTCGTTGCTCTTTGCTCCGGCTCCTCCTATTCCCACGAGAGGCGTACAGCACTCCTCGCATCTGGCACAACCTGGGCTTTCCCCTCTTCCAAAACACCCCCGTCACAGTGACGCTCCGGGAGCGTTGCTTTTCACTTTTCACTTGCCACGTCTCTGGTGGGCTGGGGTTTCTCCTGCCTGGCGCTCAGGGAGCAGGGCTGGCAGGGACCTTCGGAGACCACGTCTAACCCAACCCCTGCCTGAGGCAGGGTCAGCCCCACCCCATCTATGCAGTTAAATCTGTGGGGCTGTCGTCATTCATCCGTTAGCTCCCTGCTTGGCTGGGCCCGCTGCCTGCCCACCGCACGCTCGGTCGCAGGCGGCAGAGCTCTCCTTGCCGCAGCACACTGTGGCTGCTTCCTCCAGGTCCCTGCTTGTGCCTCGCAGACACCAAGAGGCATGAGCCGGGTCCAAAACTCATGCACCCGCTAGCGTGCAGGGCCCACTTGGTCCTGCCCTCCTCGGTCGGCCCGAGCCTGCCAGCACATAGCCCTCCGTGCCCCGTGCCCGGGGCCGGCAGGGCCGTGTGTCCTGGGGATGGCGAGGGGGACGGTTGGGGTGCGGGCTGCCTGCCATGGGAGCGAGCCGTGCTTGGCGTGGAGATGCTGTGCGAGGCGGGAGTTATTTCTGGACCGAGGCTGCTGCTGCTGCTCGGGAATGCACGAATGCTGGGCCCCGACACAAAGGAAATTCTTTGGCCGTGAGCAGGGGAAACAGGATTTGCTGGCTCTTGCCTCCTGCCTTTCTCTTACATCGCCGGAGGCTTTGCCAGGCCGAGTTGGTGGTTTCGCGTGACGCTGGCCGCGGAGGGATCGGGCGCCGCAGGACCCCAGGACTCGTGAAAACAGCGTGGCCAGTCTTGGCAACAAATGCGATTTTGGCCCTTGCTGCAGGCGGTCTCTCACGATGAGGCAAAAAGTGACAGCCTCCAGCTTCCCCTGACCACCGTTAGCACGCCCAGCTCGCGTGCTGGAGGCGAGCTCGCAGCCCCTGGTTTCGGGGTAAGGTGCCTGGGAGCTTCTCGGTGCTCAGCTGCAGCCCCCAGCCTTTCGGGAGGAGCACGGTGAAGCAGGAGCTGTGTTATGCACCCTAACACGGTGCTCCCATATGGCTCCCTGGCACCCAGACCGCCTGTCCTGCTATTTCACCCACTCGCTGCTGCAGTGGTAAGGGCTCTGCTTCAGCCCCGGTGCTGGCACGGTGATGCTCGACCAGGGTGCCGCTTGGAGGTTTTTACGGCCCGGCTCAACACAGCCTCGGCTGGGACGATGCAGCTGGGGCTGGTCCTGGTGTGAGCGGGGGGCTGGACTGGATGTGACCCCCTGAGGTGCCTCCCAGCCCTCGTGCTGCGCGATGCTGTAGAGCTGGGGTGCCGCCAGATGCTTTGAAGGGTGCTGAGAGATGAGCATGTTTGCCCCTGCCCACTGCCGGGCCCCTCTGCAAGGAGATAAGCACTGTAATACACACAGTCGTTTTGGGCATCGGGTGCCAGTCCATTTGCAAGTGGTATCGAGGGGTGCCTTGAGTTCAGTGAGGGGTGCCTCGAGTCCGAAAACCCCCGTGCTTTTCTATCCATGAGGCACAAGCATGAATCATTTGCAGGGCCTGGACAAGGGCACTGCTACATTGTGCTTGTTATAACACTATCAGGGAAGTGAATGCAAGTATCCTGACACCCGGTATCACTGCTGTGTGACATACGTGTGCCACTCATTGGCTGTGTGTGCATGCACGTGTGTGTCTCTCCGGGCCGGGCGCAGAAGACAGCCGTGTCGCGGGCGAAGCAGCAGCGCTCTGTGCCCCGGATCTGAAGGCAGGGCTTCAAACAAACACATCTCTGCGTCCCACTTAGTGTGAGCGTCCTGCTGTCCGTGTTGGAGTAGGTTATTTTGCATCACTGAGCATCCGTGCCCTGCTGTAGCCCCTCTTCTGAGCCCTGCAAAGTCCTGGTGTCTCTGCCTGAGCCGTAGCTCCCACGCTAAGCACAGACCGACCGAGACACGAGGCTCTCCTTGGGCGGCCTGGCCCAGGCTGGGTGTGCAATGCCGTCTCCCGTAGGCAACGGGCGCGCGTGCCAGACGCACCGACCTCCTGGCACAGGGTATGCGCGCGGCAGGCTCTGGGGCTGTACCTCCAGGCGTGTTGCTCCAGACGCACAATCCTACACGCGTGCTGCCGGACCTGGCCTGGGCGTGCTGATCCAACGGGCTGCTTCCCAGAGGCCCCCACGCTGCGTGTGGCATGTCTTGCCTGCCTTCCCCCGCTGCTGAGCACCATGCACGGCAGCGCTGCCCGCGGGCGCTGCGGGGGAGGCGCTCCCCGCTCGGCCAGCCTCCAGTGTTGCCAGGGCTCCCTTCCCCGTCCCCCCTTCTCCTGCCCTTTCCTTCTCGCATGTGCTCACGCTGCTTGGGAAGGGAGGGAGAGGAAGTGTGGGAGGAAAAGTGAAAGAGCGAGTGAGGGGGAGCGTGGTGGAGCTGTCACAAGTGGAGTAAGGCAAGGCTGGGGGGAGGCGTGGGTGACGGAGCAGAGAGGAGAACAAATGCAGGGGCCGGAGGGCGGAGAAGGGGCAGAGACGGGGGGACACGCCAGTCGCTGGTTGTGCGCACAAGGAAAGAGCTGGGGGAGCCTCGGTCAGAGGCCAGCCGGGCTGGGAGAGCCGTCACGGGGCAGGGAGGACGTGGCTTCCTCTGCGAGACGATCCGTCTCACTCCCAGAAGACACGCTGTGGGCTGAAAGGGGCTGCCGTGTCTTTTGGGAAGGCTGGAAAATCAAAGTGGGGGGGAGGCTGAGGTGGTGGGAACCCATGCCCGGACAGGTGCCCTGCCCCGAGGAGTGGGCAGAGACAGGAAGGACGAGGCCTCCCCTTCGTGTGTCTGGGGCACGCGCCTGCGGACTGTCGCTGCCAAGCGGCAGCCAGAGGTTCGCAGGAGCAGCGGGGACGTGGATGGATGGATGGATGGATGGATGGATGGATGGATGGATGGATGGATGTCGGCAGCTCAGCAAAGCACCCCGCTCCTATCCCCAACAAATGCATCCCCCAGACGTCCAAGCATGGTGGCACCCAGGGCACTAGAGAGACGGTAGGGCTGTGGGGTGCCACCCTGGAGGGGACCTTTCTATCCTCCAAAAATGTTCTTATGCCACAGAAATGGGGCACAGGCTCCTGCCTGAACTCGGCAGTGGTAGCTGCCTGTGGGGACGGAGCCTGTCTTGCAACGCAGGCTGGTCGCTAGTGCCTAATGCCGGTGATCAGAGGGCTCTGAAACATTTAAAACAACCCTTAAAGCGCTCCTGCCTCTGAAATGGCCGTGTGTGGGATGGGAGGCAGCAGACGGGGACAGGGAGTACCAGCATCCCCAACTGGCCTAGTATAATCATGAGCTCAGTGTTGGTACTACATGCAGGGATTCATAATTATCGCACAAAGTGCTATGCCTGTGTAATTGGAGGGAATAGAAAAAATGTAGTCTGTTATTTGAACAAGGCTGTAATCATGGAACAAAAAAATGTATGGTCTTTGGGGCATGGACTGTCACTTTGTATAGGGTTTGTACAATGGTTGGCACAAGATGGTTCAACCTCCTTGGCCTCCAGGCACCGGTCCAACTTCAATAAATGTTTAAAGATGATGCGTCTCCTCCAGAAGGAAACGCTGCAGACAGATTCTCATCCCCGTCACCCAGTTTCAATCTCGAGTAACTCTTACTTGCATACTAAACCCAGCAGGGAGTTACCCTGGGTTTACACCAATGTGCCTGGACTGAATTTGGCCCCTTATGCTGAGCATACAAAATTACCTTTGGTATTTCCTGATTTCAGTGCTCAGTCATGCATTTACAATGTCCTCTTCCCAAAGACTTGTTTTCTATAATAATTCCGTGTTGGTAAAAAAAGTACGTGAGAAACTTGTGTACAGTTCCTGACGTCTCTAAGAAACGAATGAAGGGAGCATATCTGTAATTTGCTTTAATTAAACTGTGACTGCCCCTGCCCTGAAACAGTGCGGGCATTGCCGTAAGCCTTGTCCTTCGCTGCCTCCGCTCTCCTTATTGTTTCCTGCCTGTCCATGGCATCGTGTCTAAGGTCCGACTCCAGTCCTGCAATGACCTCTGCGGGCCCAGGCGACACGAGCGCAGCCCCACTGCTTGGGGGGCCCTTCCTCTGCTTTGGGACCTGCCTTGCGGACGCCGAGGGAACGTGAGCGGTAACGTGCCGGGGTGGGTCCTGCGGCGTCCAGGAGCCCTCCCGCAGCTCGGTCACTTAACTCCACAGATGGTTTGTCTGGTGACAGACTGAGAGAAAGGCTTTTTTTTTTTTTAATCCGATTTTTCTTTTCATAAAGTTTAGTGCATGCCAGCGGTAGCTGAGAATAATCTGGATAATTAGGAGCTAGTGCTACACTGTTACACAATGACTTTTTATAACAGAGGGAAGGATGTTTTCGCACTGAAACAAAGTCCTGTTTGTGCTGCTTAATAGTGATTAGTTACTGTGATCTCATGTCTGGTCTAATGGCTTCTTGGGTTATTGGCGGCTTCCTGGGCACTTTTAGGGTACGTGTGTGGCTCTCCCGAGGTCCATGAAAGATGCACCCCAGGTTTCCCCCTGCACCCTGCATTGCTAGCTGCCCTGCTTTTCCCTCCGGTCACCTCGGGCCAGATTCAGAGCTGCAATCCTCAGGAGCCGTGGTGCACGAGGAGCGACTCACAACGGGGCATTGGGTTTAGGAGAGGCCATGGTGCCTCTTGGATTCGGGGCTGCTCTGGAGCCTGGCATGGTTCCCAGCATAAGCAAAGCAGCTCTTGAGGCTGCTTGAATTTATGGCAGCTTTCCCATCGCTGCCAGTGAGCTGTTCAACAGCCCGCAAGAGCTGAAGGACAAAATATCACAGCCGCTCCCTGTCCCCTTCCCAACGTGCCCCGATACTAAGGGGTGCGCGGGAGACCATGGGGGGAGGACTGCCGTTAACTTCCCTTCGCGGGGAGATAATCCTGGGGCTTTGGTATAGAAGAGCCTATTTCAGGAACTTCCCTACGCAGCAGCTTCCCAAGTTGTTTGTGCGGCCATATGGTGGCACAGCGAAAGCAGGTCAGTGTGTCTGGTCCGCTCGGCGCAGGCTCTTGCCGCGCGCTCCCCGGCGTCCCCAGCTTTGCACAAAGTGATGCGACTGCACCTCCCTCGCGTGTTTGGTCTCTCCTCTCCCGAAATGGGGAGGTGTGCATGTGGCATTGTGCTTTGAGTAGGTTTTAGAGGTGGGCTTTTTAATATACAGGTTCTGTGCATTCGTGCTAGAGAAGGCAAAGAAAGAGAAATGCCCCTTGCACTGGAGAGCAAAGGATTATGAGGTTGGTGGTGGTCCTTTATCTGGGGCGAGGGGGGTGTCTTTTCTCACAGCCTTGGATTTATCCCTGGGGATGGTCCACCTCCTTCACCGATGAGCTTTGCCCTTATCCCGGCTGGTGCATCCAACCAGAGGAGCACCATCCTCTCCAGTCCAGAGCTGCAGGTTGCTTTTAGATGCTGTGGGACCGGGCCATGGCGAGCCTTGCAGATAAGGACTGCAATCATGAACTTGGTTTGAAATTGCGTGGGAAGCCGGCATACGTGGTGGAGGGAAGACTTCATATGCTCAGGGTAGCCCAAGCTGCCGAGGAGATTCACGGCCGTGTTCGGTGCTAATAGTTGTTTCCTAAGTGCGGACGGCTTCGTGCCCAGGGGTGTCACACTCGCAGCCGGCGTGGTCCAACCTCGTGCTGACAGAGGCACGAATAAGTGAGGGCAGATCATCACCCACCAGGATAGCAAAGTCTCCTTGCCAGCTGGAGAGGACAGAAGCATTACTCATGTGTAAGTGTAGCCTCAGGAAGGACTCCAAGAATATTCCTAAATTGCAGACTGAATTGATGAATTGCCATGTGTGCTTTCAGCCAACGGAGGCTGAAATCTGGCTGGGGGCTCCACATAGTGTTTTCTTCTGCCCACCGGCATCACCCCGTCTTGCTTGGGGTCGGTTTCAGCTGGGGCTGCTAACGGGGTGCCGCTGGCACTGGGTGCACTGGTGGCATACATGGGGGTGACCTGGGGACCTGGGTGCACCGGTCAGCAGCGCCGCACGCTAGAGAGAGCCGGGAGAAGGGGAGTGGATGTCTGCTGTCTCTGGGCAGGTCATCTCTCGGTATCAGGAAAGCCGTTTCACTTCCTGGCCTGAATCCAGATTGGGCTAGGCGTCAAATATTAGTTTCAATTAAATGAGCTCGTAGCTGGCTTGCTCGCAACTGTGAGGTGTGTCGCAGGGCGCATCTCTTCCGTGTAGGTTGGACTTTGGTACGCTTGGAGGAGAAAGCGAAGCTGCCTCCTCCGAATGAGTCATCCCTTATTTTGGACAGGAATCGGCGCGGTGCTTGGTGCCAGACGCAGAGCCTGGAGGAAAACCCTGCCTTTGGGCAGTTCCTGCCTCTCGTGCAGAGGCTGTTGCAGGGGTCAGGCTAGGGTTAGGGCTAGGGTGCAGCTGTGAAGCGCTGGGCACTTGTGTGGAAGAAGGCTTCAGAAGTAATGAGAGGCAAAAACTGCTGCTGGCCTCGAAGTTGGTCAGGCCAATGTGGGCGCCACAGCTGCTCATCTACCTCTTGGTCGGTCCTCGCGCGCTGGCCGAGCTACGTCCTCACCCCGACGCCCCAAACGCTCTCTATGCACCGGTCTGGGAAGCTTCCTCCCCGGACGGCCCAGTTCTCCAAAGGCGCTGTCTTGTACTTCTTCATCTCTCTCCCCCCGTCTCCTCTCCCATGAGTTGGGCAGCCAGTTCTGCCAATGTTGGATTCACTGGCTGGGGTGGAGGGAAAGGGTCCGGCCCGTGCAGGGCCGTGTCAGCCAGCAGAAGAGCGAGCCAGAGGGATTTCCACTCTGTGGCGTTGCCGAAGGGATAGGATAAGGGGTCGGTGTCCGGTGGTCAGAGGGGAGCGGGCTGGAGGAGCAGCCCGGCAGCCAGCTGGGCTTCAAGATCGCTGAGCAGGAAAGCGGCTTGCTGCCTGCTGTTTACAGGGCAGCAGCACACGTGGTCACCGGGCTGGTTGGACTGGGTGTAAGTGGCAGTCGTCGTGCCCAGGGTAGCGGCAACTCCCCTGTTTCTTCTGGTCTCAGTAAAGTGATCGTCTGTCCCGCACCAGAAGGTCCGGGCGTTTATGGGACCCCCTGAGGGCTCAGCCGTAGGTCCTACCTGGCGCGTGGAGCATTGCACCTCATGCCTCGGATGCCATGTAGCCCCACGCGGGTCAGTTGCCTATAGCAGAGGACAGCCAGGCTACGGGCCATGCGCCCTAAAGACACCAGTACCTGGAAGGTATCCAGACAATTTAATCCGTGGCCAGTCTCAACCCCATTGAAGCGGAAGGGAACAAAAAGAAGATAGAGGCCTGCCTTTGCTTCGCTGGGCAGAGCCCGCTCAGTCGTTTGGTTCGAGTTTGCAGCTCCGCAAATGTGTCTCGTGCTGTTTTGCAGACATCCAGGAGTTCTACGAGTTCATGTTGCTGTCGGCACGCGTGCAGCGCGGGGTCCGGGATCCAGCCCCCAGTCCCTCGAAACAGCAGCATGGTGAAGAAGAGACGGGTCCAGCCGGTAGCCCGGGAAGTCCCAGGCATGCTCTAGAGGTAAGAGTCTCCTGCTGTGCTATGCTGCATAAACGCCCACGCTCTTCCTACCTGATCCTACACCATCTGCATAGAAACAAGTGACCGCTGGAAAAACCTCTGTTCCCACACCTGTGCTGGCAAAGAAGTATTTCCACCCGCAGCACCGGAGTAGTTGTTGGTGACACCCCTATTCCCAAACTCATTTCAGGTTCTCAGACTGTCCCCATAACCGAATCTCTGAGCATCTTGCAGTATTGCATTAAGCAACCCGACTAATATCTGTCACATTGGCTTGTTGCCTTTCTCTGCCCTTTGCCAGGAGACTAATTGTATGTATGGGGCAATTTTCTTTTTTTTGAAGCTGAGACTAGGGAGCACGGGGAGGTTTTCTTGTAGGTAGGTTTGTATTCAAATGTCCATGCTGCCCGGGGCTTCCCTGAGGGAAGGCAGGTCTAAGGAGCGTGCTTTGTCCTTCAAGGGGAAGGCGCTGGGCTTTGTTCTTGCTGCCGTCTCAGGCCAGCTTGCTCAAAGTGTCTTGCACAGATGAGCTTTTCACAGATGAGCTTTTCTGCTCCTGGTAGAAAGCTCCATCGTGGAGTTGTTGAGCACAGTCTGTGTCCCAGTGTGTTTGATGACCGGACCATTGCATGAGCAGAGATATAAACGGAGGCCCGAACATATGGCCTGAGACAGTGTCCTAGCTGACTGGAGAGGACAGAAAGCATTGCTCACAGACATTTCCACGTGAGAGATGAGCTTGGACCAGGAATCTGGAAGCCTCTCGTATAATGAAATGAGTTGGTTGATTGTGGGCATGCACTTTGCACCACAGGAGACTGTGCGGTGACTGCAAACTCTTCAAGAGGTTGGCGCTGCCCAGCGGTCGTGGTTAGCTGGGGGCTGTGCGTGGCAGAGGCCGCAGGGAGCTGGGAATCAGCTGCATGTTGTTGGCACTTGAGCCTGTTGCTTCAGGAGCTCACCGGAGTAAAAAATGTGCCGTTATAAACAACAATAAGGGGCTACAGATATATTTGCACGTGCACTTTGAGATGTTGACAGAAAGTCTTTGACCTTGAAGGTTAAGTATGTGCGGGGAGTAGAGGAGGGAGATTGTCTTTGCATTATGAGCATCTTTAGAAGTCACCAGGCTTACAGTCGGTGCGCTGTGTAGGGTGCCAGCCCTGCTCTCCAGGCAGCGAGCTGGACACAGCCCTCAGGAAATGTAATAGTCAATAAAGGCATTTAAAAATCTATGTGGAAATAAGTGGGAGAGCAATAATATCAGGGCCAGAGGAGGTGGCCATGCGGGGGGGTGTTTATAACAGCTGCCTCATTAGCAGCAAGCAGATGCCCACATGGAAGAGTCAAAAGGTCTGTGGGGCCCCAAGCAATGCACCTGGGCGTATGAAGCGGTCAGGTGCAGGGAAAGCAGGACCGAGCAGCAGCAGATTAGGAGGATGCACTTTGCAGGACCCCTCTGGTCCCTCAAAGTAACCCCCGTTATCCGGAGACTCCCCGGGAGAGCACAAGTTCGTCCTTCCTGCTGCGCGAGTGGTGCTCGAGGCAGAACAAGCCGTCTTGTGCGTTTGTCTGTCGCCGAGACAAATTCCTGTTTTCCCTGTTCAGCGGCCGGTCGCCAGGGGGTGCCAGGACAGCTCTCTCTCGGCAGCAGCTCCTTGGCCAGACCCATTTCCCCAGGAGCGAAGTGTTGTAACCCCAGCAGGACGTGTCGGGCTATTCAGCCTGCTTCCCTAGTAGGTGCCCTTCACCCGGGCCGGGTCCAGGGGGTCTCTGCAGCCTGGACGTCTCTGTGCAACTCTGGGGAGGGTGAAGGATGACCTTTTGGCTAAGGGCCTGCTTGTTATCATGGGGCTTCAACCCGAGGTCCTGTTGGAGGCTGCGAAAAATACTAGCCGT
Organism: Alligator mississippiensis; assembly: GCF_030867095.1. Classification (NCBI taxonomy): domain Eukaryota; kingdom Metazoa; phylum Chordata; order Crocodylia; family Alligatoridae; genus Alligator; species Alligator mississippiensis. The sequence continues at coordinate 82,926,063 of NC_081831.1, forward strand.
CACTCCTGCCCCGAGCGCTGGGCTCTGGCCGGCCGTTTGGTCGGCCTGCGCCTGGGGTCAGTGTCTGCGGGTCGGGGAGGGGGAGCAGCCAGACGGCCAGCATCCTTGTCGACAGGCTCTTCCGCCGCTCCTCCTCCCTGTCTGCGAGCTCTCCCTGCCGCCCCCAGCATCCATGTGTCTCCGTGCTGCTGGGAACAGACTGTGCCGTCTTCCTTCCCCGGGCAGCACCCTGCATCCCTGCAAGTTGTGCTCCTGCCCCGCTCTCCGCACGGCTGTCTGTCTGGGCCGGCGGATGCTGCGTGCCGAGCTCGTGGGTCCGCAGCACACGACCAGGGCAGCCAGACCCGGTGGGGCTCGCTCAGGGAGGCCTGGGGCTTTGTAAGGAGCAAACTCCTCTGGCGGGTGATGTGCGAGGAGGGAGCATTAGCAAGTCTCCGACAATCCTGGTCTGTCGCTGGAGCCGGCGCAGACTCTCCCCCGATGCACAGTTATCTGCAGGCCTCTGCTTTTTGTCTTGCTCGGTGCAGCGGTTTCTCCCATTCGGGGCAGATGAGAGTTTTCCTGCCTGGCATGAATCCTTCACGTTCAAGGTGGGAGTAGCCTGGTAGTAAGTGGAGACCCCGATGACTTCGTTGCCTCCACTCTCTGCAAACCCCCTTACTTGAACGGGACCCGGCCCCAGTGCCTCTGTCCCGGAGATGCCTAGCGCCTGGTTGTGACGCTCGGGGGACGATGCCTTTGGGCAAGTGGGCATTATGCTATGGCAGTGCAGTGACATCAAAGGGAGACGCTGGAGGCAGCCACCAGCCTTCACCTGGCGAGCGGCATGTGGGAGTGTGGGATTCCCGGGTGCGTGTGCACGCGGCTGAGCCGTGGTGCACGGACACGGCGCTCCTCGCTGCTGGCGTTGGGAGCCACAAGGCAGTCGGAGGGAAGGGTCCTCTTGCAGTCTCGCAGGCTTCATCGCAATAGCGATAGCAATCTGCAAGGGCCAGCACTGTTCTCACTGTTGGATGACTGCCACCGCCGGGGTCGATCTGCCTTCTGGGTGCCACCCTCCGCGGTGGTCTAGGAGCCCCGGGGTCGCCCACCTCCCTGTCAATGCGAGGGTCCTGCGACCTGCTGGCCCGTTGACTCCAGAGAGATGCTTTCCTCCTGCCTGCGCGTCTCCTTCACCGCCCGCCGTGGTGTCTGGGTCAAGCCACCTCGTTTTGTCCTCATTGTGTCCCGTTTGCTGTTACTGGACCTGTCATCCCCTCGTCTGTGTTTCGTTGCAGGAGCCGCTCCTGGGCGCGGAGCAGAGACGGTCCAAGGGGGCGCAGGGAGACGGCACGCCAGGGCAGCAGCCGCAGCTGGTGAGAGTGACCGCCAGCAGCACGGAGCTGCCCGTCAGCGTTTCCAGCCTGGTGATGCATGCCCACAGCACCCTGCCCCAGGTGAGGCTCCGGGAGGGCTTTGCCCTTTCGCTCGGAGCTGCATGCAGCTGTGCGGGGGGCGGCTGCACCGTTCCCTCTGCCACTAGAATTAAAGCAGCAAAACTTTTAAGTCCAGGCAAGCCTAAGGAAAGGAGACGACGAGCTGCGCGGTAAAGCCCCTCTGGCCTGGGCGAGGGTGGAGGCAGGCGGAGCAGAGCTAGGGGCTTGTGTGCACAGACGTGCAGTCCCAATCGGCGCGGGTTCAGGCGTGGCGGGTAGCACCCATTCGGGTCTGGTGCTTCTCTTCCTGGCACCCACAACGGTGTAACTTCTGCCCTTTATTTGCTGCTTCCCCGCCCCTATTGCCTGTGATGTTCATTGGACTAATGCGCCGTTTTCTAACGTGGGCAAACGGAGAAAAGAGCGTGGTTATGGATGGGGGTACGGAGAGGTATTGAGGCCGACGGTCCCATTGCTGTATAGGTCACCGCTCAGCTGACCTTGCAAACCTGTACCCAGCTTTCACTGGGGAAGCTAAAACTGCTGCTTCCTTGTGAGGGCCAGCTGAACCCCAGTCCCCCTCGAGTCTCTGCTGACTCAAAACCCTCCGAGGGGATTTCCTGGGAGTCTGCCCCAAAGCTGAGCGTGCGAGTGCAAGGCTGTGCAGTGTTTCCATAGCAACCCACACTTGTGCTGGGGAAGCATTCTCCATCCCGGCCTCTTCCTACCAGAAGTACCCCTCGTTCGGGCTGGTAGCGCGTCTTGGAGCCGGTCTGCTCAGCGTCCATGTGACGTTTTGTAGGCGTCTGAGAGAGGCGACAAACAGGGTTTTCAGGCAGAGGAAATGTAGATGATGTCCCTTCTCGTGCTCGGTAAAACCCCGATCGTATTGTTTTTAAAACTTCAGTCTTGTCCTGGAGCGAGGAGAGCACGGAGAAATGGTGAGATGAGATTAGGGGGGAGTCGAGAGAGACGGCGAGCCATGGAGGCAAGGCACTGCGGTGCAGGGTTTTCAGCTTGTGCCGCATCCCTGTTTTCCGCTGAACTTTCCAAACAGTGATGTCCAGGGGAGACTTCGCACCTCTCACATCTGTGCCTTTAAACGTCATTTATTTATGGATCTGCAATGTAAACCGCCCGTTTCTGCTGTTTTCTGACTCCCTGCGCTAACGCAATGCGGAGCCTGGACACCGGGGTTTCGCTTTTTAGATACCAGTGAAGGAGAGTTGCTCGGTGCCTTTTCTGTGAGTTGACAGGAGTGTCGTGAATTGAGTTGGGCAAAGTAGAAAAAAACATGAAAATATTCAAAGTTACAGTCCTTTTTCCACTTTTTCAAAATGTGTAACTATAGAAGTTTTTCTGAAAACTTCTAGGTTTCATTTCCTTCTTTTCCTTTTTCCTTTGTGCCATTGAGTGCAATGGAAGAAATGGCATTCAGCATTTTTTCCTGGTCTGTCATTTTTTTTTACTTTCCTTTTCCTTTTCTTAGTCTATAACTTTTCTAAACTTCTCCAGCTTTTTAAAAGTTCCAGCCTGGCGAAATGACAGTTTCGTTGCTTTTTCATTCTGCATACAGCAGAAAAAGAAAAAATGAAAAAAAACCCCCAAAATAAAACAATAACATTTTGAAATATTTGAGTGTGTGTGTGTGTGTGTACACACGTAAGAGTTTTTCCTGGAAGATTTTTTCCATATACAGTATATATATATCTCTCTGTAGATATATACCTATAGAGAGAGATATATAGATATATATATGAAGAAGATTTTTTCTATACTGAAACATTTTATAAAAATATATATCTATATCTATATAGCTATGTATAGATATAGATATATATCTTTTCTATAGATGATATATCTTTGTAAAATGTTTCAGCTACTGAAACATTTGACAAAGATACATATATCTAGATCTATATAGATATATATATCTTTGTAAAATGTTTCAGTATAGAAAAAATCTTCTTTTCACTAAATACAAATGAAAAGTTTCGGGCAAAAAACCCTTCTAGCTGTAACGGCGAGCTTGCGTGTGCTCCAGGAGAGGTGAAGGCTGCTGTCCCGTTGTCTCTATTCGCATGTTAAAGAAACAGCCAAGAGCAGCTCCCCGGTGAGGCCAGTAACCAAAGTAGCTGCGGTGAGTTCGAGGTGGAGAAGCACGCCCCGTTGCCGCTGCGATCAAACACCGCCGGCAGGTACGGTATGAAGAAGGGCGCTGGTGTTTGCAATATTAGGTCTCGCCGTTCCCGTTACCCCGCGCGCTCCCCCGGGCCGAGGCGGACGCCCTAGGCCAGGACTGCCGCTCGTGCCCGTGGGGAGCTCGGGGCTGGAGGTGCTGGGGGACATCGGCAGAGAGCAGCGGGGTGAGCACAAAGTGCTCAGCTGACTTGGGGCTTTCTGATGGAGCCCAGGTTTTTCCCCCCAAACTGGTCTGCTGTGCTTGCGCTTTATGTGGGTTCTCCTCCCCGGCAAGGCTGTTTTAGCCGGCTGCCTAGCAACCCTAACTAACAGCCTGTCTGCACATGGGCATGAGCCATAGGCTGCGATGTCACTTCGTGTCATTGAGGAGAATCGCTTTTTATATCGAAAGATGCACTGGAGCTAGATTCAGCCCACTCCACATGCCGCCCTTGTGCCCCTGCAAGGGGTGGGAACGGGATCCACGCACGGGCTTTCTTCTTCAGACCTTCCACACGGCATGTGCAATGCCAGATTGCCTGGTTCCCCGTGGCTAAGCCTGAACTGCACCATTTGATTGCTCCACTTACACGTTTGCTGAACAAAAGAAGTTGCTCTGCCCCTGAGAGCGGGCACAGTTGTCCAGTAGCGAGGAGCCTTTGTTAGTGAGTTTAGTCTCCTCCGTTTACAAGGAGCACCTTCAGGTGAATAGGACACAGCCACAGCGGGCATACGTGCGAAGGAAAGGACCTGGGTATAGCTCAGTGTGTCCAAAAAGCTGCTCCCCAGCCCATCTCTGCAGGTAGCTTGTGACCTCTAGCCTCTGGATATTCACTGTCTGGGTACTTTATAGAGTAGCCAGGTCTTCTGCATTCATATATGCAAGTATGTGCTTGAGACGATGGAGGAAGGTCGTGTTGTAGCGCTGAGGAAAGAGCAGGTAGCAGCAAATTGAGGTGAAGACAGAAATCTGGGCTAGGTTCTGCTCCTTCCAGTGATGCTGCTCTAGTTCACCGTGCCAGGGCATGCAATACCTATCAGTTTTCTCTTCTCTCTTTCAAAATACACGTCTGACCTCCCAGGCAGTGTTTACTGGGACAGTGACCCGGTTTGAAAGCGAGCGTCTATTGTAAATGTCTTTCCTCCCTCTAATTAATGAAGCCCAGAGAGAATGGTGGAGACCTTTAAAGGGCCCCAGTCAAGCTAGGTGAACCGACTTCATGATGGCAGATGAAGTTCAAAGTCAACAATGCAAAGTAATGCACTTCAGAGAGAAAAATGTAAACTACTCATTCACTTCGCAGAATAAGGAGCATCCCTTCTGGGAAGGGGCCCGGGCTCACTGACGACCTGGGCTGACTATGCAGCTGTGGTCAAGAAACCAAAGACGTTCGGGCCTGGAAAAGGTGCAAAAGGCCTGGGAAGGTGTGTGAAGTGGGAAATGCCATGTGGCCTTTGATCTACGGACTCTGTACGGTACTGGTCACCACATCTTGGAAACCGGGCGGCAGGTCTGAAGGGTGCTGAGACGAGAAGTGTGTGACGTCTGCATGAATGAAGTAATGAATCATACAGAGACACAGATTAGACATCTGTTCTCCTCATCCCCTGGCACAAGCAGGGGACTTCCCACTACATTTAAATGCAGCATTAAATGTCAACACGGACAAAAGGGAATGCTTTTCACATAGCATATAATTGTCATTGAGGCCACGAACTTAACAGGATTCAGCAAGGACTGAACTTTTAACAGATAACAGTAATAGTCAGAGTTATAATGGTTAATGCTAACTGCATTGGTTTGTTTTTGGCAGAGACATTATCCCTCTTGCTTAGATGACGCTCAGTCTTGAACCATAAGATATTAGGAAGAGGCATAACAATAGGGAGCAGATATAAAATAATCTGCCTGATGCAGAGCTCCTTACACATCTCTCTGACGCAGCTGATGGTGGTCACTGTTGGAGGTGGACTGCTGAACTCAGTGGGCCCAGAGTCACCTCCAAAATGACAGTCACTTTGTCCCCTCAACCAGGGCTGAAAACTATTTGGATACCAGCAAAGGAGCATCAACCTCTCCAATAGCCCTTACAGAAAGGCTGTATCTTCCTCCCTCTGAGGTCTGTGAACTGCTTCTTGTCACCAGCCGGTAATTTTTCTAGTGCGGATGTATCCTTAGACTCTTCCAGTGCCGCTAGCGCACGCTCTGTAAGGAAACGCGGCATCCCGCACATCACACGTGGACCCTGCTTGCTACTTCTGGTCTGGTTCTCACTATGCTGTGAAGGAGCACAAAACAGTTATTGAATGCATGCTACAGAGGGGAAGCAGTGTTCATCTCTAGTGCACGCCCTTGAGCTCTAGAGCAGGGGATAGCCTTGCACAAGGGTTTGCAACCAGGGTGCCATGGGGTGCTGTGCAATGTTAGCACTGCTAGGTGTGCACACACGATTCACAAGATAAACCCAGACTGCAAACAGGAAGGTGGAGCTTTCACTCCACATTGTGCCCTGTGATGGTCTTTCTGAGCTCTCTGCAGAAGCAGAATTGCTCCATCATTTTTCTGTAGAGAAAAGCAGTGACAGCTAGGAGCTGGCATTTTCCAAAGGGTGCCTTGAACCTATCCATGCCTGCCGCAGGTCTAGCTGGGGGAGCCTCGAGTCTACAAAAAGGTGAGAACTGCTGGCCTAGCGTGATTCCTGTGGGGTAACTGGAGCCGATCACCGGCCAGAAGGTAATGAGGGATAGGAAAGTGGAAGGAGACGTATGCTAGGATGGTGGCCTGACACGTGGCAGTATTGTGGTATTTCTCATGGCCTGTAAAGCTGGAAGAGCCACTGTTGAGCCTTTTTTTATAATCGTACAATTTTATCATTGGTATTGCTCAAACTACCCGGGATTCTCCGTGCTGGCTGAGCTGGTCGTTTGTGGGTGGCGTTGCAAAGGGAGGAGAAGACAGTCCTGGGGATGAAGTAAAATGGTTCTCCTCTCCAAAGCGCAATCATACAGCCCGGGCTCTCTCATCCTCTTTGAAGTGCGGGTTCCCCACGTCTGCTCGGCCTCTGGACATCCACGCTGGGGTCATCTAACGGGACTTTCTGTGCAGCGCGGGCCGTAGGAGGCCGTGACTTCTGCAGGAAGCCCGTAGCTCTGGTCGTCTTGGAGCCATTCTTGCCGGAAGAGACATCCAGCCTTGATTTAAGGAGAAAGCACCACATCTCGGCCCATTGTTCTGCTCATTGCTGGGCTTTACTTCTAGCCCGCATGCATCTAGGAACAGTTTCCAGCTGCTGGATCTAGCGCTGGCTTTGTTTGCTAGGAGAAAGAGCCGTCTGCTGTCAGAAACCTCCCCTCGGAGGTATTCCTAGGCCAGGATCAATTTCCAATTGAATTTCACTTAGGCAAACCGAATGGACGAGCTCTTTTATTCTGCCAGCTTACAGCAGGTTTTCCAGACCTGAAATAATTCCTTCGTTCTTTTCTGAGCTTTTCCATTTTTTCAATGTCCTTTTTAATGTGTAGACAACTAGAACTGGACACGGCATACAGTAACAGCTCGGGGCCACCTCCTCCCAGAGACAGCGGCCGTCCTCGCTCCCCCCTCTTGCTCCATATTTCCTTGTTCTTACACCCAAGGAGCACGTTCGCTCTCGTAGCCGCCACATCACGCTGGGAGCTCTCAATTAAGGGATTACCCACCAAGAGCTCGTCAGCGACTGCTTTCCAACAGGACAGGCGGTCTTCTCTCTGCGAGGAGCGGAAAAGGAGCGCGTGCTGCCGGCGGGGTGGGCACCGATGCACCAACCCGTGCACGAGTCGGGTTTACGTTTCCACGTGCGAGTACGTTTCATTCTCACCGGTCGTGTCCAGCATCCAAAGATCTTTCTTTCCTCCCAGCACGCCTCCAGCAAAGGCGATGCAGGCTTCCCACGTGCCGGGCAGCTGCCTCGCGCGCCTCGAAGCAGTCTGCCGCTTGGGGCGAGCGGCGTTGCGTCTGCCGGGGTGCCCGAGGAGAGTGCGCCCGGGAAGGCCACGGTGATGCAGCCGCCTGCCTGCGAGAACGGCACGGAGACCTCGCCGCTTGTCTTAGTGAGGCTCCAGCGGCCTCGGTGGCTGCCTGTGAAGCAGGTGAAAATCCCAGCCTGCGCTTCAGGCTCCTGATGGGTGATTCTCACGCTCCCCGCGCCTGAGCCGCGGTGCAGGGGCGGCGGGACGGAGCCGGGGAGACTGCTGCTCTGCTCGTGCGAATGCAGGGGAGTGAGGATGAGTCACTGCAGCTGGATCTCGGCACATGGAGGGACGGGGCTGATCCTGATGCGCCGGGGCCCTCGCTGTGGACAGCTGCCTCCGGGGAGCCACGAGTCCTGGCGGAGATTGCCGGCTGCCTTTCACAAGCGCTCCCCGGCATCGGGCAGAAGGGGATGTGCTTGCCTTGCTCTTCCCTGCTGGAAGGGACCTCGTAATGAGCCCCGGCGACTCCTGCATAGGGCAGGTCCTTGGGCATCGCGGGCGGGCGCCTGCGTGTGCACGGGGTGAGCGGTGGGCTGCGATCCCAGCAGGACCTCCCCGCGGCCAGGCGGGAGCGTCGCAAAAATGTCTGTGCCCCACCTGGCCTAGGCAACGCCGTGAGAGCCGCGACCGATTTGGAGCCGTCGTGCCGCTCGCTACCCAAGACGCGGAGAGGTGACTGCATGGGTTGGCGGCGTCCCGCGCGAAGTGGGGTATGGTGGGCTTCAGTCCCTGGAAGAAGTCTTCACCTGCTGCTGAGGCTACTTGTCTGTGCACGAGAGGTGAATAAACCCTCTGCTTTTTGTCTTCCAACCCCATCTAGTCACAGCCTGTAGAGGATATCGAGAGGCTCGGAGGCTTCCAGTGCAAAAGCTGATGTTTCTGAGGAGCTGGATCCAGAGGTGGTGCGGAGCGGGAGCCGTCGAGCACGGTCCCGGAGGCAGCAGGTCTGACTCTGGAGCCTGTTTCTAGACCGGTCCTCGGTGGAGAATAACAGAGACGGTAAAGCAGCAAGGGTGCTGCGTGCCTCTAGCTCTCCTGCAGCTGGGGCGTGGGTGGGGGTCCCGCCCTGTCCTCTGCAGTCCCCCTTCCTGGGAGAGGCCGTGTGGGCATAGTTATGCACCTGATGCTTAGAGAAGACACTTAGCTAGCACCGAGAAGGCGTTCAGCCCGAGAGGGGCCGGCGGCCGAGGGCTGGCTCTTCCAGCTTGCGGTGATCTCCCGCAGAGAAACGGGAGTGTTGTCTCCGACGCTGCCTCTCCAACGCTCTTGTAGACGGCAACGCGCGCCGTGCCCAGATGGCACGGCAGCCTCGCCCGTGTTCCTCCGAACGGATCGATGTGAAAGGATTTGGACCGTAAAGCGGAGCAGCAATGTCTGAGCGGGTGGCAGACTCCTCGTTACCCTCCCTGCCTGCCCGGGGGGTTTCGAACCCAGCACAGTGACCCACGCGTTCCCGCGGGCTCCCGGCGCCACGGGGGATCACCAGCTTCTCTTGGATGGACGGGAAGTGGAAATGGCTTTCGGCCCCGAGCAGCCCTCAGAGAAGACCTCCTAGGCCTGAAGCTTGACATCCAACGTGTTAGTATCTTTGTAGATAAATCCGAACACCTGGAAGGAGGTGAGCTCTGACGCCCTGCGGGCATGCCAGCTGAATTCAGGAGCAGCTTATGAAAGAAAGCCTGCCTTGCACTGAAGTTACAAGTGAGCTCTTGAGAGCAAATCTACACACAAAAAAAAGAGAAAGGATGATGCCAGGATGTGCACCCCGGTCACATAACCGCTAGGAAAACCTGATTGTCAGAAATTAATGCATAGCGCTCGGCATCCCTACGGTGCCGCCTGCGAGAGCGGGTGTTGGGCAGAACTATCCCGAAATCATAACCCTGGGGAAGTGAAGCGAGCAACCCTTGTGTCCGTGAGAAGAGACGGTTCTCTTATTTTGGCATCCGTTGACTGTATATGAGCTTGGGCCTGCCGGGTCAAAGCACCCATCTATCATCCTGTCGTCTTCAGGTTTTCTGTAGCTGCCGTCACAGCAACGTGCAGATTTTCAGGCCGGAAGGGGCCGTTCAATCATCTAGTCTGACCTCTCTGTACTCTCTGAGCCTTGAGCCCTTTCTCCATCTATGTCTTGTTTCGTAGGTGGCCTCTTGCATATTGGCTGGCTTGGGCCAGGAGTGTTTCCAGAGCGCAATGCAGGAAAAGTCCTAAAATGGCACCTTGTGCAAACGGCAAAGCTTTGGAGAGGTCTCTTTATGGCAACTGCACCAGGAATAGGAGAGAGAAAGCCACAGGGCTGGGGGGCACTGGTTGCATAGTCCTGCCTTCCAGGGCACGAAAACTCAGGCAGTCACAGATAAAGGAAAGGAAGATGTATGGTTTCCTGAATGTGGCCCTTTGGATTTAGGCTTATGAGTCTCTACTGTAGGTAGTGAGAAGTCAGTGGCTGGTGGGGAAAGACCACAAAGGTGCGTGCGCAGGTGTTAAGTCGCTGGCACGTGTCGTGGGGAAGTCTCTGAAGGTCTTTGCAGTGCTGTCCAGGGGAGATGCCCAGAAACCCACCTGCTACAGTTAAGGCAGTGCTCACAAGGGGCCTCCAGAGCAGGTCTTGGATGGTTAAGTTAATGCTAATGGCTATAGCTTGGAGACTCTGAAGTGTTGCTAGATATTGGTGAAACAGGGGAGACTGAGGTGGACATGGGCACTAAAAGAAATATAGTTCATAGGGGGAGAGTTTTGCAGGCTGCTGAGTTTGACTGCTTTCATCAGCTGAGTACGGTGAAATCATGTCTCGAGTGAGCTAGGGGCACGGAGGAAACATTGCATAAGGTGAGCATTTGCCGTCTTCTCTATTGCTTTGTGCCTGTCGTGCCAGAGCTTTGCAAAAGCTGCAGCACAGGATGCTTGCTACGGTCCTATAAGGGTCCTGAAGCCCTATAAACCTGTGGTCAGCTTCGTGTCCCAGACGCACCTGAGGAAACCCTGTGCCCCCCCGTGTTTATTTAGTAGGGAAGGAAGCACACTTAGCCAGTTAATGAACCAAGACCGTCGTCTGCCAGCCCCTGCACACTTCCTTCAGCTCTCAGCGCGACTGTCACCAACAGAGCCAATGCAATCCTTGGACGTGTAAGAGGGAGACGCCGCGGTGATGAGACGGCTGGACTTGGCACTGGTGCTGTCCCGACTGGATCACTAGCTCTGGTGTCCACAGCTCAGAGTACGTTTGTGAGTTGTAGGTGGTTCAGAGAAGAGCCAAGAAAAGGAATGATTCATGGATCGAGGAACTTGCCTTCTAGCTGCGTACCCAAGGAGCTCAATCTGCTTCTCTTAACAATGATCCCAACATTTCAGCACTTAGGTAAGGGAGCAGAAATGTGACAACAGAGAGCTCTTCAATCCACGTACAAGTGTGACACGTCCCAGCAGCTGGAAGTTGAACATGGATGAATTCAGACTGGATACAAGGAGCACGTTTTTAATGCAAGGGCAACTGGCCCCTGCAGCAATTCACCACATCTGGATTCGGCAGTCCTGGGACTTTCTGAATCAAGGTCGGATGCTTTCTAAAAGAGGTGATGCTGTAGTTGAAGGAAGAATTAATTTGGGAAGGTCCTATGGACAGGCTTTTAACTGGACTTCAGATTGGATGCCCAAAACCATCTTGTCTGGGCTGTTTTATGAGTCGACCTGGAAAGCAGGTGCTCAGGAACCCGAAGCCAGTAGTCTGACGGATGTCATGGGGTGACCTGGGCTGCTCAGCAGCCTCCGCATCTGCCCATCACGTGCCATCCTTTCCCCTGGGCACGGCACCCATGGGGTTTCCTGCTCGTGTTTACCCCATGCGTCCAAAGAAAGGATCTGGAAATGTAGCCGTGACCTTCCCTCTGATCTGCGTTGCTGCTCCGGGACCATTTTCACTCTCATTTGGGGCTGCATCGAGGCCTCCCCGCTTTCCAAACACCACTCAGCTGCCTCCCCCCATTCAGGGAGAGGAGTGCAGGCAGGCAGGCAGGCAGCTGTGCAGATAAAATTAAACAGGAACAATACCACTGATGAGCAGCAGCTCAGCACCACGTAGCAAATGCTGCTCTTCCTCCACCGCACAGTCCTGCTCCCCACGTGACTCGGTAATGAAGCTGACTTCATCGCTGTCAGCCTGCCAGCGCGGCCCATCCCCGCCATCCTTCACCTGCTCCACGCGCTTCCCGTGAGGTGTTGACTCTGTCCCTTCCCCGCGGCTTTTGTTCGAGAGCTCTGAGGCTGACACTGTTGGATTATCCCTGCTTATTTGAACAGATGATAGTGTGAGCAGCGGCAGATCTTAACAAGATGAAGAGAGAGAGACTATTTCAGAGGATATACGTTCCCTGCCTGCTCCTAAATTGCACAGTTTTGTCAGCCTGCCCAGTTTGGGCTGGGCGGGTGCAACATCTGCTCCTTTCTATAGGCAGCCTATAAATAGGAAACATCCCTGTGCAGAGATCCTGCCTTTTTTTGCGATGTGTGGGTGAGCAGGGGCACTGTACTGAATGTACAGTACAAACCCGAAAGCAAAGCAGTGGTTTGCTCTGATGCCTGCAGGCGCCGGTGTTATCCCTGTGTCAGCAGCGCTGAGGCCAGTGTGTTCCCCTTTCAGACCCGGCCTGTATTTGTATTAGGTGCAAAACCAAGGGGACAGGAGGCATGGCGTGGCAGGGGACTCTGCACAGTGACACATGCGTGCGACACGTGGGATCACGTTTGCAGCCCCGCTCTTGGCATTTGGGAGACATCAGGTAACCCCGTACCTCAGGGCTTGTCGGTCAATAGTTGGGGCCAGGACGCATTGCAGCATTGCCCGCAGGTGAGGCCTGAAGTCCTTGGTTGCAATGTGCTGATGCTTCTGCCAGTCCTTGGATGTCCCAGAGGCTCCCAACCTGGAGGGTCTCGCTGCTGTGCTCGGGTCCCACCAGTACCAGGGTGGGACAGGAAGGACTTTTCCCCCAAATCAGATTAGCGGTCACTGTGAGGTTTTCCACCTTCCTCTGCAATGTGGGAATCGGTTCATTTCCTTGGCTCTCAGAGCAGATCGTAGCCCACTACATTCGTGTCATTGCCGTGGCAGGTATTGGCAGTGCCCTCGCCCCCCCTGCTTTTACCTGTGGCCTGTTACAAAGTGGTCTTGGTGTTTTGGGCACCGGGCCTGTCAGTTGTGTGCGAAGGTTTGGATATTCCTTGGTAAGGGATTACTTGCTCGTGTAGGGGACTGGAGTTGATGGCCCAGGTATCTGTTGGTCCATCCCTGCCAGTTCTGTGTTTGTTGGAAAAGCGAGCTGTCCCCAAGAAAGACACCCTGTGTTTGCAGTGTGCGGGGTTTCTAAATCCCATGCCACCACTCGTGTCTCAAAAAGCAATGCATTTTCGGGCTCCATTAATAGAAGCACTGCCTGCAAAATACAAAAAGGAGTAGTGCCTCTGTCTTGTTCTGGGTACTGCATTTTAAGATAGATGTAGAGAAAATGGAGAGGGTCCAAAGGTGAGCAGTGAAGATGGTGGGGGGTTGAAAGGTAGCCATCCAAGGAGGGAGCGAAGAGAGTGGGTACGTTTAATTTGGCAAAAGGAAATTAAGGTGGGGCACGACAGCGGTCTTGAAAGGCTGCTGTCAGGAAGAACAACTGTCCTCCTTTGCCACAGAGGGCAGGACGTGAAATAATGTGTTTAAACTGCAGCAGATCAGATTTAGATAAATCTCAGCAAAAGCTTCCTTGTCTGTGAACAGGAGGACAGTGGGACAAGCTGCCCAGGCCAGCTGGGGAACATCCTTCACCTCCCTGGTAGTTTGAAGAGGCCCGGTTGGCATCTGTCTGGGATGGTTTGGGAGCAGAGCGTGCTGCGTCTGTGTGGGGTGGACTCGGGGCCCTTGAGGTCCCTTCCAAGCCTTTGGTTTTAGGGGTAGCGGGAACGTGACCTCCTTGATGTGCGGGGAAGAGGGAATGGAAATCCCATCAGCTGGCTCCTTGGCACAAAACCCAGACAGACGTGTCGGGTGAACACGAAGCCCCTGCTCATCCTTCATGTGAGAGCCCAGGGTGCCTGCTTCTGCCGCTGGAGTGCCTGGGAATAAGGCAGCTTGCTGCGGAGATGCCCCCCGTGGACGTGAAGGCGCAGCTGAGCTCTGACGAGGAGCACCGCTCCCACCCTGCCCACAGCCAGCCTGGCCCCACGGCCTCTGGATGCGAAACGCGTCTTCTTTCTGGAGGGAGCTGCTGCAGTCAGCCATGCCGAAGCTGTCGCTGCAGAATTTGCTTCCTGCTGCCTTACGTGGGGGCTGTCGGCTGCTGCGCGGCAGCACCAGTCTTGTGACAGCCAAGTCTCTAGGAACGTGGGGATAATCGTGAAGACGTGTCAGCGGGGAAGCGATCGGAGCGTGAGCCGGAGGGTGATGCTCTCCCCGGTCCCCTCTGTGCACCTTTGGGAGGCAGGTTTTATTTGACAAGGGACGCACAGCTCTTGCCTGGTGCTGGGAGGAGGGAAGGCGAGCGATGGTCACAGCCCCAGGCCCTGACCGCGGCGGCAGCTGGTGCTCAGAGCTTGTTTGGAGCTGATCTCTTTCCCAGAATGTTCCTTTTCAGCCCTTGCAATTACAAGCAGTTTTGCATTTTTCATTGCAGAGCAGGAGCTCAAAAGCCAAAGCAGCCGAGGCTCAAGTCCTGTTTTGTCTCTGAACAATTCACTTCAGCCAAAGTTTCTGACCGCGGCTTCTCTTAACAATCGAAACACGACTTGGCATCTAATCTGCCTGCGTCCGGAGGGAGCTGCAGTCCTGAGCGTGTCAGCGAGAGCTGTCATGGTGGTGGACGTTTTGGGGTCAAGTGACTTGAGTTTGACTGGAGGCGCTTGCTATCCCTACCCCAGGGATGAACAGGGAGACGAGGAAGATGTTCAAATCTCAACTTTTCCAGGTTGACGTATGACTGCACTGGAGAGCAGAAAAAGTTAGTTGAGCCATTGGTTTATCCATCTAAGCGTTTTCGTGTGCCTCCTACTACCGCAGGATCGAGGGTACCTTCACCTAAAAGCAGTAGCAAACCTGAAGTCCGTAATGGACCTCATGGATTCTCCGGCATCTCTGCTTTCCTGGGGTATGAAACCCCTGCCTTGGGTTCAAGTGATTTATTCTTTAGTTGTTAAACTTGCTACTTTCAGATCCTTATTTTTTTGCCTGTCTGTTTCTTGTGGTTTATTCTGTTTTATTTTCTGGGGGGAAGTGAAGGGGGTGTCATTTTGATGAAGATGAACAGGTCTTTTTGAAGAGGAAGGCTTGGTAGCGTAGTCTAACGCTGGTCCGACTCTGGTTTCACCCTTCATCGTATTATTGAAAATGATGGTTGTTCGCTGTCGCTGAACGCCCGTGCTAAGAGCGCTGCCTTCCAGCTCCCCCTGCCTCGTTCTGGGCTTTCCCAGAGGATCGCAGCTGAAAGTCAGTCTCTGTATAGCTGGAACCCACTTCATGCGTTGTTTCGAAGATTAGGATCAAGACTATAAGGTGGCTTCACCCTCGGACTCGGAGCTAGAGAGGGACTGAAGCGCAGGCTCGATGCGCTCCCTGGAGCCGGGGTTGTGAAGCAGGTCGAGCTGGAGTCTCGGCGTTGTTTGCAACTTCAGATTCAAACGCCGGTAGCGCACACCCTGCGTGCGGTGCAGCGGGAAGCGTCTCGCATCCACCTTTCTACCCCATCCCTGGTGCTATCTGTGTGCCAGACATGCCCTCTGCTCATACCCACACTCCTTGCTGTTCCAGTCCAGGTCGTTTGCCTTCACCAAATCTCCCCCAACCTCGCAGCTCAGAAACGGCTTTGCATTCGTGGCCTTGCCTTCTGGGCAGAGTTGACAGGTGCTTGCATTATGGGGTAGGGGACAAAATCCCACTACCAGAGCGACCACCGCAAATTCATGTCATCCGTGACTCACGTCGGAGTGGATCCTCTGTGCCCAGAGCACAACATTTGTGCCTGCGCTTTCCTTTCCCACCTCTCTGCTTCTGTTTGCACCACTCCGAGGTGCGACCCCCTCCTGCACGTATGACTGGAACGGGCTCCCAAGGGAGGTGGCGCTCTCCCCTACCCTGGGGGTCTTCAAGAGGAGGTTGGATATGCATCTAGCTGGGGTCATCTAGACCCAGCACTCTTTCCTGCCTATGCAGGGGGTCGGACTTGATGATCTATTGAGGTCCCTTCCGACCCTAACATCTATGAATCTATGACTGCAAACCAGACCGACTCCTCTTAGCTCCACTTTTAAAAGAGCAAGCCAAGCATGAACGCAGAGGCTGGCCGCATGGCTGCTTTGTGTTGGGACGGCTGGAGCTCGAGAGGCGTCACTACGTCATACTGGAGTTGGGCTGGATTGAGATCGGGACCCGTGGCAGAGGCAACACCTGCACTTATAAATAGAGCAGCCATGATAATGCTCCTCAAGGCTTTTGCTCTTTAGGATTTGAAGAGTCAGGATTGAGCTCTGCTGAGATCCATTGTCTCCGGTGCTTGAAAACATGAGTTTGAGGAATCTGCTTGAGGCGGGAGGAGAACGGTGGATGAATGCAGGTTTGGGGATGGCCTTGACCCTGTTGCACACTCAAGTGCCTGTTGCGCATTCAAGTGCCTCTTTGAAAGAGCTCTCCTTCAAACCTTTCTACACAGGAGTGTCCATGCTGGGGCTGCCAGTGCCAACGCAGCCGCGGTAATGAGCGTTCAGTGCAGACGCGCTGCACCGAGGGGGAAGACCGCCGCGGTGAAACACTCTTACCCAGAGGGTTTGCAGCAGTGCAGCCCCCGCACAGCTACTTCAGTGCAGCCAGACAGGAGCAAAACAGGACTAATGTGGAGGCAGCCCTTAGTTGTCTCTGTGCCCTTTTTCAGGCAGGGAGGAGGCGCGAACACCCAATTTTGAGGCAGATCCTCATTCTGCTTTGCTGACTGGATGGTGGGAACCTTTTCCACCACGAAGAGCTCCGGGTCAGAATAAAGAGGTGCGTGTTTGCCCCTCTGCAATGTTTGCAGCACGTTACCAGGTGCCCCTGCCCGTCCCGTCATCTCGTGGCCGAGACGGACTTTCCCAAGAACGAATCCCTCCAGCCTCCTGGTTATTTGCTCTCTCTTTTCTGAACTCCCTTCAACCCAGCAGCATCATTTATTTTTCTGATGTGCCCGGAATTGAACGCGGGGTAGGATTTTCTAAAGAGCCTTAAATACTTCATTGCACAAATCCCACTAAAACTCAATTGGATTTGGATTTGTTCCTAAGTCCCTTGGGTACTAAAAATAAAATCCCAGTGACAGTTGGCATTCATTAGGTGCGTGTGGTGGTTTGCACAGCACTTTAGCAACAATATCTCTAAGAAATTATTCTTGCCATTGAGACGTAGGCAGCAGGAACTGAAATCCTGGAAATCAGCTCGCAGGCTCTGCAAAGATCGGCTCTTCCAGCATTGGACTTCCCTTCCTTTCGGCCGAGCAGACCTGAAGCGCCGTTTGTCACAGCAATACCAGGCGATTCCCTCCGTGCTCCAGGTTCTGCCTCCATAAACCCTGCCGACAACCTGTAGGAAGGGCCGGGGCACGTGCACAGGTTTCAGGGTTGGGCATTGCTGAGAAGAGGGACCCTTTCTTGCTTCACAGGATCCGTGTGCTGCACAGAATAGGAAAACGTGATTTAAAGTTGCATCAGTCCGACATCTGTCGTTCTCCGCACCAGGCAGAGAAGTCCATATTTAAATCTACCTTCCTAACTACCTGTTCGATTGTTCCAGCGCCCTTCGTCGTATTTCCCTGGTGGGACACCATTTGCAAAGCACATCGGGGCTCTGGACATAGGTGATCCGTCCTTGACATTATACTAAACTGCCATTGTCTAAGGCATTTCTGTCCTTGTCGCTGAGGACAGAGGAGCTGGAATTGTCTATGGGGACAGTGCACCTTTAAGAGACAGCAGTGAATTGGATGCTGCAGCTTCAAAATGCCATCGGATTGGCTGAGAAGCCACCAGGCAGGCAGAGGGGGGGGGCGACCATTGACAAAATTCATGCATTTCTTTCCGTATTTAAAGGGGACAGGTTTGGGGGGTGGGGAGGGAGAGAGGAGCGTCCCGACTTCCCACCACGGTCTGCGAAACACCAGAACCCCGATTCCCGGCTGCGACATGTCCCTGGCTCTGTCATCTCCCGCCGGATCTCCAAGGCTACGGGTGACATCACGTTATGCATTTCCAGTCTGATAATGCTGCCTGGAGCCCATTAAGCAGAGTCATTTGCAATATCCTCATCCGTTGCCCGCAGATAGTTTATCAGCTGCTGCCGGACAAGCAGTCAGAATTTCTGGGGCTGCAAAAACCGGGCTTAAAAGCAGAGAAAGAGGAACATTTTGCAGCAGCCAGGCTTTAGGCTGAGCCAGGAGCACCTGCAAGCCCTGGCTGTCACCTGCCTGACCATCACTGCGCCCGAGCTGATGGTTTCGCCGTCACCCCGATCCTGTGCCACTTTCTCGTGTCGGGATCATTTTGCGGTGCTTGGGCTGACCACCCGCCAATCCTCTTGGCTTGAGGGGGGCGAGGAGGCACCACGCTCCCTTTTAGCACTTGCAAGGAGCCCCTAACTTTTCTCCCCTCTCCCCTCAAGACCTCCAAGCTGCAAGGTACCTTTGGCCCAGGACGGGTAGGAGGGACGCCCTTGTCCCCCGGGCTGCGAGGTGAGGGAGGACGCAGTCTCTCTCCAGAGACTGAGCTTGCTCCACCTCCGTATCTCTCCCAGGCCCCACAGTCCGGCAACCCGGCCGGTCTCTGTGCTGGGAGCAGAGAGCTCTCCCCGGGAAGCCTGCTGCTGAGGATGCACGCAAGGAGAGCCGACCCCCTTACAGCAGGAGAGGACGGCCGCTGCACGGCCCACGGCAGCTCTCCCAGGCCTTCGAAGCCCTGGGTGCGAGATGGCAGATTTTGCCGCAGGCAGGAAGCCCTTGACGGGGACCCGGCCCTTTGGCATTGCTTTTCCTTTCCGGGGCTGCCGTAGAGCTGGGGAGTCCGACCAGACGGGCCAACCTGCTTGGCGGGCATGCCACAAATTAGCCTAGCCTGAGTGCCACTTGGACCCTTTCCCTGACCTGATCTGCTGCTCTGCTTTCTGCTTCTTGCCCTATCTGCCACTGTGCTGCCTATCCCCTTGCCAGTCTTGCGTGCACCACGTGCTATCTGCCACGTCCCACAGCGTGGCCAGCCCTGCTTGAGTGGACAGAGCTCAGCCGCGGAGGTTTGGGGGCCTGTCCAGAGCCAGCTGAGGTCCAGGCCGATCTCCCTGCTGATTTCAGTGGGTTTGGGGTCAGAGTGACCTTGCTGACTCGGGAACAGCGCTGATGTGCTTGCTCCAGGGCCATGGGTTTTGCTTTGGTTGAGAAGACAGGCTAGGCCACAGCTCTCCGTGAAGGACATAGCATAAGGGACTGTGCACACCCCTCCCGAGTTCCCCTCCTGGACTGAGAAGGACTACGGCAGTGGTTTTCAACCCGTGGTCCACAGACCCCCGGGGATCCACAGACTGTGTCTAAGGGGCCCGCAAAAGATGGCAGTCAAAAGCGTGTGAATACCCACACTCACAATGCAGAGGGGTCTGCACCTCCGTCCAAAACCTTTTAGTGGTCTGCAAATGAAAACAGGTTGAGCGCCACTGCACTGAGCTATTGAAGCTTGAGAAAAGCAGCGACATTTGCTGTAGTTCTTCCACGTATCACAAGCCACTGTGTTACCTGCTGTCGCTTCCTGCTGAGACCGAATGCCACTGCTCGCCCCGGCCCTGCGGAGGACGCGTGAGGAGCCGGTGAAAGGAAGCAGGGCAGTGCGTGCAGTAGTGCTGACCCAGAGCCTTCAGAAAACAAGGAGCAGGACAGCAAAATCATGAGACTGACATAAAAATCATGAAATTAGAAATAAATAGATTTTATTCTTTGCTTTCTGCCTGGGGTTGGTTGCTCTGCTTTTCTTTGCAACCGAAAGACTTCATTTTTGGAAACAAAAGAGATTTTCTCCCAGTTATGACTGCAGGATCTGGGCCTTTGGGAAGAATACCAAACACTGCGGTCTGAACAAAAGCAACCGAAGAGTTGGCAAGGCTAGAAGGCAAGGATTGAATCATGGTCGTGTCACCTCTTTGGAATTAGGGGATCTTCTACCGGTGTGTTTTGTGTGACACTGGCCGTGTCCGTGGTGCCTCGGGTGCAGTTTTACTGTGAAGTGTGTCTTTGCAAGAACGGTTCCTTCTTCACTAGCAGAGCTGCTCCCCGGGTACCCGTGTGTCTGATGCAGAGCTCTCAAATGTGCCCTGGAAACCCAGCTTCTGGCTTCAGCGACAAAAATTAGCATTTCCTTCTTTTTCATCCAGTTGGCCTCCGAGCCAGCGCAGCTATGGGAGAGGGAGGCAGCTCCTGTCCAGGCCCGTGTGTCATTGCAGAAGTCGTGGTCAGCTCCGCTCGTGTGCCGCTCCGTCGGCAGGGCAGGCACAGGGGGTGAAATCTGGCTCCCCGAATATTTCTTGCCGCTGTGGCTGCAGACGATGATGAAAGGAAGCCCCAGCACCGCTCTCGGCGCTCGCGGGGCGTTGTGGCACTGGCAGGCAGGAAAAAAGAAATCTTTTTTTATTTGTAAACTGTGGACATTTGATCTGGAAGAAAGAGGAGACATTAAAGCAAGAATCCCTCTGATACCATTTGCGGGCTCTCGTCAGGGTAGAGGAGCACTTTAGCTGCGAATAACCTTCTCAACGGAAAGACAGTCTGAGGAAACGTCCGTGCCACTTCCTCACCGCTGACCGCGGCCAGCGAGCGTTGCGGCGATGGCTCCGCTGGGAAGCGACCTCCGAAGGAGGAGCGGTCCCACAGGGCCGCGGGCTCGCTGTTCACCTGCCGCGCCGCTCGCCAGCCCCTTCCAGCTGCTCCGAGGGGTTTCGCGGCCACCTGGGAGGAGAGATCCTCTGTGTGCCGGTAGCATCCTGCCCAAATGGGTCCCTGGGGAGAAAAGACATTAGTCCTGTCTCTCCTGCAGCGAGGTATTCAGCATGCACAGGATGCGGGACGGGTGGATTTGCCGGGCTCTGCTTCCACCACCGATGAACCCAGCAGCGTGCTGACTGCCGGGGGGAGGGAAAAGACCTCGGTGGTCACGAGGACCGGACCCGGCGCTGTAGGGAAGGCCCTGGCCCCAGGTCGCTGAGAGAGGGGATTTCTCTATGGTTTGTCTGTTCAGTTTTCCTCCATCCAAAGGCTCCGTTTTGCCAATTATAGCGGAAGCGCTTCGCCCTGGCGAGGGTCTGCGGGGGTCTTGTGACACTGCCAGTAAACGACAGAGCCGGCTGCGAAGGGCAGTGGCTACGCAGAGGGTCGGGGTCTCCTTCAGAGGGGAAACCTGGGCTGTTGCGTGGGATCTGCAGCCAGGTCTCCATGGTGAAGGCATTAATGCACCAGTCGCCCTCCTCCATGGCTACGGCTGTGAAATATTTTTGGTTTGCCTTATTTTTTTGTCACAAAAATGAACGGTGGGTGTTTATGGAGGAGCTGCCTACTCGTGATCCCCCAAGTAAGGGCCGCAGGAGCTGTCCCAGCGGCTCTGGGCACCCATCGGGGTCGTGCCATCCAGGGACGGTATGTCTGGGCTCCCCCACGGAGGTCACTGCAAATCAAGGTGCAGGGCTCTTTGTGGGGCAGGGAGCGTGTCATTGCAGGGCATCGGCACGAGGAGCCCGGGTCTTGGGCTCACCGCGCTGCCCCTGCATCCGTCCTTCCCTGGTGACCCAGTCTCCATAGAAACATCATCTCCGCTGCGCCCCATCTGTTCGTTTAAGACCGTTATCTCCTCCTTAGTCTGGAGGCATTTGGCAAATCACTCTGGGCAGAGCCTGCAGGAGGCTGATTGGTGTTATCGGGGCTAAGCCTGATACACCAGCGTAAAAGTGTGCGAAGAATAAGCCTAGCTCAGCTGTGGGACATTGCACCTCCTGCTGCGCGGGGCTGTTGTCTGATTTCACGACGATTGCCCACTTCCAAGATGGCTTGTAGGCACCGCGGATAAGCCAAGAGCAGGGCCAGGGATGCCGCACCCTCGGCCCGAGCCTTGAGCCTGTTCCCACAAGCAGGCATGGAGGAGCTGACCGCAGACGGGCCGCGAGCCAGGGCTGAGCCGTGTCCATTCGAGACCCCCTCGCGCACCGGCTAGCAAGGGTTGACCCCGCTGGGGATGTGGTCACACACCTTACTGCACCCGTGGTGCATCTGGCACCAGAGAGACCATCCCTCGACTGCAGAGATGTGCCGTACCACCCGGGAGAGGCTTCCCTTTCTTGAGCCAGCTGATGAAGAGGTAACAAAAGCCAGGCTCCATGGCTAGCTGGCAGCTGACGGTGCTCTGCACCCTCCCAGGCTGCTTTCAGGAGAGCCCGGGGACCATAAAGCAATCGCAGGTGTCGCTCTAGTGATTTCAGTCTGTCTGTAGATGCCCGTGCTCATCCTGCTCAGGCTTTTTGCAGGGTGTGAAGCTGTCGATCCATACAAGCCCCGCAGAAACATCCTGAAATGGCTTGAGTCCTGTCGCTAAGACTGACCCACGTTCTTCAGGGCAGGTATTCCTCCACCTCCAACTTTTCGCTTCAGGAGTGCAGCACTCTCCCTACCTTTCCCTGACGTGTGAAGCCTTTGGGAGAGACAACACGGGCTGACATGGAGTTACAGCCAAATGGGACACAGCATCCTGTGTGAATCAGCGCCGTGTCCTAGCACTTCTCACGCTTGGCTGAAGTTAGCACAGAAAAAATGCCTCGACGTCCCCGTTAGACTGCGACGTTGTGTGTGCATGTCTGACGTGACTGCAGGACTGGGCTGGGCAGGAGGAAAGAGAGATGCCATTATTAATATACCGATATTGGTAACAGGCTGTACCAATATGGAACAGCCTTGGCCAAGAAGCTCTTGCTTTATGTAGCC
Source organism: Alligator mississippiensis (assembly GCF_030867095.1). Lineage (NCBI taxonomy): Eukaryota > Metazoa > Chordata > Crocodylia > Alligatoridae > Alligator > Alligator mississippiensis. The sequence goes on from NC_081831.1 coordinate 82,948,660, forward strand.
CAATTCCCCACAATACAGTTTTTATGTTCCCTTCTCAAGCAATGCAGTCCCTTTCCGAGGTGATCTCCAGCTCCGGCTGCACCCTCAGCTGTTACCAGCTCTGGAGCAACCATCCATGATCAGGTTTACGATTTCCAGACGCACTTCTGGGCTTTGTTGGTCGCTGTCTGGGATCAGGAGGGAATTTTTTCCCGTCCTGCTGCTCCCTGTGTCAGGGTTTTTGCAGCCTTCGTTTAGGCATTGGCTGTAGCTGAGGCTGGAGACGGGGACTGGGCTGTGCCAGTTCTGCCGGGACTCGGACCTGGAGTTTCCTGGCTTGGGGGTCTTGCCCCTCTGCTCGGGGTCAGACCGACCACCACATTTGGGGCGAGGAAGGAATTATACCCCGTGATCAGATTGGTACCAGGGGCAAGACCCTCTTCCTGGGATCTCTCCAGGGTATTTGCAGCAGGCGGCTGTCACGGCCCCCCTGCTGTACCTGTAGCGGCTCGGGTGCTACGTCTTGCGCTGTGTCAGGGTTTGCTGCGTAGTTTTGCTAAGGTCGGACAGTAAATTGTAAATGGGAGCGTTTCGTACATCTCTGCCACATTAGGCTTCACATGGAGACCTAGACATTGGAGACCAAGGACACCATCTCTCTGCCTTAACACGCCTTGTAATCCAGTAATGTACTGGAGTGAACGCGTGAATCTCTGCAGTTCCCTCCAGATTACATCACTTCTCCCAGTAAAGGTGCATTGTGATTCATTTTGTCACAGACTTTTGACAGCTCTAAGTCTGGCTCTTGGCAGATGTTAAAATGATGGCACAGTTGCTATGTGGGGAATGTTGTGCCCAGTCCCAAACATCCCACCGATGGCTTAATGTCTAGTCGGGAGGAAGTATCTGATGGGGTTCCCCAGGGGTCTGTCCTGGGCCTGGTGTTGTTCAACGTCGTCATTAATGGTTTGGATGATGGGATTGAATGCACACTTAGCCAATTTGTGGATGACACCAAGTTGGGCAGAGTTGCAGACACTCAGTAGGGCAGGACTAGGATCCAGAATGACTGGGTAGACTGGAAAATGGTCTGCAATCAATTAGATGAGAGTCAAGAAAGGTGATAATAGAGCAGAGGATGGTCAAGCATTGGACCAGGCTACCTAGAGAACAAGGAAAAGTGCAAAGTCCTGCAGTTGAGATGGAAGAGCAGTATCAATGTGGGTGAGCAGCGTGCTCTTGTTCCAACAAAAGCCAACACCGTGCTGAGTTGCGTTAGCAGGGATGCCGCTTGCAGATCAAGGGCAGTGATTTTTCCATTCAGCACTAGTGAGCCTTCACCTGCGGGGGGGCCAAAACTGAACACAGTACTGTGAAGGAGATGCAATGTCTCTTCGGGATGTGGGTTGGACCTGTGGTCAGTTAGGCTAGCAGATACCCGCTAGACCAGTGCCTTTTGCTGCTGGCAATCAAGGGGCAGCATTGATAGGTCCCAAAGGCACCGAGAGGGTGAAGTTTATTGAAGTGGGTATAAACTGAACCATCCGGATAGCTCAGGATTTGGAGAGATGAACAAAAACATACTGAGTTAAAGGTGGGGGAGGACTTACTGCTCCACGGTAACTGCTCTGTGTGTCCACTCCTATCCCAGGGTTAAGTAGAAGCTACATTGCAGTAACTTGGCCTGTTTCATTTGGTTTAGCCTCACTTACCACAGGATAGGAGCAGGCACACAGGACAGTTACTGCAGTGCAGCTGATGTGTGGTAGCTCCCCCTCACACACACTTTTCACTTGATATAATTGATGCATCTGTCTGTACGCACGGATCCCCTCGATCCCCAGTCGCAGCAGTTACTAGCTGCGATGGACGGCGACCTCCCCTGCGCTCCAGCCTGCTGAAGAAACGTGGGGCTGCTCCCTTCCATCAGACACCGAGCGCTCCAGGGGGAAGCCGTGCAAGGAGTGGGATGTCTCCTTCCTGCTCGTACTGTCCCCATCTGAGTCTGGGTTCGGTGCCTATAGATGCCCCGCGCTAGTCCCACCGCCTCTTTCACGGTGCAGTTATGCCACAGAAATGCTCCTGGAGGGGGTCTCGCCCGCCCGCCCGTCCTTTGCAAGCAAGGGCAGGAGCTTTCTCTTCTGCGGTTTCCAGGGCTGTGTCAGCCTCGTTTTAAATCTTCTGCATGGCGGTGCTTTCCCCTGCTTCTCTGGGGACACCATCCCTCGGGCTAATCGATCCCTCATTTCCCTTCTAGTTTCTGTTTTATGTGTTTGCCTGAGTTCCAGAGCAGCTCTGCTCTTCTGATTTCATCCCATTGCTCCTAATTACACACCGTGCACATTTCTCTAAATGATTCCTCTCCCCATTTGATGCTTGTGCCTTCTTTCCAATTTTCCCTGCATGGGAGCTAAACTTGACTAGATACGTTTCCTAAGAGGGAACTGCCCTTGTTGTCTCCGTAGGGCTGGGCCCTGAATCGTCGTAGAGGCCGTCTGCACCTGTTTGCATGTGTGCCTCTAGTCCTGGGGTGACCTCTTGTCCAGGGGCCATGAGAGCTGTACAGAGAGCACTGCCCTCCCGCTGCCTGCCCCACAGGCTTCTGTCCCTGCAGCTGCAAAGTGCTTCCTGCGCTGTCTCGTGGTGGTCAAAGTACTGCGGGGAGCCGTCACGCTTTGCCGAGGTGCTTGATGCCCCTCCTTGCACGCACCGAGATGGGCGTGCCTGGAGGCGCAGCCCCGGCTGCAGCAGGGGAGCTCATCACTTCTCTGGCAAAAGACCGACAGATGCGATGGCCGGGAGGGGAGGGTGTTGGTGGCATTGGGCTGGCAGGTGGCTCTCAGCTTGTGCCCATCACCGAGCCGCCAGGGAAGCTGGTCAGACTGTGCAGGGCAGGGTGGCAGGGAGCGGCGGTGCGCCAGAGTCGCGCCTCATCCGCAGAGCTCTGCACGTGGGGAGCCTGGGCCTGGGGGGTCACACTGGGGCATCGGTGCTGACTGCAGTCCCCGGACCACGGTTCCTCACTTGCTTGTGCCAAAACACACCTGTGCGTGCAAACTTCCAGCTAACGTTCGCGGTGCCTGGCGTGCCACTGGCTGCCCAAACTGATGCGCCTCGCCCACGCTAGGCCGGCGGGCTGCTCGTCTTAGGCAAACCTTGGACCTTTTCTGGCTGTTCGTTGGGGCGCTTGCTGCTGGGAAAGCACGAGATTAGGCCATTTTGTCTTGCTGTTTCCTGTGTGCTGAGTGGGGAGTTTCCTTAGCTTATTTTAATGCAGCTTCTGGCTTCGTTACCCAGTAATCACCCTGAAAAACTTCTCAGGTTTGCTCCCAATAATTAGATGGCATTGCTTCAGTGCATGCAATATCCCTAGCTAGTCCCTGTCCTCAGCGCAGGGAGCATTGCGAACAGTGAGATCACATCCTGGTTAGTCATTTCGTGTCAAGTGTCTAAGGACGGCCGCGGCGCCTGGATTTGGGGGCTCGCCCAGCTGTGAGCGCATGGGTGATGATTGCACAGTTGTGCGGTACGCCAGGGTGTCACCTGCGGGGTGAGTGACCCGAGGGGTGTTTTCCACCCACAGCTTCCGCGGGTCGGTGGGTGCGCGGGGCGTGCTGACCGCGTCACGCCGGCCAGGGCGGACGTTTTGGCCCCTGCGTCCCAGGGCTGGGGCTGGCAGCGGTCTGCGTGAGGGGTGAAGGCTGCCGCAGGCGCCCTGAGCACCAAGGAGGCACCGGTGCCTTTAAGAGCGGCTGCTTTCCATTCTCGGTGCTGCTGCTGCTGCGGCCCTGCGCCCGGATTGGCTGCGTCCGGGAGAGCAGGGAGGCTGGAGAGATGCTCTTGCCTTCTCCCTTCCCATCCAGGGACCAGAAGCAGCAGGATCCTCCAGCTTGAGCCGGGCAGGTGAAGCCAGCCGGACCCGGGGAGGAGGCTGCCCGACCGCCCGACCGCCTGCCCGACTGCCCGCAGGGGTCCCGGGCGCTCCCCTCCCACCGGGCAGCTTCATGAAGCCAAGCGGAGCGAAGGCTGCACAGATGCCCCACAGCCAGGCGCCTTCCCGGGGCTGACGGGGACCTGCGGGCACCTGAATGGCAGGCGACGCACAGCGCCACAGCTCTTTTCTATTTTTTTGCTACCCTTTGGAGATAATAGATTTGTAATTCTATTTTTTTTACAGCCGGACGTGGACCTTCTCTGAACAGACGCGGGGAAGGGGGTGCCTAGCGGGAGCGGAGGCGGACGTGTTTTCAGCTCGGGGAGGGGGTCTTTTTCTCCTTCCCTCGCCCTTCTCCCTCTGCCCGGCGGGGTCTATGTTATGAAAGCCAATATGCACAAGCACCACCACTGTTGTAAGTGCCCAGAGTGCTACGAGGTGACGCGGATGGCAGCCCTGAGGCGCATGGAGCCTCCCAGCTACGGAGAGTGGCAGCACGAGCAGTATGGCTATGGGGGCTACGGCTCGCAGACCCTGCCGTCCCAGGGGGGAGCAGCTCCCACCCCCAGGAACAAGAACAAACTCATCCCCACCTCCCGGGACAATGTCCCTGCCCCCCTGAAGCAGGGGCAGGGGAAGAGCACGCCCAAGATGAACGGGAACAGCACGGGCTGGTGGCCAGAATGCACATGCTCGAACCGCGACTGGTATGAACAGGTACGCCACGCAGGTCGGCTCCCCGCCGCCGGCGGGGAGGAGGAGGGCAGCCTTTTGTTGCGGGGCTCGTTCACATGCAGCCGGCATATTAGACACGCGTTGAACCTCCGTCGTCTAGAGCGTACGGGCATGCGGGGCTCAAGGGACCGGCCTTGCCAGGGGAGGGGGCGGGTGGGCTAATGCAGAAGGGGGATAAATCATCCTCGGGGAGTCGCGTGTTAGCAAGAAAATGGTGTCCGACGGCGCGTCTGGGCGCTCCTGCGGTGCCCTGGCCAGCCGGGCTGGGCTCGTGGCAGAGGTGGTGCACGCCTCGGTTTCGGCGCTCTGCGGGGGGCGAGGACGGCGTCCCGGGGGCTCCTGCCTGGCACGAGCGGGGGTGTCGGGCAACGGCCTGCGCACGGCCTGGCCCAGGCTTTCTTTGCTTCTGATGCAATCGCCCAAAGTCTCGATGATGTCAAGGCTCCCATCATACCCTGTTTACTGGGCACTGGGCACGCTGCCCTGGGGGCAGCCTCCGAGGCTGCTGGCACCGGTGGCCCTTGCTCGCTCGCCCGACCGGCTCCTCGCCCTCCACCGGGCTGGGGCACCGGTCTCCCACTCGTCGTCTCCCACTCCCCATTCCCCTCGACTATTATATAACCGAGATCTGGTCTCTGCCATGCTGGGTGCTTTCTGCCCCATTTCACCGCCGTCATTGCTTCCCATGTGCATCCATCTTATTAGGGCTCTCTTTCCAGCCCAGTGGCCAGCTGTCTCTCTCTTTCCCCTTTACATGGAGAGGCCAGTCTGATTTTGAACCCATCAGCCAGCTGAGAAAATGGTTGGAGCCTGTTTGCAAAGCAGTAAAATGGAGGCTAGACCCAGCCTGAGAAGCATTTTACCTTGCTTTGGTGGAAGACATTTCAACCTCTCTCTCTGCCTCTTCCATTCACTGGCTTCAAACCTTACCTGGGGCTTTTTCTTGCCCCTTCTACCTGTTATTTTCCGAGTTATCTGCAACCCAGATGGACACACAATGAGCAATCAGAAGTCACCCCCCCCATCCCCCCTTCAGGACCTCTGCTTTCCTTTATATGCTTTTCTTAATTAGTCTGAATATCCGGGGCTGGGGAAAATAGGAAATAATCTGGTTTGGAACTGAAGCTCTCACATGGGCATTTACAAAAGCACCCAGAAACAACCCTGCTATTGGCTTCTGTCTGCCTCAGCCTCTCTCTCTTCGTCTCAGTCCGTCTCTAGCTTCCCTGCTGACTCCTGGCCAGCTTTCTCATCCCTCCTCTGCTGCAGCTCCACGCAGGGCATCGGGCTCGAAGAGCTGAGACAGGGACAGGGAGACTGAAGCCCTCTCTGTTATCCCTTCCTTACCCATCCCCCAGGCCTGGCAGGTGGGTGCCGGCACGGCCAAGGGTCCCCGTGAAGATGATGACAAAAGAAGATGGAAGGAAAGAAGTGCCGGTTGCCTTGCTGCCATGGCTGCCTGGCTGCTCCATCAGCCAGAGCTGGGCTGGGCAGAGCACCGTTCACGTTTGCAATGGTGGAACAGACGTCATTGTGTCTTTGTGATACGGCCGCTCGCTCTAGCGCTGGTTTGGTCCGAGCATCCGCAGCCGGGAGCGTGCTGCCTTCCCTTCGGGCTTCGCTAAAGGCACAGATGCAAAGCCATCTCCTCGCAGTGCAACACGGAGCACGAGCGATGCCCTGCCTATGTGCAGGGCTCCGTGCTCCTAGCCAGGGTCTGCATGTATAATGTGCCACGCATGTGGGATGTGCACAGACTGTATCAGAGAAGGCAGAATTGCTCCCTGGTGTGCAGCAAATATAGGCAGTGGGTAAAGCTTTGCAGCAAACACCACAGCCGTGTTCCTGCTCTGCTAGGAAGGGGCAAAATGTCCGGGTCTTTCAGCATTCATGTTCTGCACAGTCCGGTTGCGGACAGAGAGACAAAAGGGGATCCGATGGGGACAGCTGTGCGTGGCTGGCGCAAAGCAGAGGGGATTGCTTTGGTTCTGGGAGACTGAAGAAGGCCCCGTGGCGAGGCTGGACCTCATGGGGTGCTGCAGATACAAGCCTCTGGGGTGCTGCCCAGATCACGGTCGCGTCAGGGGTCCTGGGCTGCCCCTTTCCAATAGAGATGTGTCCTGGGAACCACTTCCGACGGCGGAGATGAAAACGGGAGCGCGGGCAGAGGGGGGCTGTGGGGCTGCCAGCCGCAGCTCTACCCCTCTTGCTTCTCCCGGTGCAGCCTCTTTCCTCTGTGCCGCACATGCCAGCAGATGCACACGCACACAGGGTGCATGCTCAGCTGCCGGTGCGCACACAGCACGCCCTGACATGCAAAACGGGCCCTTGCTCACAGGCTGCACACGTTCCCACATGGTGCATGTTCACTTACGTCACGAGCACCTGTGCTGCGTGCACCGTTACCTGGCATGTAGTGCTGTGCCCACACATGCTGCCTTGCACTCGAGCACGCCGCAGTCACAGACACGAGCCTACACCTCCGCCCACCTCCCTTCTCCGTCGCCCCTCGCCCTTTTTCCGGGGCACGGTTGGGCTCAATGCAAGTGACTGAGAAGCTCCTGCACCTGATCCGAGCCCAGCCCTCCCGGCCCCCTCCGCCCCTTCTCTCCCTCCCCATTTGCTGTCGTTCCTGTTATTCATTCACGCATCCCTTCTTCTTCTTCTCTTTGCTTTTTCTCCCCTGCTTTTTTCACCATCTCTCTCCCCTGTTTCTTAGCTATTCTGGTTTTCCTTTGGCTTCCCTGGTCAGCCATTCATCCCCTCCCTGCTTTGCCTGCCGGTGTGCTGGGAAAGGGAAGGAAAGGACTCCGTGCCAGGCCTCGGTAGCAGAGGAATCAGTGCACCACCGTGTGCAGTCTGCTAGCACGAGGAAAGCAAGGCAGCGAGCACGGTTCTCTTGTAGGGCAGCATCCCTGATCTGCAGAGTGAGAGCCCGAAACCCCTCCTCTCTCCCGCACACTGACGCCCACAGCTTCTCCCGAGAGGCACTGAGACATCCCCACACCTCCATCTAAGGCCACTCCGACGTGCTGTGCTGAAGCCCGCTCTCGAGTGCACACCGTGTGCTCAGGTGCTGGGGCTGGGTGCTGATGCTTGCACTCCCCGAAGTGGGGCCGTGTCTCCTGGGAAGCCGGCAGGCCCTGCAAGCTCTCCCAGCTCGTACCAGCCTCAGCTCAAGGGGCTCATCTCAGCCAGCAGAGGCCCAAAGCAGTGAGATTTGGGTCCCTGTGAAGCGTGAGCACAGTAGTTAAAATGAGAGAAATCAAGGATTTCCAAGGGCCCATGATAAGATTCTTTGAGGCACTAAGGATTTCCTGCAAAAAAGATGAAAACAGTGTCCGTGAGGTTTCCCACGCCTCCTGGCTGGGGTGGGACGCAGCCGTGCTTTAAACTGAACCGCAGGTGACATTAGCAGGTATGCCCCATTTCTTGAGGCCTGCTCGCCGCCCCTGGCCGCGCCGGGTCTGAAATGCCCTCTGGTGCATAAAGGTCCCAGGGAAGCCATAGCTCTTCTCTCATGCAGCGGGCTTCTCGGCACTGCTCTGTCACTGCTATGCAAGTCAAAGTAAAAATGGCAATCATTGCATCAGGCAGAAAAAGCCTGTGCAGGCAGAGAAGGAAAGCTGATGACGGAGGCAGGGGGAGTTCAAAGAGCATGTCTAAGCCGTGGAAGTAGGCTGGTAAAGGGGATGGCCCAGTGCTTGTGGGCTGCCGGCACTGCTAAATTGTCAGGAGGGCTGCGCTGGGTGCGTGCTTAGGGCTGACCTTTTCTGGAGATGCGTGGGGGAGCCCGGGGGCCGCACGGCAGGACGTCCTCTGCGGCAGGACTCTGACTGTGCCGCTACAGGTAAGGGAAGCGAAGCAACAGGCACCGCCGTGCTTTGTGCACGTCTGGATGCGGGGGGCTTGCCAACGAAAGTCGTGCCACCCAGAGCTTGCTTTTCTTTGCTTCCTCCCTTGAAATGGGGCGTGCCGCGGGGTCTGTGGGGCACTGGGTGCAGCAGGCTTGCTTTTGTGGCAGCGACGCCTCTTGAAGAATCGAGCGTTAGCAAGAATTAGGATTTTGCACCTCCGAGCTGCGTGGCTGGATAGACGGCAATGACAGCAGGAAGACAGCACTGATAGAGGGCTGTGCAAATGGTTGGGAAGGATGAAATGGTTGTCGATATTAAAGCGCCTCGTCAAGGGGTGGGGGCCCCCGGTTTGATGCTGCTGCGAGAGAGAAAGACAGGAGCCCCTCCAGAAACAGCGAGAGGGTGACCCCGTCCGGGGCTGGACTGGGGAGGGAGAGCATTTCTGGAGCTTATCTTGGGAATATCAGGGGAGATAAAATGGGCTAGCCGGCCAGGAACCGCTGATTGCTTCAGCGATGCAAAAGGCCAGGTTGGAAGGAAGGAGATAAATTGAGAGGAAATAGGCTGGAAGCCAAAAGTGGTTATATTTGTTGGAAAGGGCCGATGCCCCAGATGTTGCAGGAGCGGTGGGAGGAAGGGTGAGAGAGAACGGGGTGCCGGGGACAGCGAGGCTGGAGGTGGGGAGGTTGGCAGGGTGACGTTGCTATGGCTACTTGTGTTCTATTCATAGAAGAAATTAGCTAAATCTTTGCACTTGAAGGTAGGGGAGGAGGAGGAGGAGGAGGAGGGATTCTCAGCATTTCGTGGAAGGAGGAGGCGAGAGGAGCCGGAGCAGGAAGGGGGTTAAGTTTGCCTCCCTCTCCCCACACCTGCCGTGCAGAGAAACGCTGTCGCGCGTTCAGCTCTGACCCGTGCGGCAGGTGGGCGCGGAGCGAGGGGAAATCTGCGGGATGGCGTCAGCGCAGCGACCCTGGCCGCTTGCCCCGGGCGGCTGGTCGCTTCCAGAAGGACTGGGAGCACTGGTGCGTCCCAGCATGGCCGGCATGCGCCACCGAGACTCCTCCGTGCGAGGAGCCGGCTCTGCTGGGCGCCGGGGGGATTCGCTGTGCAATAGCCTTTGTTGTAATTAAACATTTCCACCCTTGAGAGAGCCATTTCCAGGAACGAGGTGTCGGTACAAGTCTAGCAGAGCCCCTTCCTGCGCCGCGCTGTGCCGCGCCGTGCTGTGCTGGGGGCCGAGGGCCGTGCCCAAGGACACGGGGCATCGCTGGTCCTCAGTGCTCACGCCTGCCCCAGCACCGTCCGCTCCTGGGTTTCTCTGCCCACCCGGGTGTTGCGCTAGGTCCTTCCCCTGCCTGCCCCGACTCGCACCTGGTCCGTGGCACTGCAGGGCGTTTCTCTCCTCCCGTGCCCTCTCTCGAGTGATACCTGCCCCTCGCTCAGATGCAAGTCAGTGCGTGCTCCCAGCCTGGCCCCCAAACCTCAGTGCGTTTCTCCGATCCCGTCACAGAGATCTTGCACTCGGCTTCAGCGAAGCTCCTCGGCCTCTCCCCCAAACCTCCCGCTTCCCCTGTGGGTAACTGGCCTCCTGGTCCCGCAGGTGGTTCCTCTCCCGCGCCACGCAGGCCACACGAAATGCTGCCAGCGGGACCGTCTCCTCTGCCCCTTCTTGCTGATGCAGCCGCGTCTCAGCCTTGCTTCTCTGAATCCCCTCGCCGCCCGTCTCCTCCTGCCTCCGCCTTGCAGCCAGGACTGCACGCTGTGGCCCCTGTGCAGCCCGCGTCTCATCTCCATCGCCCGCGGTCCCTCTGCCCCTTTGTCGAATCCCCCCGTGCATCGGTGTCTCCTTCCAGAGGCACCGACGGGGAGGAAGGGAGATGAAGAGCTCGGCCTAGACCACGCTGCACCAGATCCACATCTGTTCCCAAGTGAGCCCAGCTCCGCTGGCATCGGGCACCGTGCCACTTCATGCCAGCTGAAGATCTGGCCACTTACTTAAATGGATGGTTGTCTGTCCATGAGGGAATAGCAGAGGGCGGCTGGATTGGAAATAGGCCACCAGGAGCGGAGAGATAATGCTGTTAATTATTGGCATACGGACTGTAGCCGAAGCCATCTCAGGAGGGGAGACTCTCTAAGGAGAGGGAGCCGAGAGAGCAGGGGGCCGTCCAGCAGCGGGAGAGAGGAGGAAGGAGAGGCAAGGCAAGGCAAGCAGAGCCGGGCAGCCGGAGAGGGGCTGAGGCTCGTGGGGAGGAGGCCAAGGCAGGGAGGTTTCTGCAAGAGGCAGGTGCGCGGAGCAGAGAGGTGGTCCGTGCAGCGCACATCCGTGACTGACGCCTGGCGCCTGCTGGAGGTGGCAGGTGGCGGGCCCTTCACGCGCCGCGTTCGGGCATTGCCAGCCCCTGCACCCAGGGCAATGGTCCCTGCCCCTCCTTGTCCCCAGTCGGCAGCGCGGGGCATGGCCAAGTCGCATGGCGTAGGCTCAGCCCCAAAGAGCCAGTGGGGATTTGCCTGAAAAAGAAATGCAAAAGTTGGTGTAGCGGGTGCCAGGAGGGTGCTGCAGACTGGGAAGAAAGTGCGTTTGCGGGTATCCTCCCTGAGGAACCAGCTGGGTGGAGGAAGCCGTATACAAAAACCAGGCAGAATTATTGTTCCCCACCGCCTGGGGAAATCTCCCGTGCAGCTACGGCCCCTTGTCAGGTCTACAGGGACGGGGCAGGAGGAGCACAGGAATTAGGGAGTTTAATCAGAGTCCCAGCGTTCAGACTGAGCAGGTGTTTGCCCAGCACTTCCCAGGACTGAGCCCAGAGGATCGGTGGTCTCTCTCCCTCGTTCCTGTGGTTGATCCAGCTAAACACGATAAATCACGGTGAACAAGGCTGACTCGCTCTGCGCTGAGCTCTGCCTTCTCCGTGTGCATGAAAGACTGCTCGCTCCCGCCTGAAGAAAGTCCCCAGCCACGCGCCCTCATGACACGCGTGGAGGCAGGTGGCTCTCGTGGCACGGGAAACGGTGAGCGAGTGCCAGTGTCAGAGCACAAGACGGTGTAATTCAGAACCACCTCCTTACGTCTTTCCTGGTGGTGCAAATCCAAGCTGGCCCCAGGAGTGCAGAGCGGCACGTCCCAGCCGGGAGTCCCCACTCCTGACCGGCTGGCACGGAGGGTGCCCATCCTGGCTGCCAGGGGCTGCACATGGACACAGCACAGGCCGGGGGCTCATCCCAGGGGAGAAAGAGAAAAGTCAGTCATCCCAGATCATTGCACCAAGCACCCCTCCAGAGCATCGCACGCATCGTCCGTCGTGGCCCCCACATGGCAAAGGAGACGCGTATCAGTAAAATCATTGCCCTGGAACAACTTCTTAAATCCAGCAATTGAATCGTTTGGGGTTTTTAATGTAAGTATGCAGGAGGTGAGGTAGTAATCATGGTTTAGAGCCAGGCAGCTTGTACAACTAAGCAGCGACTTACAGGAAGTTGGTGTATTGAAGTGGGTCGGGACTGAATGGGCGCGTCTACGTGAGACTCCAAATGCGCAGTAGACTAATTCCACTGGGCATCAGTGCGTCACGGCAAAAGCCATGCTAATGCACAGCAGTATTAGTCTACTCCGCAGTACCATCGCTTAAAAGGCATGTGCCAGGGCCGCTGCGCGGTAGCGCTGGTTACTGCACGTGGATTTAGTACCTGGTAATACAGGTACTTAAACTTAATGCACCATAACTGTGGCGCATTAATGAATGTGTAGACATGCCCAAAGAGGAGTCAGGGATCCTAGATCCTAGTTCTGCCGGCAGTCTGGTCTGTCCCCGGGCAGATCACAGCATCGCCTTGTGTCCCAGCTTCTGCAGCACTGCGATGGGGATAAAACTGACCTCTCTCTGTGAAGCGATGTGAGACACGCAGATGAAAAGCACTATGAGACACTAATGAATGGGTTTTTGAACACACATGCATGCCCACTGTGTTTAAAAAAAAAGAGACATAGATTGCCAGAGGGAAAATGTTGTCAATTTGAAGCTAGGACTATAAATATGTCAGTAATTTAAGGGCTGTGCAGCATTTAAAAACCCAACTCTGAACTGAACGTGACGTTTGGACACCTGCTCGCCGAGGGATGCGCAAAGGTGCAAATCCTCGCTGTGTGTTGGCACTGCTGTAGTGACTAGCGCGGGGCAGCGTGACACTGTACGAGCCACCCGAAAGTCCTGACGGTGCCTGGAATAGGGCTCGGGTGCTGTGTTCAGGATGCTGCTGTCACAGAGCCACCCTTTCTGTTACCTTGGCTCACTCCTGTTGTAACAGTGCTTTGGGGTCAAGGTCTTGGTTTGCTTTCACACCATGCAAAAAGTGTTTCTTGACATCTCATCAGTACTTATTAACTGCATAGCAGAAGGTATTTAAAAAACCCCAAAATATTTGAGCTCCCAAGATCAAGCACGCTCTGCTTCTAATGATTTCCCTTGTTCGGTCTCTTTGCCTCTCTTGTCTGAAGGTTTTTAAAGAGGAAAAACACTTGCATGAAAGTCTCACAGAACAAACTGTTCTTGTGAAGGGAGAGAGTCAACTTCAGCAGGTAATGATCAGGGCAGAAGGGAGTCGTGGGTGCCCGGCACTTCCGAAAATTGGGTCATTTATTTTAGAGGTCTGAATGTGGAGCGAGATGTTTAACTTTCAGGTTTGAACACACTGGCCTTAATTGTTTTTAAATGAAAGTTTAGATTCTGCAGAAGCGGGTGGCTCTTTCCGAGGAAAGCTTCCTGTCCCATCTGTCCCTGTTGCAGTGAGCGAGGTTTTTTCCCAGTCTCTGTTTAAAACCCCAGAACCAAACACTGAAGAGCATAGCATGCTATGTTGCTGCTCATGGATATGTTAAACCTTGACTACTTGAGCAACTCTGCCAAGGCTCCTTGCAGGGGGGGAAGCCAGGCAGCTGGCGATGTTTGAAATCAGGTCCTTGCGGTCCGTGCAGAAGAGCGTAGGCTGCTGAAATGCAAAGGTGCTCTTGGTGTGAGGTTTCTGCAGATTGCAGGTGGCTCTCCATAGTACAAAGCTTACCAGGTTTTAAAACCTCCAGTTCCCACCTTGCAGGCTGTATCCTGGGAGAGCTACGGACACTGGAGGGGTCTGCTATTACTCCTCTGCAGTGTGAAAATGCCTAGGGGCCACCCATGGACCTGGACCCTCGTGTGCTGGGCGCTGGACAAAGCCAGACCAAGAGCTTGCAGTGTTTGGGTGCATATACAAAGCATCACAGGAACATGGAGATGTGTCTGCCGTGTCAAGGGAAGGGGCAGGAGGATGGTGCTGGGTGGTCCCCCAGCTGTGCTTCCAGGTGCTCAGACTGCGGTCACCTGCTCGAGCCCTGCTCAGCACTTTGCAGAGGTTTGCAAAGATGCAATCCTGGTGTGGCAGTTCTCCTGTACCACTTTCCGTGTGATCTCTCTGACATTTCCAGCCTTGCAGAGGCATGGCAGCGGATGCGGGACTTGGCTGTGAGCCCCCTTTGGGGTCGCTGAGGTCGGGGAAGGTTGCACATGCTTTTGCAGTCAACCTGATGGCATTTGGAATGAGGCATACGCTGCTGGCAGTCAGATTCACCCTTTTCTCTGTGGCAAACACTTGTAAAAGCACTTCAGCCTGTGGATCACTGTTTTCAGACAAAAAGGTCAAAGCAAATGGCATTTTCCTGGCCAGTCCAGTCATAGTGTAGGGTCCCCTTCCTAGTGCTTTTCCAGGCTTATAAATTCCTTATTGTTTGGAAAAAGATTTGGATAGCCCTCTTAAATTTTCATCCCTTTCTCCCGAGTTCAACCTGGGAATTCCTAAGCTATCCCTCCTCCATTTGGAAGGAGCGCCCCTCAAACCCCCACTAGCTTCTCAAGCTATGATTTTGGGAGACTGCGCAGGCAACAAAAGGCAGCTCCAGAAAGATGGGAGTGGACCAGGTTCCCACAATAGTCTCTGACCCTCCCTCTTGAAAAGTGAAGAACTAGAAAGAAGACCAAAGGCATGATGCAACGCAGCATCTTGTAAGAAGCCCCAAAATTCAGGAGCACGTCTCTGTGCCAAGGTGGTGGGCTCCATGGAGCAGGGACCCCTTCTTGCATTTGTCCGGCCCCAAGCACAGTACCTGGGCTCAGCAAATAATAATAATGCGATGCAGTGTTTTAGGTTGAAGAGATCGGAGAGCCCCATCGAGTGTCACCTGGATGCCCCTATCTTCCTCTGGATGCCCCGCGTGGGATCACTCTCGGCTCCTGCGGCACGCCTTGCTTGCAGGGCCCCAAGGAATCAGGAGCACGGTTAATTTGCCAGTGTGCTTCTGCTGCCCAGACAAAAATAAAGACACTCCCTCCCTGCCCCCTGCCCTGGAGGGCTCGTGCCCGTGTTTGCAATTGCTTTGGTTTTTAGGTTCCCTTCCTGGGCTTGGGCTGAGAAAGGCAGGCGACCTACAATCGTGGGGCTCTCTTCAGATGGAAAACCAGGACACATGTCCAGATACCTCTCCTGCAATAGTCAGCTTCGGGAACAGCTCCCAGCAGGAAGCAAATGGGAATTTCCTGGACTGAAGTCCTTCTGGCCATATGTGACTTTTTTAAAGCAGCCACTCACACATTCATGTTCTTCTGGGTCCCATCTGGAGCCTAAGTGGAAAATTGTGCTCCCAGCCGTACTTTCAGACGTGAAAACCAACAGCGTGGAACGGCAGGGCAGGGCGGGACAGCCCGTGCGCGGCGTGGAGGAGCGCAGCGAGCGGGCGAGACAAAGGGTGTCCGGAGGGCGTTCGCGCTGCGCAGGCGCCGGGTGGTTGGTGGGCTGTTAGTAATGCAGCAGAGAGGCCGTGGTGGGCTGTGCGGGGGCAGAAGCGGGATGATGACCGTCGTGTGCTAAACTCCTGCCCCCACGGCGAACCGCATCCACCATCGGCTCTTCTGCGCTCTGCCCACCCGAAATGGCCTTTACCACGCCCGGCTCCGGACAAGCTTTGGCCCTTCGTGGGTTTGTAACCACCAGCTACAAAACCCTTTCCTTTCGGCCAGAAATGTGAGATGTCCTCCCCGAGCGGGACTGGCCTTGGCCCTGGACATGCAGCGTCTGGCCTGGCCCAGTGCCCGGTGCAGTGCTCGCTGTCTCACAACTGATCGGGCTGCCTCGAGGAGCTTCGTGCAGCCAAAAAGGAGAGATGCCCAGCTTGTCACCGGGCGCTCCCAGGACCTCCCAACTGCAGTACTCGTCTTCTTCCGTGTGCGGGAGGAGTTTTGCAGGCGCAGTTGCAAATGGCCCTGTTTGCCTGAGCCGTTGGATAAAATTCAGCTTGCATAAAAAGCCATCATTTTGTAGCAAGTAGTCATGGCTGCAGGAAAGATCAGAAACCATCTGAAAAAATCTAATTAACTCCCTCCTGCTTCGTTCTCGTGATCAGAGCCTTCCGGAGTCAGACCAGCGTCTCGGCCCTTTTGATTAAGTGTGGACAAGGAGCTAGACGTTCAGAAACGACAGAAACGCCACATGACGGCGTAGGAGCGGCCGTTCGGGATCATGCTAGCGCTGCTGCCTCCGACAGCGGTCACCGCAGAACCGGCGGCTTCACGGGAAAGTGCAAGAAACTCCGAAGTGCGCGGCAATGGGATCGTGTGTCCCTTGGGAAGGTTGACTAGGTTCATAGGTTTAGGCCAGAAGAGAGTATTTTGATCATTTAGTCTGACCTCCTGCATTGCACAGGCCAGGCAGCATTGCCCAGCCCTTGCGGTAGTAGTCCGTAATTCAGCTGGACATCGCCCACCGTGACAGGTTTCTGATGCCCCGAGGCAGGTTTGTTGTCCCTTCCTTCCAGGACCATTGTTTCTTTTTTAATATTTACTGCTCACGCAGGCGTGGAAGCCACGTTTTAAATCCTGCTAAACTCGTGGCCTTGCTGGTACCGTGTGGCAACGAGTTTCACGTAGCTGTGCACCCTGAAAAGTGATGTTCTTTACCCGTTTTGTATTTGTGACCTTTCGCGTGTCGATGAATGTCCCTTTGTTCCTGCATTGTGGAAATGGGTGAATGTAAGTGTTATGAAAACGTATCTCCCGTCTCCCAGCCACTCATTGCTTTGCAGGGTTGATGCTGAGAGAGGAGGGTCATTTCCATCCTTATCAAACCTGTCGCTCTGGAAGAAGTGGGGTGCAAGGCAACCCATTCCTGGGGGCCCGGTGTGCAAGGGGGGACTGTAAAGAGGTGGTGGAAATGAATGTGCAAAAGCAGTGTTTGAAGATAGCAGCAAGGGGGGCCTGGTAGAGTAGGCACATCCTCCCATGCATGAGACCAGCATCGAGGCCAGAGGGGTTTGCACGGGGCTCGAACTTGTGAGGAACTTTCCAAACTCTGTCCTTTGGCTAAAACTTGCCGTGTCTTTGTGAGGAGAGCGGTCTTGTGGGAAACACTGATTTTCCCTTTTACTGCCACCTAGTCCCAATCAAACCAGCTTGTCTTAGTGGAAGCAATGGCACAAACGTGCTCTTCCGAGAATCCCCCAGCCCGTTTGTGGCTGGGACGTACGGGGCGGGGAGAGGGAGGACCGCTGGGGCAGATGGGTCTGGCTGACGGCGGTCGTGGCAGCGAGGCCTCCCCGTGCCACGTAGCCCTGAGACACCAGAGATGTCCAAGCAGGGGACCCACGTCCCGAGCTCTGGGGCGACAGGGCATGGCCTTGTCTGTGGACCTCTGGGCCTCACCGTGGGCAAGACTGTCATATCGCCACCACATTCACGCTCGTGGGGGTGTTTGGCCAGAGCGGGGCTGTGCTCGCTCGCTCGGGCGCGTGCAAGAAGAGCATGTTGCAGAGCTGCTCTTCCCCGGCAGGCGCGGGGGCCTGGGTGAGAGCGGCAGGGCCTCGGGGACGACCGCTCCTCCCAGGCTGGGCTCGCAGCTGCCCCGTTCCCGCTGGACAGCTCCCTGCCGGACGAGAGGTCCCGGGGACGGACAGCTCGGGGGCTGCTCCCTGCGCTCGCTCCGGTTTCTCGTGCTGGGCTCCGAGCCGAGAGCAGAGCCGGGGACGGGCGGTGGTTCCCCGAGACAGAGAGTGCCGGAGCTGGGAAAGACCGTCCTGGCCCGGCGTGGGCGCTGGGTCGAGATCTTCCACCCGTGCCTGCTCCCGTTCGCCGACCGCTCACTGCCCGGACATTGCAAGGCATCCTCTCCCGCTGGCTTCTCCCCACGGTGCTTCTCTCCCCTCCCCGGGCTCTGCCCCGCACCTTCCTCACCGATGGCACCCTGATCACGTCCGTGTCCGGGGGCTCGTGTCCATCTGCGCTGGCCGCGCCAGGGCGCTGTGATCTCTGAAGGCAGCGACAGGCGAAGCGCAGGAACCACGCGGGACCCGCTCGGGCAGTGGGGAAGAGCAGGGCTTTGCGGTGCCCGGGGGAGGAGGGCCCGCGTGGAGACGGAGGTGTCGGTGGTCCTGGGGGCTGAGCACGGCCCGTCGGGATGCTGCACGTGGGGCTCGCCCGGGTGGGACAGACTGCAGGCTGGGCAATAGCAGCTCCTTGTCGTGTCCCCGGCCTCCTAGATGCTGTGGCCGGGTGCCGGCCTCGCCGTGCAAGGGTGCCAAGGAGCAGGGGGGACACTGTCTGTCCGCGCGCTCCCATGGGCCTTGCAGCTCCCTTGCCCCAGAGTCTGGGGGCCGGCCCCACTAGGTGCACCACCGTTTCCCGAGGAGAAGGAGCTCGGGCAGGCCGCGGCGGACATCCCGCATGGAGCCAGGCCTGGATCGCACAGCGGCTCACTTGTGAGCTCCTGTGGCTGGTCCGTGCAACGGTGCTGCCTCTCTCCATCTCTTGCTAGCTCCTTTCTCCCTCTCCTGTCTGCCAGGCTTGCTGTAGCCGGGTTTCGGCTAAGACACCTGTCGTGATGCTGGCACAGGTCCTGGAGAGCATCCTTCCTTCCCCACAGCCTCGGGGCTCCCCGTGGCACCGGAAATGGCTTTCCCTGCCCATAGAAATCTTGCCAGGTCTGGGGGAGATGCCGTGCCCACACGTCAGGGGCTGCAGGGAGCGTCCATCCAAAGGGGGTGGGAGCCCAGGTCCAGGGATGGTGCCCCTCTTTTATTTCCCTGTCGTCTGTCCGGTAGCAATCAGCTGGGTTTCCGGCAGGCGAGTCTTGAGGAGAGTGGGGGGGGCTTTGCAGCACCGTGTCCCGGTGTCCAGATGTGTGACGCTCCGGTTTTTGTCTCACACAGGCCAACCCCGCTCCCATTATTGTGAACACGGACTCGCTGGAACAAGGGCTCTCGGTAAGTCTCCTGCTTTCCTTTGATTTTCATTTTCTTGTGCAAAAACGGCGGGTTAACTCTTCCTGACCCAGCGCCAGAAACACTTCTGTGTCGGGAGGAAGCGTCAGCTGAGCCATCGGAGGGGCTCAGTGGAGTGACGGTGGGCAGGGGGGAGAGGACCGAGCGTGCCCCCCGGCAGGTGGAGCACACCTGGTGGGCAGGGCAGCATCGGGTCCCAGGTGCAGGAGCTGGGGCTGTGTCCTTGCTCACCCCCGTGGCGTGGAAGGGTTTGTCTGGAACCCCCCCACATTTATCGTGGCCGGCCGTGCCCCCCCGGGGCTTCACGTCACTCCGCGCTCGTGGCCCCTGGCAGAAGGGCCTGTGCCCCTCGGGACAGCAGCAGGATTTACTGAACCCACCCGGGTGCTTTGCACCGTAACCAGAGCTGGGCTTGGACCGAAGCCCTGCGTGGCCTGGTGGGGCGGTGGAGCTCGTGAGACGCCGCTTCTGTCTGAACAAATAACGTCAGGCAGCCAGAGTTGGAGGCGAGTGTGAGCGTTTACAAGCACAAAGCATTTGGCACTTTTCATTCTGCTTAAAGATACCCCTCGTGGGTTTGTTGCGGTGACAGATCATGAGCCGCGGCAGCCCTCGCCATGTGCTTGCACGTGGGCCCCTGAAGGAGAGGCAGAAGGGTGGGCTGCTGCGAGCGCCTGGATTTCTGCAGCGCCGGCTGCCTCGGCACGGGGCGCTCGCGTCTTGCCCAGCTGCACGCTGCGCCGACACTGCTGGCGGGGTGGAGGCTGCGCCTAGTTCTCCTGGGGTCCAGCAATGTGCAGCCAGCATCATCCTGGGTGCTGGGAGGGCCCGTGCACACAGCCGGGGCACGGTAGTGCTGGGGTCTGGGGGGAAGGTAGCTTGCATGCTGCACGTGAGTGTCTCGCGTGCCTGCCCTGCTTGGTGGCCCAAGTGTTCCAAGGTCACACTCAAAGGATGTCTGTGTCCAGGCCTTGCAGTGCCGGCCAGGGCCTGCGAGCATCCCCAGCTCAGCTGAACAAGAGCTGCCCACCCCGCTGCGCGGCCTCTTGCTCTCGAGCCCCTCCACAGACACCACGTAAGAGTCTTCCTGCAATGGTGCACCCCTGCCAGGGGACCGCAGCGTCCTCGCACAAGTCTCTCTCGCCCCTGCTAGCCTGGGGTAATCCTTTCAGAGGGAGCCACATCCACCACACAGCCCCGTCAAAGCAGCAGTATTCTCCCACGGCCTCAAAATGGCTTTTCATGTTGCCATTAAACCAATTATAATCCAAGTCCCCTTCCTGAAGGCGCGTGTCCAGCCAGCAGCACATTTCGAGGGTCCACAGCTGGTAGAGCCAGTACTCCGGTGTGGGCACGATTCGTCCATCTTCTCTCATTCGGTATCCGAACGCTGAGGAAGGTCCAAACTCCTCGCCTGCAGAGGCTGGGGTCCTTTGTGCACACGCGTCATGGCTCCTGCACGGACCGGTGTCTTTTGTACACCGCAGACGAGAGTCAGCTCATGCAGAGAGAAGTCTCTCCCCTCCCCTCATGTTCTTGTGCCCCTGGTCTCTGGGGTGCAGCTCCATTGCTGCCCGGGGCAAGAAATCAGTGTGAAGTGAGCTCCACAACCCAGACGATAGCCCCCAGAGCACTTGGCTGGTGCCCGACCGACACCAGGCTGGTTGCAAGGCGCTGGCTGAGAGGACAGGACTGTTCAGGATGTGAGAAGAGGAATTGGTTTCTGATGCTTCCCTTGTTTCCTTCTTCCACTTACTGAATTACATTAAAAGACAGCTACAGATACTTTATGTATTTTCCAGCTGGTGCTGCAGCGTCTGTGCAAGCCCCACCGCTGCGATGGGCACTAGCACAAAGCTGCTGTGTGTGACCGGGCGCAGGGACGGTCGCCCTAGGGAGGTATCGCCCGCTCTGCGGGCAGCGGGCTCCTCTCTCGCAGGCGGTCACCCACGAGCAGAGGCTCGGAGGGCAGCAGAATATGTTGTGCGCAGTAAGGTCAGTTCTGGCTTTTGACGTGACATCTTACGGCACGGCACGCCCACGAGCATTTAACAGCATTCGGACTTGCACTCGCACTCTCAGGCCTGTTTCACATGTATAACAAGGGGACTGGGCTGTGATTCAAACGCTGTCCTATTGTCCCAGCTACGGAGGAGTGAACACCTTGGCTCATAATTAATGCCCTTTGGTAAACTGCCCTGTGTGAGCTCCCTTACTGGAGCCTGAAACAGGGCTATAAATACAGCATTTTCTTGCCTTGCATGTAAGGCCAAATATGAGGCGTGGAGCATGCGGTGTAACGGAGAGAAAATGTGACTTCACAGGTGAAGAGAGAGCATGCTTGATCGACCTTATGTGGGACCCCAGATGCTCCCCTCGCCGGACAAAGGACTGGCTCGCCCCTGCGGCTCATAACCCAGCCCTTGGTTTCAGACCGGAAACTCAGAGTGGCCCCAGCCACAAACCTACCCGGCGAGGGAGAGCGGGTACTTGGAGGTCGAGGCTGTGCATGCAGTGTGCCTGTCCTTCACTCCCCATCCTCAGTGCCCACACAGGTTTCAAGCTTGCAAGAAATTACAACACAATACGATATTATAGCAAAAGAAGAGCCTGCAACTGGATCATTTTCTCCCTAGCAGCGTTATAGAGACAGGCTCATCTCAAGCGGCATGGCAGGCCTTTTCCCTAGAGCCTGCCCCCCAGGTTCATTTCAGTCGCCCCTCGTGCCTGCGCTCCCGGGGAAGGGAAGAAAGCAACCTGCGTCCTGTTCAGAAACATGGCGCGTGCGATTCCTGGCGAGAGTCTGCCTGGAAGCACCTCCCCAGGCGGCAGAGCTGCCCTGGGGGATGCCAAGATGGTCTCTGGAGGTACTTTCACGTGCCGACATTCACCACCGCTCATGTTCCCTAATCAATTGGCTTGTTTAGTGAGGAATCGAAACGTCCCATTTTTGGCTTCAGAGAAGAAAAGCCAGCCTGGCCACGTGCTTTCTCGGATCAAGCCTCCAGACCCAATGCAAAGCAACGTTACCTGCCGAAGCTGAAACAAGGCTGGTCGTTTCGTTCTGGGTGTTTGTCCACATCATAAAGTGACGGCACAGTCTGGAGCGCACGCTTACGCTTTCACTGTCCCAGATGAGTCCCCAGGCCGGGGCAGCAGCCCGGTGCTGGTGATTGGGCTCCAAGTGCCTGGCTAAGTCCTCACTCTAGCCCTGATTGTGGCAAAGAAAACCGTGCCGCGTGTGAACGGAGGGTATCCAAGGTAGTGACATCCATCTCAGTTTGCATAGAGCCTGCAACAGCTCTGGAAAGTAGGTTCACGCCACAGCCTGTCCTGTTTGCTCTGCAGCCACGTGATGGGCATCTGAATGTCATTATAAATGACATTTATCAGGGGAGGACAGCAGGGAATTGGGGATGCGCTGCTTTCCAGAGCGCCCCAGGGAGTAACTAGGAGTAATGGGTGCAAACTAGTGGAGAGTAGATGTAGGTTAGACACTCGGAAGAAATGTTTTACAGTAAGGGTGGCCAGTCTGGAACGGGCTGCCGGGAGACGTGGTGCTGTCACCTAGCTTGGAGGTCTTCAGTCACCTGGCTGGGGTCGTCTGATCTCAGTCCTCTTTCCTGCCGGGACAGGGGGTCGGACACGATGAACCTTTGGGTCTCTTCTGACTCTACAGTCTATGAATCTATGAACCATCAAGTGTTTCAACGCAAACGTGTAAGGAGGAGAGGGATGATCATGTTTTGCAAAGCTGCTCAGTCTCTTGTGAGCGGACGCTTGTGTTGATGGCTCAGCCGGGTAAGGCTTGATGTCGAGGTGGAGCTGGGCAGAGGAGTTGGCCCCGGGTTGGGGCTAGGGTGGCAGCAGACAGCTGTTATACGCGGGGAGCCTGGGGAAGGATGGGATGTGCCTGGAGTCAGCGCCGGAGCTCAGGAGTTACGTCTCCTGGGAAACAGCAACACGAAAGGAGACTTGAAGGTGAAATCAAATAGCGTGTCAGGCCTGAGCGTGCCAGGCAGCATGGCACCAAGCGCTCATTAGGCTGTGCTTGTGGAGGGACTGGACGAGGACGGTGGAGTGGCCCTCTACCAGCTCTGCTAGGATTGCACTTGGGACACAAGGTCCTCGTTAGCACCTTGTTCCCAGAACGGCCCCATGGATGAGACCAGGTCTGTCGTGGGCCAGATCCCCTCTGCCCCTCGGCAAGCGCGGCCGCCGACTGCAGGATGGGCCTGGCCGCGGGCACCGGCTGGCGACACCGGGGCAGAGCACGAGCACCAAGGAAGAAAGGGAATGGCGTCGTGTCAGACAAGGGGGTAGAAAATGGAGCAGGCAGTTTCGTTCTCCACCCGGTGCCTGGCTAACCCCAGTGCTAGGTAGCCGTCTGCTCCCACAGATGGATTTTGCCCTGGCTGAAGAGCTGGAGAATCGGTCTTCGTGCTTCTGAAAGTGTTTCGGTGGTCTGGCGTCTTAGCTACGTGGCTCGTTCTGCGTGCCCGTGTAGCTGCCTCGTGCAATTACTCGACACGCCATCGTGTGAATTTGGGATGTACGGGCAAAGCTGAAGTCAAGCTTCTGGGAAATATCCCAGTGTCTGGGCAGGACGGGGATGTCTGAGATGTGTTGGGAGCTGGGGAAGCTCGAGCGTTACACCGTTTCCAAGAGGGAGCGCACTGGACTCGTGGGCCCGGCAATCACGTTTGAATTAGCCAGAGCATGTGTCCGCTGCGAGGAGGGGGAGGAGGAGGAGTGCCATGGAGCTGAGGTAGGACAAGATGAGGTTGAACATCAGGGAAAGCCTCGAGCACGACGTGTATGAGGCCTTGGCAGCCTCCCCCAGGGAAGAGGAGCGAGCCCCACGGCTTGTGGCATTTAGTACTGGAGTCAGCAAAGCGCCTTGCAGTCTCCGTTCCCAGCGGCGGTCGGGGAAGTGTGCATCCGTCCTTTTGGTGCTGCCTCCCGTGCAGCTCTGCCATGCGACCTGAGGCAGCGGTGGGAGAGCAACCCCCGTGCACGAAGCAGGAAGGAGGGGATGGTGGGGGGTGCCGGCGGAGGGACGGAGGCAAAGCCCACACTACAAAGGTTTGCCTGCGTAGCTGCGTCAGCTCGGGGCGTGCAGAGATTGCACCCGCTTGCTGAAACAGCTGCATTGGCAGCCCCCGGTGTAGATGCAGCTGTGATGGCACAAGGGCGCTTGTGTCGGCTTGGCTGCTTTTGTCTGGGGAGGCGGCATAGCTTTGCCAGCAGAAAGCTCCCCTTCGGGCCACGTGCCGTCTGCACGAGGGGATCTTCTGGGGGAGCTCCAGCCACAGAGACCCCGTGGAGCAGACGGTGTCCTGTGCTGCGCCGCGTCCCTGTGTGGGCGACTGCTGCACCTCGTCTTGGATCCGCTCGTCTCCCCAGCATTGCTTCTCCCTGGGGAGCGTTTGTTCCCCTTGTTCTCAGGGCTGAGAGCTGACTGTCTGGAAAGGCTCATGGTCACTTCATTAGTGCCAAGTATCTCCCTCCTCTGCTTGGTTTCTTGTTTCATGTGTTGCCCGTTACTGTCCTGCCCACCCCTAACATTTGCATGTCCTTTGCTAGCACCGAGCTGCTCTGCCCGCCTGGTCTCCCATGAGAGTCTGTCTTTACCATGAAGTCTGTCCTTGTGTGGGCTTCTTCCTGAGGGGTAGAAGGGGTACGTATGTCTCTTCCTGAGGGGTAGGTTTCTTTCTGATTGCCGTGGCCTGTGTGCCCAATCTCTGTGCCCGTGACCAAGCTGTTGGGCTCTATCGCATAGCAAGCAAGCCCTGAGCTGACACTCTGCAGTGGGATCTCCGTGAGTGTTTGCCATCGTTAGTCTGTGAAAACAAAGGTTATTGGTCTCTGCTTGGTCTGCATGCCACTGACTCACCATGCGGCTGAGGGCTTGGCAGAGGTTTCTGCGCGCCTGGGTGGTAGCTGCAGCTACGTGGTGCGTCTGTGTGATGGGGGTGTGCATGCTGCTTGCCCCTGGGGTGCTGACATCTAACGCAGGGCAGTGCCGGCAGAGCCGCTGGGGAGCAGGGCAGAGGGAAAGGCAGGTGGAAACTCAGGTGCCCGGGCAGCGAGTCGTGAGGGAGTTAAGATGTCGTGGGCTAGGAGGAGAGGTCACCGCGCTCCAGAAACGTCATCACGCCGGCGATGGGGGAGCCGGTCTGTGAAGGAGGAGCAGAACAAAGAGCTGACACCAGTTTCTGGATTTTGCATTAGTCAGTGCGGTGGGAGTGGGAGGAGGAGAAGGGAAACGATGTTAGTCGGAGAGGCCACAGAAGGGGAGATAATGATCTCACAGCCAGAAGGAGCCGTTAGTGCCTGGATTCACCCGCGCGCTGGAACCGCGTCCCCAGGGTGCTGTGCAGCCCTGCCCGTAATGCAAGGAGGCAGCTGTGCAACCGCTGCACAGCGGTTCAGAGGAGGAGGCATCCCGACACTGCAGCGCGGTCCTGGGCTGGCGTCTGCTCGAGCACCTCCGCTCCGAACGGGAGCCTGCCCTTTCCTTAGAGGTCCCCAGTCACAACCTGATCCAGCCCCAGGCTGTTGCGCCCCAGTCCCAGGGCACCCAGCCCCAGTCTGGTGGGGTTAGCAGGGCCCATCGCTGCACATAAAGGAGCCAGAGAGCTGGTGACTGCAGGCAGGGCTGCGGATGGCAGCACAGACGGGCATCGCGCACGCCGCACCTCGCACTGTGCGGTGGAAGGAGGCCTGGAAGCAGCAAGGAAGTTGCTGCAGCGCTCCCAGCTCTAGCAGCTCTGACATGAATGCGGCGTGCCCTGGAGCGGGGGGTAGGTTTCACTAGCCACGACTGCCCTCGCCATATTTCCCCAAGCCATGCTCCAAAATGCCTCTGGTGGCATAAACACGACAGGCAGTAAGCTGTGGCAGCACCTGGCCACGTCCAGGCAGCACCCACAGCTAATGGATAATGGACCCCCCAGGTACACGTTGCCCTGGACCGAGCTGGGAAGGTGGATGAGGCTGTACACAGCCTCTGAGCATATGCTTGAACGAGACGCCAGGGCTGAAGCCTGGCACCGATGTGTTCGGAGCTACAGATAACGGGGCATTCAGTTCCCATTTCCTGCCCTGCTTCCAGACTGAGCAGAGTGCAGAGGCGTGCACGAGCCTCTGAGGCAAGTGTCCAGGCCTTGGGGGGCACAGGAACCTGCAGGGATCCATCCGGCGGGAATCTGGGATATGCAGCCCAGGATGTGAATTGAGCTGGGCAGGGATCTCATGAGTGCCCTGAGACCCTCCAACACAGAGGAGAAAGTGCAGCTTGGACAGAGGGCAAGCTCCCCCATCCCTCTCTCCAAAGACAAAGAAGAAACAGCATCTGCACGCTTCTGAGGAGCACACTCAGGCTGCAGGAATGGCAGTTCAGATGTCCTGGAAGTACCCACCCACCCCTCCAGGCGCCCGGCGGGGAAGCCCTGCTAGCCCTGCAGACCTTCTTTACACCTGGAAGAATTCCCCAGTTCCCACCAAGGGAGCCATCGCTGACGGCTGTCGAGCTGCTGAGGCAGGTCCTCAGATCCAGCGGTGAAGGGGTCCGGTCAGTTCGGGCTCTCTGCGGGTCGGGTACCCCGCTGCATAATAAGAATAGGGGCCTGACTGCAAGGTGCCGCTTCGGGGGTGCAGCCTTACGGTCACTGCAAGGGCAGCAATTATCCCTGGCCTCTCAGGGGGCCTGCTGCAAAGGGCTGGGGGAAACTTTCATCTCCAGCTTCAAATCCCTTCGGTCCATGCCCTTCTGCAGGTCCAAGAGAGCCATCACCCGCTTGAGCTGCTGGGGATGGGCCTGGAAATAAGGAGCATCGCCCACGCGGATCTCACTTGGGATCTACATGCTCAGGCTTCCTTCACCTCCTCCTCTTTACGCAGCATTTCCCCCAGGCTGAGACTCCCAGAATGGCTGCGACAGGCAGTACTCACGTCAAGGACCCGGCATTTGACATTCAGCAGCCTTCAGGGATCAGTGGATTAGGGAAGAGGGACACTCCTAGAATTGGATTTTTATTTCTTTTTATTAAAAAGCAAAAAGCAATGGAAAAAGCCTAACACTAGCATTTTCTGTCTCTAAGGCAGCTGATGAGTTCTCATTCATGCCCGCTTGCTCAGCTCCTAGCCCTCGCACTGTGGCTTTGGCTACAGGAAAGCCAAAAGTGGCCAAACTCCCTCTGTGCCTCGAGACAGAAACCAGGCAATGCTGGAAGAAAATGTTCACCACTCACGTCTGGCATTTCGGCACAAACACTGCTGCTCACGTCCGGCCGCCACTGTTGCTTGTGAGAGAGGACGGCAGTTTTAGCCCAGCCTCACCCGCAAGCAGAGACAGCCAACTAAAACATGGATAACAAGGTAATGGGAGGCTGAGTGCGGTGCCCGGGCTCCGTCGGTTCCTCGGGTGACTTTTCCAGAGCAGGTCCCTTGCGTGGCACAGGGTCGCTGGGCCGGTTGAGCCCCGGGCGTGCCGGGAAGGGGCTGTTTAGGAGGTGGCTGGCATTTCGACCACTCTAGAAACCTGTCCTCATCGGCCAGGCTCTGGAACGAAGGAAGAGGGACCGAAGCGGGCTGACGCTGGTGGCTCAGCTTGGCAGCCCTCAGGGCCGGCAGGGGCAGGAGCGAGGGTGCTCCTGCCGGCAGGGCTGCGCTGCCGACGCGTGCGGAGACCAGCACCAGCGGTCTCCTGCTCTTACACCCTCCTCCCTGACCCCGCGAGCCAGCTCCTGCCGCTGCTGATCCCAGGCCCTGCTCACGTTCCTGCTCCACACCGAGCCCAGGTCACGTCGGAGAGAGCCCGCACCTCCGCTGCTTGGCACGACTGCTAAATCCAGAAGCCAGGACCTTTTGGTTCCTCCGGTCCCTGCTCGAGCAAAAGGAGGCCACGGGTCTCCCCACTTTCAGGCCGTGATGGAAGCTGAGCAAGAGCCCCCAGCGCGGGGTGCAGGCTCGGCGCTCAGGAGCCCCGGAGCTTATAGAAACCAGGCATCTGCAGAGGGATCGACCCTCGCCTCCTCTGAGCTGCAAGAGTGAGAGGGCCGTGCCGTGGGGAACGAGCCGTGAGCCTCTTCTGCTGCTGCATGCTCTGCCAAGCAGTTGCACAGAGAAGATTTAAGGCAGGAGAAGAGTGGCACTGCCAAGGGAATGGAAATGATGCCTTGCTTCTGTGAACCTGCAGTTCTGCACATAAATTACCCCCCTGCTTTCCCTCTGCTCCAGCACGGCTGGTACCAGGCAATTACCATTATTATCTCCAAGAGCAGTGACAGCAGCCAGAACCCACTCCTTCCTCTCCTGCTATCGCAGCCATCCTCCTCCTCGTGCTGCTGGACCTGCCAAGCCCCCCCGCGAGAGGCAGACTGGAGGTGAGGCCCTGACACGAGGCAGACGAGAAAAGGAACCGTGGAAGGAACTAGGAATAGCCTGAAGGTTATTCCCTTAGTATAAATAACATTTGCTGCTCCCCAGTTTCCATGGTTCAAGCTTTCATATTTTTTGACCGTGAACTGGACCTAAGACGAGCCGAGTTTGGGGTGAGTCTGAATGCCGCTCCCTCTGAAATGTGCCTCTGAGGACTGATAGATAGCTCACAGCCCCTTATCAATGAGTTTTGTTCTTATTCCAGTTACATCGTGGAGCTGGGCCAACCCTGCAGGACAGTCGTGTGGCTCTTTGGGTGCCTCATTCAGTAACTTTGCTTTGGCTGCGGTCACCGCCGCTTTGCGTTTGCTGCCATGAACCTTCTATTGAGGAAGTTTTTTGGCAAAAATGCCCGAGAAGCAGCGACTCCGATGTGAATATTACAGAGTCGTTGCATTTAAAGTTAAGCTGTGGCTATTCACACGTACCCAATCAGCACAGTGCAACCTCTGTATCCAGTCAAAATGACCAGCACATCTCCCGTTGTGGGCTCCAGAGTGCTTGCACTACGCTGTTTGCACGCAGTCTGTAGGGCATCCACTAACGGCCCCTGAAACACAAGTGTTCACCAGTGCATAAGCTGCACGCAGCCATTACTGAGCGGAGACAGCAGCTTGCACAACCGGATCGATTCAAGGTCCACCTGGTCCAAGACCCTGCCTGAGACTTGCCAACAACAATTATTTCACAGAGTAAGAGCCCCAAAGTAGAGGGATGTGGGATATGCCCACGTAAGCCCAATGCTGGTCTCTAATAGGAAGAGAGAAGCCAAGCCCCTGAAGTTTAGGGTGTAATCCCTTCCAAAACTGTTGTCAGAGACATTTCTGCTAACTCTAGATATCCTCATTGTCCGTACTTATGTTGAATCCCTCCAGGGACCGTGCTAAAACCTTGGCCTCAACAACACAAGGGTGGCAATGACTTCCACGTTGCAGCTGCGGTGTGTGAGAACGGATCCTGTTTATCATTGCAATTTCATTGATTTCCCCTTGTTCTGGAGTTATGGGGCTGGAAAGCAGGTGTGCCCGATGATCGCTTCTCTGCACCACCCAGCAGTGCATAGACCGATTGCATCCCCTCGTAACCTCACTCTCTCCTTTCCAGGGAAACAGTCCCGGGCGTCTCAGTCTCTCTTCCTGTTATATCCGTCCAGGCCCTCACCATTTTTACTGCCCTCCTCCAATCCTGCACTATCGTTGTGGAGGTGCAGCAATTGGTATGGCACTCGGTATCCAGGTGGGGCCGAACCGTGCATTTATATGGTGTCATTATAATACTTTCCCTACTATTCTCCATCCCGTTCCTGGTGCTTCCTAATATCCTGTTTGCTTTTGTGGCCGGCTAATTTAGTGGAATAAATTATACTCTAAATTACTCAGTCCACCAGAAGGAGTTCATGTTACTAAAGCAGTTGGAAGATGTGAGCTGTTAGAGACATGCTAAGTGTTGTTGTGTATAGGTCTTTTTACAATTCACTGTACCGTTTGATTTACTTCAATGGGATCATGCGGCAGGGAATTCCAGAGGTTAATTATATGCTGCATAGCAAAGGCATGTCCTTTTGTGTGGTTTAATTGTACTCCTTTTTAAGTCGTATGAAAGAAACGAGGGCAAAGGGTCTAATCTAAGGTGCATTAAAGCCAGTGTGTCCTGCCATTGCTTTCTGTGGGCTTTGAAGCAGGCCCAAAGAACGACACAGAGCATTTAATTGGAGGGATGCGAGCGGAGGATCGCACTCGAGGGTTTCCGTTATGAAGCCAAGGACGCTGGGCCTGATTCCCTCTTGCTCCTGGCCAGGACTGACCCGTGAGCTGGGCAGAGGTTTAACTCCCCGTCTCTCTCTCTCTCTCTCTCTCGCCAGGTGAATGGCAGCGATGGGATGTTTAAGTACGAGGAGATCGTCCTGGAAAGGGTGAGTGACGCCGGTGTTTTGCGACGCGCGCTGCTCTGAGCCACGCTCTTTGTGCTGGGCATGTGGGTTTCCTTCTGCAGGAGAGCAGAGCGTCAGCGCAGGCTGAAAAGCAGCCTTTTGACTGTGTGCTGTGTGTTTCCCACAGCGATCTCCCACTCACCCGCCCACCCGCACAGCTGGCCTCCTGACACATGCATGCATGCACACAGGATGCATGGGGTTTCTCGCATGCTCGCACATGCTCACACACAAGTAGGCAATGTGTCTCTCCCCCTCTCTCTTACACACCCCCACACGCCATATGATGGAAGATAGGTGGGTCTCTTTCACACTCACTCCGCACATACGCCCCCAGCACAGCTGAGGGAGGTGGGGCGGCTCTGTCTCCCACACATGCTCAGCTACAGGATGGAGAGCAGGGGTCTGAAGAGCAGCAGACGGGCAGGCCCACGGAGTCGGCCGTGCTCTCTTCCGGCCTGTTAGCCGGCTGCGTATCACGTCTAGGTACGCGGCACGGTGATCCTGAACTGCGGAGACAGGCTTTCTAGTAACTGGGTTGGAACGAGGGGAATCTCTGCTTGGGCCTTTTCCTTGTCTCTCTGAGATACCGCCAAAGCGGGGCTGATGGCGTGCACCGTGCAGACAAAGACTAAAATTAGCTCCCACACAGGAGCTTGTACGAGGACGAGCTGGAGGTTTCAGCAGAACGTGTCTCTGTGCCACGTGCTAATCCCGTACGTCCTCTGCCCGGCTGAGTCAGGCTTGCTGCCGGTCCTGAGTGGCAGAGCAGGCACGGAGGCACGGAGCCTGAGCTCCTGTCAGGTGGGGAGAGGATGAGCAGGAGCGGCTAAGGGCGCCTGTCCTCGTGCAAGGCAGGGATGGGGCTGGCTGGGCTCTCGGGGCCAGGCGACCATCGCAGATGGGTGGGAGGTTTGACCCCAGCCGGGCACACAGGAGGCCTGAGTCTGCCCGCGGATATGCAGCAGCTTTGCAGAAGCCAAAGGGCTCTGGCCGCATGCCCTGAAGCAGGAAGATGCGCGAGTGCAGCAGAGCTGCGCCCCGGCAGGGCTGGAGGCAGGCTGGCAGGTTATTTGGTGCGTGCTTTTGGAGCGCCTGTCAGGCTCGGCGTGCACAGGGCTCTCTGCTCCCAACTTATGGGGGGCTGGGAGTCTTTCTGGGCTTGTGGTGCACCGCAGGAGCGTGCTTGTGGACACTGGTAGGTTTGACCTCTGTTGTGTGGCTGTCTGCGATGGTGGCCCACCTGGCGTGAGTCGACCCCGTTTCTTCTAACCACCCTGTTTGCAGGCGGCTCGGAGGCAGGGCAAGGCGGGTTTCTGCTTGGTTTTGGTGGGGCATCGTGGCGCTCCTGGGCCTGGCAGAAAGGGTGGCATGGGGCAGGCCAGTCCCAACGCCAGGCTGGCCAGAACAGCGCCAGCTTTCCAGCTGTTGCCAGATGTGTGCTGTGTCTTCCCGGGGGTGGCACTATCTGGGTTTTGTCCCCAGGGCTCTGACTGTCGTGGTGACCTGTAGGGTTGTTGGTTGTAGCCGTGCTGGTCTAAGACAAGTTTCTTTAGGTAAATGTCATTTCTTTTATTAGACCAGCTAAATAGGAGGGGAAATTGTTCCTTGCTATTTCTCTGGTCTGCTATGCAGTGAACTCTGGTGCTCCGGGTTATCTGAGGGTTAAGGTTAAGCCTTTCTAGCCAAAGGACAGAGAGGTTTTCCGTGTACAGGAGCATCCAAAGCAGAGACCCATAGGGAAGGGGGCTGGAGGGACCAAGCCCTCCAAGGTGAAGTCGCGCTCCCAGGTTATTCCCTGGCCCCGTTGGTCCGAGGGGCTGTTCGTAGACGGAGCCTTCAGCCTGCGCCGTCCCACCGATGTTATGACTTGAGATGCGGCCGCATGGCGCCAGGTAGCGTCCCTGCTGCTGGGCTTCAAAATGGAGCCACATGCAATAACCGGGATGGGCTAGAGGTGATCCTGCCCCGACAGCGGCCCCCGGTCACGTTTGGCTGGGTCCCCACCGATGCACCAGTCTAGGAAGCACCCCAGCCCTACGGTGAGGGACGAGGAGGCCCTCAGGAGCTCAGCGGGCCCTTCCCGGACCCCGAGGGCCCCCAGGCCCGGACCAGGACCCCCGGTGCCGTGCGCCATACCCTTATAGAGCAAGGCAGTCCCTGCCTCAAAGAGCTTACAGTCCAAGTAGGAGACGAGAGGCAGCAGATGGACAGACAGATGGAGAAGCGCTGTGTTGCGGGCCCGTGGTGCCTGAGCCCTCACGTGGATCAGCAGTTGTTAGATTTTTGGTGTGATTTTTTCTGTCAGGCAAGGCACATTGGCTGTCAGATCCTCGGGGTGGATGTAGATTTATGGAGCACAAGAAATTCCCCTTTTCTCCCTGCTTCCTCCCAGCCGAGCTCAGAAAACAAGACTCAGCCCCCACGCGTTTCGGAGCCTCTCCACCACTTCTGGCCCAGCTGACCCTGGGAAGCGGCGGTCACACCGCAGGGACATTGCAGGATCACACTCGGATTGCATCGGTTGTTCCTGCTCGGTTGCAGCGAGAAACAGAAAGGCACCTGCTGCTTCGTGTCCTGGGCAGAGCCTGAGAAGCAGGTGGGACGGCAATGCCAGCCGTGCAGGGGCACATCCTGTTCTGCGTCTCCTGCACGTCACGTTCCTGGCGCCTTCGTTCCAGCCAAAGAACCACGGCAGTGACAGCCCGCCCTCTTTCCACCTGTAGCCGGGGAGAAGATGTCCCCTTTCTGCCAGACAGGAATTTAGCCACAGCATCCCATGCGCTATGAGCCTAAAAGGCCGGTCGTTGTAATCGTGGCCTCCTTGCAAAGGCTGCGGTTGGATCACGGTGCGGCCGCGTGTGAGTTCCCCCACGGGCTCGGGGGCCAGGATTTACTGTGCTGTTGCGTAGCATTCAGCCTCGCGGCTAGGAAATCCCCGAAACGGGGTTATAAGAAAACATCCGAGCAGTGCTGCAACTCTTCAGACAACAGCCAAGGAAGCCCTTCCCACGTGGAAAGCCTGGTCGCTGTCAGGGCGTGTGTCTGCTCAGGGTAGAGCATCGCTCGAACAGGCAGCTGTGGGAGCAGCACCGTCCCGGAGCTAGCTTGCCTTTCGTCTGCCCAGAGGAAGCCAAATAGGTCTGTCTGTCAGCTCACATCAAGAGTTACCCCAGCACAGCCAAACAGAACTAATGACTCAAGTGCTGGGACATCATGTCTGAGTCGGAGAGCAACCTGCTTCTTCGCTGGCACAAGATTACCAGGGGAACATGCATGAGCTAGCAATGGAGGTGTCTCCAAGTGACAGCAAATCACTTTCTCCAGGCTGAACATAAAGCAGCTTGAATCCCCCGAGAGAAAGCATAACCCCAGGTCGGGATGATGAGCTTGTACCATCAGGTGCCCTCTCGCCGTGTGCCAGACACAGGTCCCGGCCCGCAGAGCCTCACCGAGCGCAGCAAGGACAAGCGTTTCCGTGCTTCCCGGGATGTCTTATTTATGCATAGGGTGGCATGCTAGAAGTGGCTGCAAACCATAAGCAGCGTTATCTCCTAGAAATCAGCTGCTCCCCTTTTCTCAACTCCCCGTGAGTGCAAAGAAAAAGCACCTTTTCAATCAGTCCAGAAAATCTGCCATGTCTGGGGGAGATTAACCCTTTCCTAGGGAAATAAAGATTTTACCAGCTCTGGTCTCAATGCATTATGGCACCCACATGAACAGGAGGACTTAATTCATGTCTGGGGTTATCTCCATCAGGCAGAAGAACGAGGCAAAGCTACACTGAAATGAACAGTGTCAGGTTTATAATCCCTGAGATGGCAATTAAAGGTCACCTCTCATTCACAGATTTCATACCTCGATGCTGTCTGCTGATGTCATCTGCCTTCTATTCATGTCAGCCCGTCCAGGTTTTCTATCCAGAATGTGTTTGCAACTTCTCTGGTATCTCATGCTGTTTTCAGACTGCCTTATTGAGCAAGCTGGACAAATTCACTTCGTTTCTCTGTGATTCAGTTCCTGCCTCCCTCTGGAAAATGGGATAATGATGATAAGATACTTGCCTACCTCACAAGGCTGTTGTCAGACCGTGTCTCACAAGATGCATAATATCATGGCTTTGTCACAGAGCTCACTCCACTGTCTGAAGAGCTGGGGCATGTGCTGAGCCTAATTCTTCATCGTGGTGAGACGCAGACGAGTCCCAGGGGACCGTACTGGGAATGCAGAAGAGACGGCGTTACAACGCACATGTCCTCTTCCGGAGGAGGCACTGCTGGGGGCTGCTTGCATTCAGATGAAGTCTAGTTCAGCCTCTGACTTTATTCATTTGTTAGATTGATTTATAAGGGCGGCTTACAGTAAAAAGGAACGTAACGTATAAAAGCAGATAACGTATACAATAAGATCTACACCTCTGCAACAGAAACCCCTAGGGCAATGTGCCCCTCTGTATTTTACTTGACCGCGTTGCAGGAGGCTGCCCAAGCACAGCCTTGTTAAGGGAAACTCTAGCAAGCCTCCATATCCCGTCGAGGGGAGAGCTCGCGCTGCTGTCCTGTCCGAGCCAGGCACCTCGGGCCAAGCCCAGATGCTGCAGCAGCAGCGGTGCCCCAAGGAGAGACCGCGCGAGGGGGGCTGCTCTCCCCGGGAGGTGCAGGATGCGCTAACACTAGGTAGCAGTGAGAGCCAGCGCTGCAGCCTTCAGCTCAGGGGATGCACAAGCCACCACGGAGCAAATTTCTTGTGGTAAGGGCCTGGTGTGTTTTGTTTTTCCCCAGGGTAACTCCGGCCTCGGCTTCAGCATTGCAGGAGGTATCGACAACCCTCATATTCCAGATGATCCAGGTATTTTCATCACCAAAATCATCCCCGGTGGAGCTGCAGCTATGGACGGCCGTCTAGGGTGAGTGTCCAGGGACGGGTCAGGACCGATGGGCAACAGTACGGCTCTGTGGGGCAAAGGGATGGGAATGGCAGGGGGGCTGCATGGGAGAAACCGGGGCCGGAGATGGAAGAGCGTGGGGTGATGCCAGCGTGTGCTCAGCAGGGAGGAGAGCCATGAACAGAGCATCGTTGCCTGTTGTCAGTCCCTCTTCACCTGCAGTAGGAGATCCGGCCCCACTGCTGCCTGGACTGGGGTCTGGTCCTCTTTCACCTCTCTGCCTGTCAGGGATCAGTGCCCCCTGTCGCACACCTACCCCTTGCACTTGCACTTGGGGTCTGGGCTCCCTCCCGCACGGCAGCCCTACTCACAGGCGCAGCGCCAGGATGCAGCGTGCTTGTGCTGCGCTTTGGCTCGGGGAAAGCAGGGAGGTCTGTGTTGAGAGCGCGGTTCCCTGTGGTTCCCTGTGGGCCTGCAAAGAGCTTGTGGCCCTGGCCCAGGGCAGCTGGGGCGGCCACGGGGTCCCTGGGATTCCCAAGGGGATGCTGCAGATGCCCCAGGAGGGGCACGCGGGACGTGTGGGCTCACCAGCAACCTGCCCACTGCTGCAGGGTGAACGACTGTGTCCTGAGAGTGAACGACGTGGACGTCTCCGAGGTGGTGCACAGCAAAGCAGTGGAGGCGCTGAAGGAGGCCGGCCCCGTGGTCCGGCTCGTGGTGCGGCGGAGGCAGCCCCCGCCAGAGACCATCATGGAGGTTAACCTGATGAAAGGACCCAAAGGTGAAACCTCTTCCATTGGCCCTGCAATGAGACCGGCCCCCGGCAGCCTGGGCTGAGGGAGTGCGGCTCTGACCACAGCGCGGCCGCATTGCCGGGGGGCGAGGGAGCCTTGCAGCTCCCCCGCACCACCTGAACAGCCCGTGGGTCCAGCCACGCGGGAGGGCACGTGGGCATCTCTGGACACCCCCGTGCACCGGGGCCAGACCTCCCCAGCTTCTCCTGTGCCTGCATCCCAGGACCCCTGGGTCTCCCCCCCAAACCCAGGTCACGCCACTGGTCAGCTTCTCAGTGTGCCTGGAGCCCACTGGCCTTACCCAGTGCCCAGGGTAGGAGCTCTCACCAGCCCCAGCCTGCAGCTGGATCTGGGGCTGCTGGCTCTTCTCTGAGCACGTCCCTGTGCCCAGGCCAGAGGAAGAGCCTGATGATGTGAAAGGAGGGGCCGAGGGAAAGGAGCCCGTCGGGGCTGTGCGGCACCCCTGGTCCTCACTGTCGGGTAGCTCTTGCTCCCCACACACCACCTCTGGCCTGGCTTTCTTTGCTCTCCCCTCATCCCCTCTTGCTCTCCCCACAGGACTAGGCTTCAGCATCGCGGGTGGAATCGGAAACCAGCACATCCCAGGAGACAACAGCATCTACATCACCAAGATCATCGAGGGAGGGGCTGCCCAGAAGGACGGCCGGCTGCAGATCGGGGACCGGCTGCTCGCGGTGAGCACGCACCTCTTCACGCGGGCTCTGGATGCCAGGGAGGGCTGTGAGCATGGGAGGCACCGCCTGGCACCGGCCCTGGTTCCCTGTGCTGCCTGGGCTGCCCATTGCTCCAGTGCCCCTTTCCCACCATCTGGGAAGCATTAGCTCTTCCTTTTTATGGCCAGGGCCCTGTCTCTTCCATTGCAAGGGTATGGAGGGGACGTGGGGAAGGAGCGGGAAGGTAGTTCACACTCCCTGCAATTCGACTGTCAGCGGGACAGAGGACTGCTACCCCGGGAGCCCGTCGGAGCATGGCAGCGGGGATGAAGGACCAGCAAAAGCTGCTTCACGACACTGGGGCGGCACAAAGCAGCCGCTCCTGGCTACAGAGCCTGCGACTGCTGGCTGTCGATGCCATTGCTATTTGTGCTGGGCCTTCGCAGGCCAGGGTGATTTGTTGGCAGGGCTGGTGCCACAAACACCAAGCCCTTTGCTACTGGGACGTGATGGTCGAGATCTGCCAGCCAGGGGTTCCCCCAGCTCCCTTGGGCGGGAAGGGCCCACACTTTGGGCCCTGAATGACCAGCCTGGCTGAGGACGATGGTGTTTCTGTGCTGTGGGATAGCACCTGCGTGCTGCACGGAGCTGGGCTGCGTGCATGCTCGGGGTGGCCCTGGGGAGGAGTTTCTATGGTGTGAAGACAAATAAGTACCTGGTGTTTGAAAGGACATTAAATACCACATTCTTGTGGGATGCTGCCGAGGAAGCAGACCCCAGCTGTCCCTGGAGCTCAGACATGCCCAGGATATGTTGTTTAACTTCCACTCGGGACCATGTCACCTCTCATTTCACCGGGATCTATTCATGAAGTAAAGAGGGAATGTATTAAATCAGTTCCCTGGCCCTCGTAGTGCAAACCAGGGGGATTAGGTAGCATATGTTCAGCACAGACAAGGGTGTACTAGTCCCATTGAAGAAGGCATTGGAAAAACCCCTTTAGGACACTGTAATGTTCAAGCAGATAAGCTGGAACGAGGTCACCGAAGGGCCATGAAGATGGTGAAGGGAAAGGAGACTTTTTCTGATGAAAGAAGATTAAAGGAGCTGGGCTTGTTGAGCTCCGCAGAAGAGCGGTCGGGAGGGGATGTGCTTACCCTGTATGAGTACTCCTGGGCGCAGATGGGGAAGGAGAAGAGCTCTTTAGGTTAGAAAACAGCCCTGGCTACAAACCAGGTGCAGACAAATTCAGACAGGAACTGGGAAAAGGTTTCTAAGTATCAGGCGTGACATTTCAGAAGGGCCCTCCAAGCACAGTGCTGGGCAAGGAGCTGAAGTCACATCCCTTGCACACGCTTCCAGGCGTGTGCAAGGGATGGAGCGATGGTGCAGGAGGTTGTGGGGGTGGGATGGGGCGGTAGCAATCCCGTGGGCATGGGGAGCGGGGGTGTCTTGCCCCTTGGTAAACAGTTGCAGGGGATGGACTCGATGGCCGGGCTTGCGTTCCTCTGCCCCGGTGCCTCTGCCCCGTCTCCTTGCCCCTCCTCACACCCTCCTCCCCCCGTCTCTCTTGCAGGTGAATAACACAAACCTACAAGACGTGCGGCATGAGGAGGCGGTGGCCGCCTTGAAAAACACTTCGGACATGGTGTACCTGAAAGTGGCCAAGCCTGGCAACGTCCACCTCAACGACATGTATGCGCCCCCCGACTACGCCAGCAGTACGTAGTCCGCAGCCAGGCCTGCCCAGCCAAGAAGCCAAGCCTGGCCACGGCCACGGCCACGGCCACGGCCACAGCTCAGGGAGGGGAGGGGAAGGGCGGGGAGCGTGGTTGGGGGCTGGCAAGGAGGACGCAGCGGGACGAAGGGAGAGCGGCGCATGGGATCCAGGAAGGAGGGCTGGGCTTCGCAGCGAGAGCCCCGGGCGGTGTTGGGGGGCTGAGCCCAAGCACCCAGCCGTGTCAGGGCCGACTGTGGTTTTGCTACGCAGAGGTTGGGTAATGGGCGTCTGTAGGATGGCTCAGTGGGGCTGGTCCTGCCCCCGGCAGGGGCGGCGCTGGACGATCTCTGCAGGGCCCTTCCAGCCGTGCTGCTCTGGCACTTCATGAAACGTGCGTTAGCGATGGGGGCCCGTGGAGCTTACTCTCCCGCTGGGCGGGCTCTGGGATTTCGGCTCCTGATTTTGTCTTTTCCTTTCCCCGCAGCCTTCTCAGCCCTGGCCGATAACCACATAAGCCATAACTCCAGTCTGGGTTACCTGGGCGGCGTTGAGAACAAGCCTGCCTACCCGGCCCCCCCGCAGGTGACCCCATCCAGGTACTCGCCCATCCCTCGACACATGATTGGGGAGGAGGACTTCACCAGGTGAGTCGGGGCCGCGGGGCGCTGCGCTTTCTCGCCCAGCACAAAGCCCCTGTTTATCTTCAAATGTCCGTGGGACAGCTGCGGCTCCGTTAGGCCACGCACGCACGGCTCTCTCCGTGGAGCTCGGCGCTCCGATGCCGAACGAGAGGCAGGGTCAGTGGAGGAGCTGTGCAGGGGTCCTGGTCCCACGTGCCCCTGCTGCTCTCGCCCTGTTTCCCCCCGTCTTTCCCATTCCCTCTTTTCCCTGTGCTCCTCTCTTTCTCTTTGAACTGTCCTGGGACATTTTTCATTTACTTCATTTTGAAATCTGAGTTGCTCTGTGCTCTCGTGGTGGTGCCCGGCGAAGGTGGCAGGCCTGCCTCCCGCTCTGCCGTGGGGCCAGGCGCTGGGTCCCCTGGAGGTGATACCGTGGTCCTTGGTGACATTAGTGGTGGAGAAGCACTGGCAGCCCACGTGCACCTCTTCTTCCTGGGCCATGCGTGCACTTCTGCTGTGTGAGCCCTGGTTTGAAGGAGTCCTTTATGGACTCAGCTGCCTGAATTCATTTCAGGGGGTCCGTGGAGTGGGGGCTCAGTCAAAGCACATCTCTTTATTGACTTGTATTGCCCTGGCATCTGAAGCCCAACTGGGATGGGGGCTGCGCTGTGCCTCGTGCGACCTTTGCTGGGGCCTGTCACTACCGGAGTGGTTGCAGCAGCTAAGGCTCAGCTTATTGCAAGCTGTTTCCTGCTGTCTCTCTTCCCCACGAGTAGCAGCTCCTACGTTCTCAGGCCAACGATGGCAGCTTCAAAACCATGTGATGCTTATGGCTTTCAGATCATGCAGTGATGTTCCTGCCCTTGGCTCTGCCAAAGTAGCTGCAGTCCCTGTAGTGAGAGTACAGCACCACCCACTCCCCATGCTGCTAAAAGCCGCAATTTTGGGGTGTCCATTACCAGCGACACGGTCAGGTCGTTTTATCAGGGCAGGGTGCTCTCATCACCACGTGGCCCGTGTGTGCGTCAGCTGCTGTCATTGGGGGGAACAGAAAGGGGCTAAATCAGCCTCTCCGCTCCTCTCCACGCTCCTCCCCTCTGCCCCTGAGCACAACAGGCGCGAGACACGTGCGGGGTCTGGCTGCAGGCGTGGTGCCGTGCCGGTTCCTGGCCGCTAGAGGATGTTACTGCACTCTTCAGAGGAGGTCAGGCGAGAGCACAGGCGTGCGAGAGGCTCTGGGGATGCACCGATGGAGAAACACTGAGCGAGAGTGACACGCCAGTGCCGGCTGCTGTTTCCCAGGCCTGGCCCAGATTCTCCAGGCTTTGATTCGCAGCCTATTGCCGTGTCCCGGGCTCTGCCTGAGCGAGCCGCCTGCCTGGGCTGTGCCCGTTTCTCTCCATCTCCGTGAGCTGGCCCTCAGCGGCCTCCCTGGCAGCCCCCACATGTCCCTCTCAGCAGCCCTCAGAGCACCCTCATCATGCCCCTGGTCTGCAGCACTGTGCATGGCTTCCTCCTCACCTCCTCTAGCAGGAAGGGGAGGCAACCGCCAAATCCCAGGCCCCGGATGAAAAATCGTTTGCTGGAGAAGTTTCATCACGGCAGGTCTCAGACAGCAGCGACCCCGTGGTCTCACAGGTAGCAGCGACCCGGCGGTGTCTCTGTGTATGCGTGAGACCTGCAGGCAGCGAGAGCACCCTGCGGCACCCAACGTCCGGACAGAGGCCAGTGTGGTCTCCGGAGGCACTTCACAGTTGCATGATAAGACATAGCCTCTCCACTAAACGGCCGTGTCAGAAGAGGATTGCTAGCCCTTTCCTGCCTGCCATCGGGGTCTGAGTCAGCCCTGACCCCGTGGCCCAGGCTGGGGCTGAGGTGCAGCCCTGCAGCGAGTGGCACCGCTCCAGTCGAGTTAGAAATGACCCTTAGAGCCCAGCGTGCTGCTAGAGGCATCTCTGCCCTGACCCCTTGTAGGTGGTGATGATCCCCTTGTATCTTCTTGAATGTGGGGCCGTAACGTCAGACTGAGACTCCGTCTCCGGGGGTAGCTCCCTACTCCTCCTCCAGGGGTGTAAGAGAAGATTCTGGCCTGTTGCACTGAACAAAAGACATCCTTCCTTATCCTCCCTTTCTGAACTCTTGTCCGAGTCCTTATAGTGCGGCCACAGCCAGAGCATCCTTCACCCACCTCCCTCCCAAGCGTCTGGTACCAGCCGTTGTCCGAGCGGATGCTGGACTCATCATCGGGCTCCGGGCTGAGGCAGAACGGCCATTCATTTGTTCCTGTTTTCATTTTCCCGCGCACAGGGAGCAGCGCCGCCGGTCCGGGCTGTCATCTGTTCACAGGCACGGCATTGCAGTTCAGAGGTCTGCTCTGCTCCCGGTCACGTGGAGAGCTACCGTCCGAAGATGATTCCCAGGGCACACAACGCGTCATACTGGGCTCAGCGGTGGGTGGACCGCCCCT
Organism: Alligator mississippiensis; assembly: GCF_030867095.1. Taxonomy (NCBI): domain Eukaryota; kingdom Metazoa; phylum Chordata; order Crocodylia; family Alligatoridae; genus Alligator; species Alligator mississippiensis. The sequence goes on from NC_081831.1 coordinate 82,989,993, forward strand.
CCACAGGCAGCAGCGCTGTCCTGCAAGAGCAGTGACCATCACCCAGTGAGTCGCACGGGAGATGGGGGCCCTGAGGAGACCAGGAACAGAACCAAGAGGCCTTTCCAGCCCCAGGAGAGAAATGGACTCTGACGGCATGGAAAATCCTGAGAGAGTTTTTCTTTCTAAAGCTGGTGAGCAAGACACAAGGCTGATGAGCAAGACACAAGGCAGGGCAAGATCTCCGCTTACAGCTCATCGTCTGCAGCACGTTCTCCCCGGCAAGCCAACCTCCGACGAGCAGGAGAAACAGCGCTCGTACGTATCTGCAGAAAGCCTGGTGGCCTGAAGCCTAGTGCGGGGGTCAGTTCAGCACTGCTCTCTGCACTGCAGCATAGCCAAAAAACTGGAGCAGCCCCAGATGGGGAAGGCACTGGTCTCTTCTGGGGAGCAGTCTCCTTCCTGCAAGCTGAGCACATGCCTAGGGATTAAGGGCGCTGCTGCTCAGAGCAGTGGGGCAGGTCTCCTTCCCAGTGGCTCCATAGCAGCAAGGGACCCCTGGCTCCTGCAGCACCCGCTGCCTCTGGGGGCCAGGGTGAGTGGGGCCAGAGCCATCCCTCCCTTCTCCCAGGCAAAGCCTCCAGGCCTGGGGGGAGGATACTGGAGTGTCTGGGGACTGTGGTCCCCGCACCCGCAAAGGCAGCTCAGGGCAGGCACTGCCTTGCTTTGCACCATGCGTGCTCTCCGCCCAGCTCCCCACGGGCAGCCTCGCTGCGCTCCAGCTCCGCCGCCCCAGGCTCAGCCCCTCCATGCTGGTGAGTTCCCCGGAGTGAGTCCTGCCGCCCGCCCCTACTTGCCAGCACAGAGCTGGAAGCGAGAGGAAGGGGCCTGGGGCAGGCCGTGCAGGCTGGGGTGGAGCGAGGGTGCAGACGGCAGGTTGGGGGGCAGCGGCTGAAGGTAGCGCTCTGTTAGACATTGCAGGCATAGTGTGTCTGTCTGCAAGCACACGTACCCGACGGCTCCTTTGAAAGCCCCTTGGGTGGCATGTGCTGGCACACTGGTCCCTGGTGCGGGCACGAGGCTGCCCTGACAGACGCCCTCAGCATGCGGTGCTCACCGCTGTTGCCAGGCCAGAGAACAGAGGCTGATACACCGTCCTCCTGCTTTGCCTGGGCAGACAGCCGCGCAAGCCGCCCGCAGCAGAGCATTTCAGAGTGCCGTTACTTGCCCCTTTAGTGACTTTGTGAGCAGCCCGGTGGGCGCAGAGCCCCAGACTGCGTGCACCTGTCTGCACGGGCAGCATGAGCCAAGGGACCTTCGGCCAGCGAGCCACAGCCCGCACGTGGAGCTTCAGCCGGACACACCTGTCGTCCTGGGGGTGCAGACGGTGCTTTGATGCCCTGCCGTTCTGTGTTTCTGAGAGAGGGGGGGTTACAAAGCTGCCGGCGCGCCCATGCTGGCAGCAGGGACTGGGAGAGTGGGGCCATCGTCTCGAGGTGCTCCAAGTCCATCTGGCCTTCCCTCTGCGGCCCCTCGCTTCGGCTCGGACGGCGTTGGCTTTGCCTGCCAGGGGAGGAACGAGTTAAGCCCACGAGGCCTCGGTGGAGTGAAGTGCGTGCCGAAGTCTGCGTCCTCTCCGCGCTTCTATAAAAAAGCCGGAGCCGGGCTGAAGACGCTGAGTGCCCTGCGCGCTACCGGGAGAGACGGCAGAGATAAACAGAGCAGGGGAGCAGAGCTGAGAGCATTCAGGACATTCCTCTCCGCACTTCCCTGCGAGGAGCAGCAGCCAGGCAGCGAGGCCGCGAGCAGAGCGGGGAGCTCTGCAATGTTCACCGTCAACGTCTCATCATCCATGTCCTACAAGGGACACCCCGCATCCATCTCTCCCTCCAGACAGCAGCCAGACCCCCGGAGGCAACGCAACCAGAGGTACCATACCGCCGTGCTGCTACGCCAGCTCCGGTAGAGCTGCGGGCAGGGGAGAAGGGACCGCGGTTCTGGCAGCGAGCAGGGGGAGGTTTCTGCACCTTTGTGCGCAGGTGGACATGACTCTGGCGCTGGCCAGAAGTCCTTGCTGTCTGGGTTGAGATTGTCCAGGCTGCTCGCTGTGACCTCAGGGCTTGCATTCAAGGGCAGAGGCGGTGTGCGCCATTCCCATTCACCCCCGTGGGCTGGAGCTGGGCACAGATGCTTGTGTCGTGGCGGTGCAAGGTCTCTGTGTCCCGGAGCTGGTGTCTGCGGCTCTGGGCCCCGGTGGGGAGCTGCCTTGCACGGAGGAGCCCTCGCTGCAGCTGGGACAGCGGTGCCTGCCTGCCTGTCTGGTGAAACACTAAAGCCGTGGCGCTCGGGGCTCCCAGGCTGCAGGTTCAGCCATCAGAAGGGGTAAATGCTTGAGTGGACATACTTGTTTAGCTGCCACAGCCAGAGCTCGTAGCCATACGGCAAAAGGCTGGCCAAGACTGGGGGAAGGCAGCCTGACCCCTTCCCTGCAGGACTGGGATGAGGGGGCAAAGCCGGGAGAGCCAGACTTTCCTACCGGGCACCCAGCACCTCCTGCTTCTCTCCTCCTCCCATCGCTCTCCTGCAAGGCCCCTCTCGCTGAGTAGCACTCGCCCCAACCGAGGGGGGCCGAGGAGGCTGTTTCGGCTGGTGGGCCGTGCCCCGTGCTGTACATTGCTGCCAGGATGCCTGTGTCAGTGAAAGGGCTACAGCCTGTCCCCGGTGCGTCTGTCCTGCAGGGCTCGCATGAGAGCGTCCCTGCAATGCTGCCGCCCAGCCGCCCTAGCCCTGCGGCGGGTTGCCCGGGCTGCAACTCTCCATGATCCCAGCGTAGCTCCCAGCCCAAAGTCTTCCTTTCCCCAGCTGCGAATAAGTCCATGAATACCCACACTTAGAATAAAAAAGGGGTCCGCACTTCCATTTGAAAAATGTTAGGGGTCCATCACAGGCAACTGGTAGGGCAGTCACGGGGGGGCACATGCCCCCCCTGAGATTGGCCCCCAACTTGGCACTGCTCAGGATGGGGCAGTTTTTTGCCACGTGGGCCAGCAGTGTGTTGGGGGGGCACTAAGCCATGGCACAGAAATACAGGAGTGGATATGGGGCTTTTGGCCCGGCCCCAGGCCCACCCACAAGTTGTGCCCCCCCAGACTCAGGAGGCACCAGTCAGCCTGGGCTCTGCAAATGCATAACGGTTGGAAAGCGCTGGGGTAGTTGAACTCTGACACGTCTCGGCATTTGCTGTACAGTCATTCCAGTTAATGCCTAGTATTTTCATGGGTGTTTGAAGTTAGTTAGACATCTGTATCTTTTGGTGAGTTTCCAGCTTTCACTTCCACATATTCAAGTGGAAATAGCATTTGGACTGAGATGTGGAGTTTGGCCTTTCTAAAGTCCATGTTCAGAGGCCAAATCTTGTTTAAGCTGATCAATGCCACTGTCACCTGGCCAAGTCGTGACGTTATTGCCTCCTGGACATCCCCGCAGGGTTGCATGCTCTTGCCAAGGTATGTTAATCGACTTACCACATGTATTCCTCTGCCTTTGATCGCAGGGCTGGAGTTGGAACAGGCAGGCGTGCTCATTAGGCTCGATTTTTATTTGCCCCTGTATTTTCCTGATGCTGGACTGGTTTTTCGCTCTGGCGGTTTAAACTGTAACGTAGAAGCACCGTTTCATCAGCAAACAGTCAAGATCTGGTGGCATGCTGTTTTAAAGCCGTGAGACGGCGCCTTCTCTCGCAATGACATCAGTGACAAAGGCAAACAGGAACGGTCAAAGGGAGCATCCCTGTTTGGCACAAGTGCCTGTGCCCAGGTCTGCGCATGCTCTAAGTGTGCAAACAGCGCCTGATGATAGGAATTGTTAGTGCTGGTTCGCTATCAGGCCTCCAGGCACTCATGAGTGGCTGTGCCGGAGGCTGTCACACGCTGTCTTCAAATATGCAAAGTGTACTGTGCGGGTCACCTCCCCGATGCTGTCTTGAACGATTACTCCTAGTCTGACGACCTGGTTAATGCCTCCCCGCTCACTGCCAGCCAGGAGCACGTTGCCCAGGCTACGGCCTTTGCTGAGCCCATTGCAGAGCGCTGCTCTGGAGGCAAAGTCCTTCCTCCCCAGCGCCGTCCCTCTGCGCACAAAGAGGCCCGTTCAGCCAGTCGCTGAGCTCCACATTCCTCCAGCCTTCTGCCCAGGTCTCGTGACCTGGGCTGGTGCAACTCCCAGCACCTGCTCTGTGATTCGTCAACCCCCTCGTTACTGGCTGACGAGCGAGCGGCGAGAGGCTGAGCTCAGGATGCAGGGGGAGATTCCAGCCCTGCCGGATTCCAGGTGTGGCAGAAAGCTGCCTGCCTCCTGCACACCTGGAGAGCACCACAGCCAGGGCACTGCGTGCAGCTTCCCTGCCCTCTAAATGTCTGGTGTCTCTTCACCTAGAGAGCCCCGGAAAATCATCCTGCACAAAGGCTCCACGGGACTGGGCTTCAACATCGTTGGAGGCGAGGATGGAGAGGGGATCTTCGTCTCCTTTATCCTGGCCGGAGGCCCTGCCGACCTCAGTGGGGAGCTGCGGAGAGGAGACCGCATCCTTTCGGTGAGTCCCATCGCCGCGGGGGCCCTCAACCAGCTGCAGAGCTCCTGTGCTGAGGCTGCTGTCGCCTGTCCAGCAGCAAGCGGCCCTGCTGGCATTTGTAGGGCCCCTGTCCCCTCCTTTCACCTCCTGTGGGCTGAGTCCCTAGTGACAACCAAGGTCTCACCAGTGTGGGCACAAACCTGTCTGGCTTTTTCCGCAGCAAAGTGAGGCTGGGCTGACAGGCAGAGCTGGGGCGGGGAGGCTCAGCTACCAGGCTGTGCTGTTATAACCCCAGTGGCCAAGCAGGACGGGAGACAGCAAAGCGCTGCCGAAACCTCTTGTCTGCTGGCGAGTGGGCGGATGCCAGGCACGTCTTCCTTCCATGGGGCACCCCCAAACCCTGCATGCCAGGCGCTGTCCCGCCGGTCTGACTCCCACACCTGCGCAGCGGGGACTGCCGACGAGCGACGGGCCAATTCCCCACCCTCCACGGGTCTCAGCTCTGCTTTCGCCAGGCCAACGAGGGGGTGCCGCGCTCAGGATTAGAGCCGGTCTCGTGCAGCAGTGCAGATGGCTGCACTACTGCACAAGTCTCACTTCTCGTTCTCCTTCCAGGGGCCAAATGCTGAGCTCTTGCTAAATTAATCTAGCCAGGCTGGATTTAGCTGAAGAGGGTTTCAGTTTCAGGCATAAGGAGTTAATGCCTGAGCGCAGGTGAACAGACTGGTCTGGGTTGGCCCAGGGTGGTTGCTGCTTCCTTTGACTTTAGCACTTTGTCACCAGAGAAATGTTCTTCTCAAGTTCTGACGTGAACAGGCTTAGATCAAAAGTTACTGATTCGCCCATGGCTAAAGAAGGATTTTCTTCCTTTTCAATTCACGGGCAGATTTGCTAGGCAAGAACATTTTACCTCTAGAGACCTGGGTTCAAACCCAGATGGAGTCCCAGGAGAAAGCAGCTTTTAATGAAGTCCCGAGTGCACATTTGTGCATAGGAAACAACCACAGTAACTGGCACGAGTGGAACTGGAGTAGCTGGGGACCTGCAGGTCAGGACTGAGGGGCATCGGCACAGGTGGAACGGGGCCCCGGAGAGGAGCAGCAGAGGATACCTCGGCAGTGCCGGGAGCGAGAAAGCTGCCCCTGCTCTTGCTCAGGCTATGCTAGCTATTACTGATTTTCTAGCTCGGCTGGATTTCGAACTGCTGGGAGCCCTCGGGAGATGCCGTGGAGTCAGGCTGGAAAGCCACAGTGCCAGATTCAGAGACATTTAACTGTGTAGCTGCCAAGGCTCATCTGGAGCTTGTCTTGCTGCTGGAAAGATAACCCGATGCAGCTGAGAGCTCAGCAAGGTCCAAAGGGCGACTCCATCTCGTTGTCTGGACCGTGCGGTCCGCCTCCAGCGAAGGAGGGCTGGTACCTCCTCCTGGGCGGCATGCAGGGATGAGGCAGAGGCACCGAATCACCTGGGCAAAGGAGGGCTGTGGGGTAGCAGACTGCGAGCATACCTAGAGCTGAGCCAGTGCGTGTGCAGTCTCCGCAGGGGCTATTTGCAGCAGTTGCCTCTTCAATTCCTGTCACGTACTCAGCCAGGAGAAGGTGGTGGAAGGAAGGACCAGCGGATCCTTCATGCAGGCACGCACCCTGGCTATGCAGGGCAGCGTCTTCCCCATGCACCTTTCTCCGCCATCAGTCCGGTTGTGGAGGGCCCGAGTGCAGCTGGCGATCTCCAGCTGGGTCCCCGGCTGGGATGAGCTCTGGGGTGACATATAAGTAGGAAGGCATTGCAAAGGGCAAGACATGAACTGGGATCCTAGCACCTCCAGGCAGCATCAGCTCAAGGGAAGGGGCATCTGAGCAGGCAGCAGCCAGGGGAGAGGCTGGAAGCGGAGAGGGAAGGGGGCTGGGCTGGTGAACTAAAGCCCGATGCTGTCGTTTTGTTTCCGGTCAGGTAAATGGGGCGAACCTCCGCAATGCGACTCATGAGCAGGCGGCCGCAGCCCTGAAGCGGGCAGGACAGACGGTGACCATCATCGCCCAGTACAGGCCTGAAGGTAGGAGACAGCTGAAACCAGCCCTCCAGGCACCTCCGCCTGCCCTGCCCTGCCCCAGCCACGGCCTCACATCAGCCCCACGGGACGCTCACTGCGCCTGCCTCCTCCTTGTCACCTCATTGTGGCTCTCGCTGTCGGCCGTGGGGCCTGGGATCCTGGATCTAGCGGCTCCTTGGCCGAACGGATCCACGCTCGGGGAGCCAGGGCAAGGCCGGCAGAGCCCGTGTAGCTCCCCGCTGCCTCGCTGCCACCCTAGCGGAAGGCGGATGCTGCGCTCGCACGGATGCTCCCCAAGCCCCTTCCTTTCCCCCACGGAGCAGCAGTTCCCAATCCGCGGTGCGCAGGCAGCCTGTCAGTGCTCCGTGTTCACAGATTTATTATAATGACTTTATATGACAAAAAATTGCTGGTGGTACTCAAGGTTGTATCGTTTTAAAGTGGTGGTGCGCAATTGTCTGAGTTTGGGAACCGCTGCCGTAGAGGGACCCAGCAGCCAGCTCCTACACCCGCCACCCTCGGTGCCTCGGACAAACCGCGGCAGACTGGGAGAGAGGCCAGTGCGGGAGCGGTGCTGCGCGCTGGCTGGGGCTGGCGGGGAGGGTTGTCTGGGGCTCCGGAGCTGAAAGAGCAGTCGAAGAGGTGCAAAGTGGGCAGATAAAAGGGAGTCAACGATAAATCCGTTGACTTTCTCTTCACCATTTAGGGATGTACTTGGTAGCCGTGTTGGTCTGAGACAAAAAGAAATGCAAAAACCTAGAACCCTTGGATATCTTTTATTAGACCAGCTGAGAAGCTGCAAAGAAAATGGTGTTTTTCTGCAAGCTTTCGGGCTCACGCGCCCTTCCTCAGGCTCAGGGAAAGTTAAGGATGGTAAAAAGTGCCTAGGGCAGATTTCCAGCTTCAGCTTTCTCTGTGCAAAAGTGAAGTAACTTTCCCTGAGCCTGAGGAAGGGCGTGTGAGCCCGAAAGCTTGCAAAAAATACCATTTTCTTTGCAGCTTCTTAGTTGGTCTAATAGAAGGTATCATCTCTGAACCAAGAGGTCTAGATTTTTGCATTTCTTCACCATTGAGTATTTTGTAAGCACTTCTCCTGCCCCCACCCAAGCGTCTCTCTTCTGAGCTGAACAGGCCCGGCCTGTCTGGTCTCTCCTGGCCGGGAAGCCCCTCCGCACCCCATCATCCGTGCTGCCCTCCTCTGCACCCCCAGCTCGTCTGTGCCCTGGTGAGGCGCGGGACCGGAGCTGGGCACGGGGCTCGAGGCGTGGACGCACCCCGGGTTTATCGGGGGCATCGTGGCGCGGTCGTTGTCTGTATAGACGGTGTCCATAAGTGCTGGCTGAGTCCTGGGAGCGGAGTGCTGCTCCAGGAGCCGTGCTGGCGCCAGGATTTCTTCTGGTGACACCTGGCCTGGAGGAGGAGATCCGGCGTGCGCGGGGAATCGCTTCGGTGCGTCTCTGTGCGTCGTGATCCCCGAGACGGTCGGTGCCAAGACCCCGGTGGACACTGCAGTCGCGCTCCCGCTCTCCTCCAGGGATGCGAAGCGTGCGGGGTCTCCGAGCCCAGAGGGGCCGGGCTGGGCTGGGCGGTGTAGGGATGCCCAGAGGGCAGAGCAACCATATGCCGGCTGTGTCCAGCCCTGCTTGGAGGGAAAGCGCAGGGGGGGGCAAACAGAGCGCGAGCAATGGGTCGGGCTGCAGCAGGGAAAGGTGAGGCAGCACGTGCCCCGGGGGGGGGGGGCGCATGGAGCATCCCGGGGCAGCGCGCGCATGAACGGGCGGGGGGCGGGGCTCGGCATGCAAACGACGTGGACGCGGGTAGGCCGAGCGGGGACGGGGCGGGGCGCGGGCCCCGATTGGCGCGCGGGGCGGGGCCGGTGCTCGGATTGGCTGGGGCGGGGCCTGCTCCTCCCGCCAGTCCGGCTGCGACGCTTTGTGTGCGGGGCGGGGGCGTCGCGGGGCAACGCGCAGGTGAGGGGGGGGGGGCGGCGTCGCGGGGCAACGCGCAGGCGGGGCGGGGCAACGCACAGGTGAGGGGGGCGGGGGGGGGCGTCGCGGGGCAACGCACAGGTGGGGGGGCGGGGGGACACCCCCCCAACACCCCCACCCCGCCCGGGCCTGCGGCCACAGGCCCCGCATCGCCCGGCTCCGGTGAGCAGGGCCCAGGCCGCGAGGTGCCGCTGCAGCCGGGGGGACAGCGGGGCGGGGACCCCCGGGGCGGCGCGCGGCTGTGCCCCGGCGAGCCGAGTGCCGGTGCGAGCGAGGGCGGGGGCGGCCCCGACCCCCTGGAGAACTAGGCCTGAGGCTCGCGATGCCCCGCGCGGAGGAGGGGGCGGCGGGCTGTGCCCCGCGGAGGGGCGCGCCGCAGGCACCCGCTCGGGGCCGGCGCCAAGAGGAGGGTTGCGGGGCCGCGGGCCGGGGGGCTCCTCCGCGTCTGCCTGACGGGGGGCGCAGTCCCGGCCGCCTCGCCGCGCTGGCTGGAAGCAGAGCCTGTCTGTCCGTGGCAGACCGAGCGGTGCTGCGCCGGGATGGCTGCCGCGCGGGAAGCGGTCGTGTGGCCGCGTGCCGGAGCCAGCGCGGGCCGGCTGCCGGGTCCCGCGGGGGACCTGCCGGCTGTGGGCCGCGCGGCTCGGTGCCGCCAGGGGATCCCCTCCGGGCTGCTGGAGCGGGGGGGGGGGGCTGTGCTCTGCAGGCAGCCCCCAGGGGAGAGCCTGTGGGGAGGCATTGGTCGCAGGGCCGGGGCAGATGGCTGGTTGTCCGGGGCAGCTCCCGGTTGCAAAGGGCCCCAGGAGGCGGCAGGCCGGCGTTGCAGGGCTGCGCCTTGCACAGCTTCAGCAGCATCCTCGCAAGATGCTAATTAAACCGTGTTTTTAAAAGGAGCAGGTTTGCCTGTAATTGCCTTGCGAAGGTATCGGCAGCCAGCCGGCGCTGCCTCAGCCTCTCCCGCGCCAGGCTGCCTTGCACCTCTGTGCCAAAGCCACGGACCCAGCGTGCCGCAGGCAGGGGAGCCGGGAGGCTCTGCACATCCCTGGGAAGGGAAGGGAAGGGCAGGTGTTTCGTTCCCCACTACATGTTCCTTGGGGCCTGGGGTTTCAACATGGACCCGCCGGACGGAGTCGGAGCTCTCCTGCAGCAGCTCGCACGCGGTCTGCCCCGGAAGCAGGCCGCCCGTGAGCAGCGATCGTGCTGGTCTCGGGTGCGGAGGCTCTTGGCGTTCGCGGCCCTTGGGTCTGTGCTGGGACTTCAGGATGCAGATTCCCATCCTCAGTTTGCACGTTGTTCCCCGTCCTTGACCCCTTGTGTTGTGTTGTGCTGTGCATGAGGATGCACGGGAGCGCTCGCTCTCTCTGCCGCCTCTCTGGCCTCTCTCTTCATGGTGAAAGCTTTCAGCCTTCCCTGGACCTTGTCTTTTTCTCAACCTGTCTTTGTCCAGGTGAGCACCCTGCCAGTCCCTTCGCGTGCTCTTGCTTCTCCCCCTCCCAGGCCCAGCTGCGAGGGAGATGGATGGCTGTGGTAGGGGTGTGCGTCCAGGAGTCCTCTGTGTTCCTGTATTTCAGGCTGTGTTTGCAAAGCGGGTTTGACAGAAACGAGCAGTGTGGGCTGAGTATTTCTTGCATGCAGCAAAGGGCAGAGAGCAGGATCTTGGCCCCCTTTTGCCTTTGGCTCAGAAATCACTGGGGTTCATAGCACGTGGCCTTCCTGTGTTGTCACGACTGTCACGTGACTTCATAGCACAATGGCTTCAGGCGCACGAGTGTCTTAACGCCGGTTCGACTGATCCGAAGTTGTCACAGCAAGCAGCTGTGGCGTTCTCGGAGCAAATATAGTGCCCGGCATTGAAGGGGCGAGCAGAGCGCTAGGGAAGGCAGACAGTTGCGATGAACCTGTACATTGAATGCAGTAGGTACGTGCTTAACCTGGCAGTGCATGTCCGTGAAAGGAACTGGCAGAAATTCATTATTAGCTACGAGGTGAAAGCTGCAAGCGTAGGGCCTGGGCATATCAGCTGCTTGTTATTGCCGGATGGAAGTGCATGTCAGCTCCACAGCATGCCCTTGCGTGCGGAAGCTCAGCCATCAGCAGGGGCGGTGTGGGTCCCGTCTAGGAGCACAGGTTAATGGATCGTTAACTGGAGAAGCTGGCACATGGCAAATCCCCACCCCTTTTACCTTGCAATTGTTAATTTGAGTGCTTGTGCTCTTATCTGCCCGGCCCTTGTGAACAAGGGAGAGGCTTTTTGCTCAGACTCTGATAAATCAGTGCATGCTGTTTAATAGTGCTCGGGCCGGCTCCCTGAAGCTTCTGGGTCAGAGTGGAGACTTAGTGACTTGCCTGACTCTCTACAGCTTCTGCCCTCTTAATATCATCCACGTAGTCGTGGGAGGGAAGCCAAGTTAAACTGGGAAAGAATAGCAGCCATGTTAGTCTGAGGTCAGAAGGCAGGGCAGGGTGGCACCTTAGAAACTAATTCAGAAAGGCATACATTTCCATAGGTGACAGCCTCTTTCATCAGGTGCTAGCAGGTGTTAGCACAGACCAGGTAGGCTGCTGCCTACCAAAGCTTACGCCTTTCTGAATGCGTTAGTCTCTGAGGTGCCACCCCATCCCCCCTTCTGCACGAAGGAGTGGCAAGGCAGATGGACTGGTACCCGGCGCCAGCTGGCCTGGTGCAGAGGTTTCTGCAAGCCGTCTAAGCAAAAGCAGCCCTTCCCTGCAGTGGTCTGCGTTGACCGGAGTCCCTTGTTTCAGTTTCTCGTCTGGCGAGCGTTGCCATCCCCTGGCACCAGCGCCGCGATTTCGATGATGGCATAAGCTTCCAGGAAGGGGCAGGGCGCCCTCTTCGCTGTCATCGTTCTTCCTGGCTGATCCCAGCAGGGAAACCTGAAGGGCTGCGGTGACTTTTAAGAAAGTTGCACAGCTGGATCCAGGCTCCTCTGCCCACGCCCAGGGAGCAGAGGCGTGCTGTGGGTTCAAGCAGGGAGGGAGTGACTGCAGTGAACTGAGGTGCCTTGAAAACAAGGACATCTTGGTAGCATGAGACAGAGAGATTGCCTCTGGAGTGGCTCCTTCGGCCATCGTGGGGAGCTCACAGTTCCCTGCTCCCAAAGCAAACGTGCATTCGGCAGAGCTGGCTGCGCTGCTCTCTGCAAGCCCCCGCCACTTTCCCAAGCAAGTCTCCCTGCTGTCCCCTGCGGCCTGGTCCCTACCACGCATGGTGTTGTCTGTTAGAAACTGGCACTGGGGACCTCTTGGGTATCGTGACTTGGGATGTTTCACAGTCACATCCTTCCGCTGGATCTTGGGCCTTTGGAGCACGACCCATGGTGCAGGGCTCCTTTCCAGTTCCTGATGCCGCTGCCCAGAGGCACCCTTCCCCTGTGCTCGCCTCCCTCTTTGATGGTTGCTTTCTCTCCTTTGGCTGGAGAAAGCCGTCTGAGACTTCCTTTCCAGTGACCCTAGCAAACCCCCGAGAAAGGAGCTAGAGCAAGAAAGTAGCAGCTGTTTGGTGGCAGATGCCTTTGGGGTTTAGCAGAGAGGCCTGGTTTGTCAGGTCCTAGGGGCCCTCTCTTGTAACCGTGGGACTCGCCAGGCAAAGCGCAGCACTGTAGATCCAGAGCGGACAGCAGGATGGAGATCCTGGCTCCATCACCATCTCACAGCTGGCTGTGTCCAGGGGCACAGCTGACCGCCATCTCCATGCCGCCTGCAGCTGGACCGCAGGATGCTCAGCAAAGCATTTGGCAGATCTGGCTCTGGGCAGGAGGACTCGTACTCGGCCATTGCAGCCAGCAGGCCACATGGGCTCCTGCCCCGGCTCCACACGCCAGGCGCAGGGCCTGCCGTAGTCACGGCTCCTGCATGGGCGTGGGGTAGTTGCATGCTGGGGATCGCTCTTCCCGGGACTGTTGGGTTACTACCCAGCTGCCTTCTGCCTCCGTTGACTGCGTGGCTTTACCGCAGAAACAGCAACTGGCTCGGGGTATGGGGCTCGCGATAAACACAAGCCTAGGAGGAATTATTTCACTGTGAGGCCGGAGAGACAGATGCAGACAATAGCCTCTTGGATCCGAGAGCTTCGCCGTCTGGGCACCCAAATCCATTCGGTTTCTGCAGAGAGTTCAAAGTCCAGGGATTTCTTGGAAGGTGGCAGGTCAGGGGAGTGCTCCTCTGTGTCCTTGTGAGACCTGTGGCAGCATCTGGCATGACCCCTGGCTTCTCCACTCCTGGCAGGGGGAATGATCACTGGGCAGAAGTGCTTTTCTGTGGTGATGGGCTAGTGGCAATAACGAGCTGCAGCCTCTGAGCCCAGGGCATGGTGCCCAGCTCCCGAACAACACAGTCCAAGCAGCTGGGGTGGAGGTAACATTTGCCCGGCTCAGAAGAGACGGGGACTTGAGCAGAGGTGGATCTGACCTCTGCTGCAGAGCTTACCTACTAACAGCGGGTCGAAGGAGACCCTGACTGCAGGCATCCCGTGCCCTTCCCGCTGCGCTACGCTGGCCAAATCCTCCCCACAGACGGAGACAGTCCCCATCTGCCTCTTGGCTTCCGGCGCTCTTCCACAGCCCAAGCAAAACTTCCCAGGAAAGCCCCGGGGTTGGAGCAGATTGGTGCAGCAGGAATGCCAGGCTCTGCCGGGCTGAGTGTCTCTGGGGAGGCCACGGGTGCCGGCGCACCGCACCACAGTGACCTGGGCCTCGCGGGGAGCCAGCAGCTCTGGCCTGGCGTGCCCTGCCGTTCTGCTGGCTCAGCTGTGTCGGCTGGGTGTGCCTCCTGCCCTCCGCCCAAGCAGCACAGCCCTGCCGCCAGAGCCAGGTACAGATCCTGTGCTCGCACAGCTCCCTCCCCTCGGGGCACTGGCTCCGACCATCCCAGCAAAAGGCCAGTGCCCGATGGGTGTCTCTGCAGCACCTGCTCTGGTCTTGCTCCAAGCGTAGGCAACATCTCGTGTCTCTCGGGGGGGAGGCCAGCTCCCAGTGTGTCCAGAGCAGGCGCGGTGCCCACATGCTCTGGGGGAAGGCACACGGGGTGTCTGGGTCTGCAGGGGGGAAGTGGCTGCCTGCCCCTGGGAGCAGGAGTTGGTGATCTCCACCCCTGCTAATGAGCTGCTCCCTGCTGCTGGTGGTTAAACTTAAACCTGCTCCCCTTCCCCCAACCTTTTCTTGCTGCGCGTGCCAGGAGCTCGGCTTCTCTCCAGCTGAGATCGGTTGGCGGGGAGAGGGCATTTGTTCCAGGAAGGGACCCTCGGGCATCTCGGGACAGCTTGTGCCATAGGCGGGGTGCTGGACTCCTCCGGGAATGCCAGCCGTGACCTAGCCGGGGCAGCTCCTCTGAGATGGAGGAGGATCCCATTTCATCCCGCGCTCCAAACGGCGCCAGGCTGAGCGGCCAGAGGGGTGCCTGCTGGGGACTGGACTGGGAGGCCACGTGCAGCCCGCAGGTTGTGTCTGACCGGTGCAGCCGGGACCCCTCGCGTGCTGGGCCAGGGGTGCTGCTGCCTCGCATGAGAGGCTCTCATACGGAGAACGCTTCCCACCGCCACCTTGTTTGTATTGGTGTAGCTCAGTGGCGCTCAGCCTCTGGCCTGCAGGCCTCATCCAGCCCTCAGAGCCCCCTGTGGGTCCTGAAATCTGGCAGGGGTGAGGTGACAATTAACATTGCCACCACTCCCTCGCTGCTGAATTTCCCAACCCGTGGGCCAGCTGGCATGGTCGTGCACACAGGGCCAGGGCTGCAGCCAGAGCTGGGCTGGCCCGTGTGCCAGCTCGGACCCACGGCCCCTTTCCTCTCGCACTTCTGTTGCCTGCAGCTGAGTGAAAACCGTCTGTCTGGGGAGAATCGCGTTTCCTTTGTCCCATCGGTTCCTGCCCAGCTGTTGCTGAGATAGGGGCTGTTTAAAAAGTGGTGGTTTTCATTCTCTTGCTTCCCTTCCTAAGGAAACTGTGGTCGCCTTTCAAAGGCACTGCACAGGAACGGTCTCCCCCACGGCAGCAGGGCATGCCAAATGGGGCTGCCAGACCACTGCTAGCCGAGCACGCGGGCAGGCTTTGACCGCAGTCGTCTCCTTTTGGGCATCACACAGGGAAGAGCGACCCCACCGGGGCTCCCTGCCCCACTTGGACCTAGCGCTGCCTATTTCCCTGCCCTTCCCCGCTGCCAAGAGCAGCCTGATGCTGCAGCTCACGTGGTCGCTGGCTGCGAGCTGCACAGGGGAGCACGGCGTTCAGCCCCACTGACGATGCAGGCTGGGAGGTTGTTACAGGTGCACGAAGCATGTTTCTTGTTTTAAAAACCCGAGCAGCCGAGGAGCTGTTCAGAGAGCGTGGTTTCGGTGGTGAGCACACACTCTTGAACTACAAGTGACGCTAGCTGTGGCCCCGTCTGCTGGCGTGTCGGGGCGTGCTCTCTGATTACATGCTCATGGGCTGCTTTTTTCCACCAGGACCTCCTCTCGTGGCGCCCACAACTATGGTTGTACGCCTGGTGCTTCTCTCTCAAGTGAGGGACCTTGCAACTGCAGTGCCACATTTGCCAGAGCCGTGCATCTTTGTGGGGGGTGTTCATCTAACATACAAACTCTGTGACTTCAAACTGCTGGAGCCGGGGCGTGGGAAGATGATGGGATGGAGGGCAGGAAATGGTTTCTGTCTTCAGCTCTTGAAAGTTTTGTGCCCGTCTTTTGCACATCTCTGCAGCTGACATGGCTGGCAGTTGAAAGATGATTTTTGGCAGGAAAATAGCTCTCGCTGAGGAGAGGTATTGTGGAGCGTCCTGATGACAATTGAGCTTGATTTGCCTGAGTGAGGTGTCTTTAGAAAGTGCCTGCTGTACATGCCAAGCCTGTTTGCAGGGGGTCTTGCTGAGGCGTGGAGCGCGCAGCAGAGGAGAGCAGCTTTGTGCCGCGGCGGGGGCATTGGCTACCGGCTGGAGAGGTGAGCCACGGGCTGTGGGCTTGGACCAAAGGCGGGGAGGGGCAGAGGGAAGCTGTTCCTGGCCACGCGGGAGAGGACCTTCTTCATGCGGGTTTCCGAGGCAGGTGGGACCAGTGGTCAGCTGATGCTTGGTCTGGACGGTGGAGTTTGGACACGCTGTAGTTGTGGCTTTGAGAGCCGCCGGTCGGCTTGAGGCCTGCACTGTGAGGCACCACTTTGGCTCCTTTCTGTGACTTCTGGTTTAGGAAAAGCCACTCTGGAAACGCAGCGCAAGGACACTCAGGAATGCAAAAGCTGCACAGTTAACTTGGGCATTTCCTGACTTTCCAGTGCTTCGGGTTGCGTCATTCCAGCCCTGCTTGTCTACATCTGCACTGACACCAGTCTCTAATTATAGTCACGTGCTGGGGTTTTGTGAAATGCAGCACACCAGGCATTTGCCAGCAACCTTTGCTACGTGCACATAGTGTCTCCGTTCTGTGCACCAGCCCGTCCAGCCACAGAAGCTTTTTGTAGGAAAGAGTGGGCCGTTCCTGCCAGCGTTGTGCAGCGTTCTGGGCGCTCGGTGCAGAATCGGGGCCCTGGGACTGCCCAGGGCCATGCTGGTTGCCCACCCGTACAGCGCAGCTTGGGAAGACGTCACGAGTGATGGGAGCAAGAACCGTGGACAAACGTTTCCCCATGCTCAGCCTGCTTCCTGTGTGTGACAGCCTGTCGCCTCACCCGTTCCAGTTTCCCCTGCACAGTCATTTTCTCCTGCTGCCTGCGCAGGGGCCTCGCGGCAGAGGCAAGAGACCAGCCTTTTCGATAGGGGAGTCGTCTGTAAAAGCTGAGGGGGCCGGGGGCTCTCTCGGGACCTGCTGTGCCTGCGGAGTCTGTCTTTGCTGAGAGAAGGGGGCAATCCCCAGCTGGAGATGTGTTGCAACAGGGTGCCTCAGTGATGGATGCAAATCCGGGGATTTGGGGAGCACAGATAGATCCAAGTGGAGATGACCTGACCTTTGGCTCTTCCTGACTCCTGAGTGTTTAATTGTCTGGTGGGTGCTGCTTTCTGTCCGGACCGCGGTGCTTGTGAGAAGGAAGCCCACATAGCGAAGGTGAAGCATGGCAGGAGCGCGATAGCATCCAGGGTGAACACTGTCTCCCCAGGCCTCTCGCGTACTGTTTTTGCCCTGCGAGCTGCCGGTGGGATAGGTGCCAGGCGGGCAGGCAGGCGGCGGTTCGGTTCTTGTGACCTCTGGGCACTCGGGCCAAAGGAACGTCCTTGCTCTTGGTGATCGGTTCCCTCCCGCCAAGCCCTGCCCCCAGCCCTCGCACCCCCTCCGCAGAGGGATGTGGCTCGTGTGGAAGTGGTGAGGACAGGAAGCTGCGTTTGGTGGCAGCCTTTTTGGGGAGAGAGGAGCAAGTGTCACTTGGTTAGCCTCTCCCTGGGCCTGTTGCTGAGGAGCCGGTGACTGCAGCAGTCCAGGCTGGGGAGCAGAGCTGGGCCCAGGAGTGCGGTCGGCACGTGTCCATGCCCTGCGTGCACTTCTGCCAAAAGGTGTGTGAGGCCCCAGGCTCCCCCCGTGCCCGCCTGGAGCACACCTCGCCTGCCGCGCTTCCCAGGCAGCTTGGCAGCACATTGGGCCTGGTTGTGCCAAGGCAGCTTCTCGCTCCTCCTCCCCGGATCCACTTCCTGCCAGGAGGCGCAGCTGTCGTGCATGTCAGCCTGCACTGGCGATGCACGGTAATGGGGCAGGCGGGTGGGGGCCTTGGTAAGCAAGAGTGGGGCCCGCTGCAGCCGGCATCTCTCCTGCCTGCTGGAGCACCCGCCGGGGCAGGGCCGAGCTTGCCTGAGCGCGTGCGTGTCCCTGCTGCCTGCCAGGGGGTGCGATTTTGTGTCTGCTCTGTTACCCGGGGGCAGTGACCTCCTGTCCTTATTGCCCAGGGAGATGTGCGCCTTGCCCCAGAGCTGGAGCCATGGCTCGAGGGCTCCCTGCTGCCGTCTGGGGCAGCAGCTCGGTGCAGCCGGTTGTTTTGCAGCAGGGACAGCAGCACCCGAGCAAACTTTCTCCCAGCTGCTTCTAGTAATCGGAAACTGTTCCCACCCTCTGCCTTTGTCCCCAACCTTTCCACCCAGCTGAAGGTCAGGCGAGGGAGCTGGGAGGAGCTCCAGGTGCTGGAAACTCCCCGCTCCATGGGATGCTGCCGGCAGCTCGCTGCAGGGTCTTGCTGGCTTCCTTCCACCAGCGAGGGGCTGTTCAGCTCGCTGCACAGCTTTCGGGGTGCACAACGCATGGCAAAGCTGCCGGCTCCTTCCTGCTGCCTCCTCAGAGCCCAGCCTTGCCTCCGTTGTTCCCGAGCCCCTTCCGCACCTGCCCGCAGTGCCTGCATGTCCTTCCGTGTGTGGATCGGGCCGAGGGGCCGCTTCCAGCACCCGTGAGGCCCTTGGAGCTGCCGAAGAGCCCAACTCCCTGCTCGTGTGCATGCTGAAGCTCGGGGAGCACAGCGGGCCCTCTGGCCTCAGTTCCTTTTGTCTCGGCACCTTGGTATCCGTGCACTTCCGCGAGCTGCAAGCGCGTTGCTCCTCTTCCCTCTTAAAGGCTCTGGTAAAGGACCCTTGCTGCTGCTGGGCAGGAGGGTGGTGGGAGCGCGGGAGGAGACGGGCTGGGCTGGTGCCGCCTTGCAGAGAGGACTGTGCTGCCCCCAGCTCTGGCACTGCCGGCTGACCCCCCAGGACATCTGCTCCAGAAAGCTTGCTCCCCTCAATTTAGCTGAAACTGGTTGAGCTGGGACGGGGATGGGACAGCAATTGCCGGGCTCGCCGCTCAACACAGCGGCCCACACCGAGGAAGCGCCCAGCTCAGCCTTTTCCCCTGTGCAGAGCCTGCGGCACCCGGTCTGGGAGCAATCCGGCTTGTGCGCTCACGGGCGCTGGCCGGCAGCTCTGAGCAGAGTAGCCATGCAGGGCAGCAGTGTGTGGGCCCGGGGTGGGCAAAAGGGGTAGTTTCCCTCCTGTCACTGAGGGGGAGCATACAAGGTGTCTGAAGAGCTCTTCCCCGCCTGAAGAGCTCTTTGCTGCAGTAGTTGGAGTACAGCAGTGCCGAGCCCTGCTCTGCGCCCAG
This sequence comes from Alligator mississippiensis, assembly GCF_030867095.1. NCBI lineage: Eukaryota > Metazoa > Chordata > Crocodylia > Alligatoridae > Alligator > Alligator mississippiensis. The sequence continues at coordinate 83,008,628 of NC_081831.1, forward strand.
CCCGGCACTTTGAGCCCCGTATCAAAGCAGGTCGATGGCCGTGGCTCGGTCTGCTGCACCATCCAGCGAGGGGGTCACAGGAGCATTGGCTGCAGTCGCCTCTTTTCTTGGTGAAGCCAAGATGTAACAGCCTGTGATATGGGGTTGTCAAGCCTGCCCCTGCCCTCTGCTAACCCCCTGTCTCTCTGCAGAGTACAGCCGCTTCGAGTCAAAGATACACGACCTGCGAGAACAAATGATGAACAGCAGCATGAGCTCTGGCTCCGGCTCACTCCGGACCAGCGAGAAGAGATCCCTCTATGTCCGGTAAGGCACATCTTTCCCCTCCCCGTGGGTTCGTCTGCCTCTAATGAGCTGGGGGTGGCCGGGGGTCCCCTTGACTGCAGGGAGGGGAGGGTCTTACCCCGACGTTTTCCACTGAGCACCGGCACGCTGCAGCTGACCTCTCCAGTGACGTGGGGCCCATCTCTTCCTTTCTACAGCTGAATTTTGCTCTGCCTACACCCTGGGGACACCTTGCAGGTGGGGGTACCTCTCCAGTACATACATGTGTGCACACGTGTGCAAGACCCCTGCCAGGACAGGCTTGTGCTGGGCAGAGGTCCTCCCAGACTGAGCCTCCACATGGGAGCACTTATCCCAGGGCCATCTCTGAGCAGAACATCTTTGCCTTGCTCCCCCCACCATAGGGAGCATTTGGAAATAAAAGGGCCACCAGGGAATGGGGAATTTGCCATCAAGGCTGCCTGGGACCAGCAATGCCCTAAGCAGGGAGGATCACGTGGTAGGGAGGCCCTACCACGGCTTTGCGGTAGGGCCATGCTCAGTCACCTCATGGCTGCACCTTCCCAGAGCTGTGGTCAGGTGCAGGGCTGTCTGAGCTGGCTCCTATCTCCCTCTCCAAGTCCCTGAGGCTGGGTCCAGCTGGAGGGGAGATGAGCTCTGTTGGATTATTGCTTCAGTTGTGGGCCAGGCCCACGGGTCAGAGCCATGCTGGGGTCCCCACAGGTTGAAGCAAGGCACTGATGAAGCTGCATCCGATGTGCAGGGATCCCTGCCTTGCTGCTTCAGCCCCTTCCTTCCCGCCCCACACAGATCTCCCCCCCCTTCCACTCCAACACCCATGTGCCAGTACCAGGCCTTGCTGTACTGGGCACCAGGCCATGCAGGTACTGGGTGCTTTCTCCTCAGCCAGCAGCTGCATGTGTAGCTAGGAAGTGATTGTAACTTGCTAATTAAAATGAGTCACGGGGTAGGGGGGGTGGGCAGGCATCCCAGTGGGGTGCCTGGCAGCTGTGTACTGAAAGCTGCCTGGAGAGGGACGAGATTGCAAGGCCTTTTTTTTTTTTTTCTTGGCTCTGTCGCCGTCCTACGCCAGAAGAGGCCCCTGCGGAGGGAACCTGGGGCCAGGGCTGCCAGGTTGTGCTCTGATGTCCAGGTTTTTTGGTAGGCTCTGGCACTGGAGCTCTGCTGTGGGCCCTGTGTGTGGCCCCGCGTCAGCCTCTCATCGGCATACCCCGTGCCCTCATCTGACAATCCCAGTGGAGGAGTGCTGGTGCTCCCGGGTGGATCTGACCCTGCTCCCTAAATCCAGCCTTGCCGTGCTGGCTCCTTGCAGACTCCCTGCACCACAGGGCATTTCTGTGTGGTGTGTAATGCAGAACGGGCCTGGCAGGGGTCAGGCAGTGGAGATGCCCCTATTGACGCTGCCGTCGGATGGCCCGGGGGCTGGGCTGGGCTGGGCTGCACAGGCCTTCAGGAGCCCAGGTATGTCTGGTCGCTGCAGCGAGCTGCTCTTATGAGCAGATGGGAAGAGATGGTCTGTGCTTGGACAGGATCCTACGCTTGTTGGCACCAGAGGTGCTTCTTCCTGGCCCCAGAGCTGAGGAGCTCCCTTCCATGGCAGGTGCCTGCCTCTGGTGGGCGTGGGGCTGACGTTTGCACCACATCTGCTCGCATTGCCTGGCTCATGTGCCCTCCACACACCTCGTGCAGGGACGTGGCACTGAACCAGGCCTGTCCCTCTGCTGTAACAGTGCTCTGGGTCCAGCCCAGCTGCCCTGTCGGGCCCTCTCTCCTGCCTGCCGTTCACCAGCCCCACCCCCTTCAAGCCCTACTCTGTGACAGGGCTCCTGTGGCCCAGGACCACGCTCCGGAGCCACCTTGCGCCTATCTTGGAGAGCCCCGCCCCGCCCCGCCCCGGGCTTGTGGGGTGGGGTAGTTTCGAGCACAATTTAGCTGAAACTGGTTGAGCTGTGCCAGGGACGGGACAGCAATTGCCGGGCTCGCTGCCAAGCTGCCTTAGTCAGTCCTCCGGGCAGGCGCACGACTGTGACGTCAGGTGGGGAGCTCCTGCCAGCAGGAAGCAAGTGCCTGCCCCAGGGCTGGCCACGCCTGCACTTTTGGGGCTGCCAGATGCCCCCGGTCGCCCGTGCACCAGTGACCACTCTCTTCAGAGCATGTCCAGACAGGCCGCAGTGTAACACATGTCGCAGGCCCTCCTGTTCCTGTTCCTGCCCCGGCTCAGGGCACGGGCCCCCTGCTGTGACAAGTCTCTCAGGCCTGGCCGGTCTGGGGACCCTGCCGTATGCAAGGCTCCCTCCCTCCTCCTCTTCTCTGAGTGCTGCTGAGAAAGCTCTCGCCTCCCTGCAGCAGTGGGCCGTGGCTTGGCTTGTGGTAGCCACACCACCCTGCCTGTATCTAGACTCCAAGAGCCTGCGAGGTGGCTGCTGTTAGCCGCCAGTGGCACAGCCCTGTTCCATGTCCAGTCTGGTGGTGACAGGCATGCTCTGTTTGCAGCCTCTCCCAGCAGCCAGCGCTGAGCCCTGGTCCACACCCAAGTTGCCAGGAGGAGTTCCTGCAGGCCCCATACAGCTGTGCAGACCCAGCCTGGAGCGTGGTCCTCTGCCGTGGCCTCGCTGTCAGGGTGCAGGCGCGTTGTTTCTTTGGCTTCCCAGGGTCATATGCAGCACAGGATAGTTGTTGGATCTCAAGGGCACTTGGAGCTAGATGCTGTGGTGACAAACAGCTGGGAGCAGTGCGGGGAGGGAGTTGAGCATGGAGCAGGTCTCTGAGGAGCTCGGGAAGCTGCATGTGGCAAGCCAGCAGGTGTAGGTCCCCAGGAGCACGGTGCCATAGAAAGCTGCCTGGCGAAGTGTTTGTAGCTGCTCTTCTGGAGGCTTGCTGGAGCATCTAATGCAGCGTGGGCATGGTCAGAGAGTCAGATCCCAGGAGCCGTTCTTCACACGGGCCTGGCTTCAGGCTGGGCTTCCACGGCGTGGCTGCCGTTCCAGCACCAGTGCTAGGAGAAGAGGGACAGTTCAGTCCCTGGGCTGGGGAGACTTCCGCTTAGCTAGTGGGCATTGGGAACCAGTGGATCAAGGCTAGACTGGCACACAGAGCCAGCCCTGTGCCCCCACGCCTCTGCCGGGCTGTGGCTTGCGCACCGTGAACCAAGCTGCGTGGCAGACTGGAGCTGAGCACTGCTGAGGCCTGTGCTTGCTTTGGAGTAAACCTGCTTGACCAGTTCCCTTGGTGCCTGCCGCATCTTCCTGTTCCTGACGGCTCTGCCGGGCTGGCTTCAGTGGAGCGGGTGCAGAAGGGCCCTGTGGAGTCGAGGCTGCAGCACAGCGGTTGGGAGAGAGTTGTACAGCTGAGAGCTGAGCCGGGCTCTGAGCTGCTGGTGCTTCAGCACCGTCGGGAGTGAAGATGCCGCAGTTCAGTCTTGGCTCGCGTTGCCGGTGGCTTTCTCCCTTGTGACTGTGCTGGCGTAGCTGGGGGCTGCCGTCCTGACCACCGCCGTGTTGGAATCATCATCGTCGCGGGGTCCCCGCTTGTCGCAGCCACCCTGGGGCCGCAACTTGGATGCAGACGGGCTCTTTGGGGCTGCGGTCTGTGCAGGGACAGGGCAGACATCTCCATCCAGACCACAGGAAACAAACTTCGAAGCCAGTGATGTACGAGAGGATGGTGAAGTTGCTGCTGTGCTGGTTGTAGAGCCACAATTAGAGGGACTTCATCGGCTTAAAAATGGGTAACATCTGCCCTTACTGTTGCAAAGGTCCCTGCTCGGAAGCGACGAGGCGGGACAGAACATTTCTCTCTGCAGCAGCTTGTCTGTGTGGGATGGCTGCAGCCTCCAGCCCCAGTCACGCCTTCTCCAGGCAGTCGGTTTCTCTTGCAAGTCCCTTGCATGGAGAAGAGGCACAGGGGATACATTGGCTGGACCGGGAGCTCTGAAATGCACCCCACTTCGAGCTGCTGCTGTCCTTCAGTGGCTTTGTTAGAAGCTGCCTGGTTTCAGCCCCCGTTACCTGAAGGATGAGAGAGTTTCTTCAGAGCGTGAAAGTGACGGCTTGCACAGTCGAAAGTGCTTTCCTCTGCCCCAAGCAGGCTCGTGGCCGCTTTGCCGGTCCCTCAGGGCCAGTTCAGACCAGGTGCACTGGAGCAGAGCTGTTGCTGGCTGAGCATCGTTTGTGCGAGGCACTAGGGCTCTGCTGCCTCCTCACTTCTGCAAACCCGGCTCCATGGGTCGGCCGTTCAGCAAGAGAAACAGCGAGTGGCCCCGAGATGCCACGTAGAGACGGCCTGAGGGGAGGCTGAGCAGAGCAACGTGTCTGCGGGGCAGCCGCTGCAGAGCCGATCTGCCTTGGAGCCCGGGGTGCTGCTCCAGGCAGGAGGGGGTCTGCAGGCCCTGGGCAGCGTGTGCGTTGGGGGATTGCACATAAGGGTCTTAGAAATGACATTAACCAGCTCCCCTGAGCTAGGGTGATGGAGAGCGGTGCTGTGGGCGCTCAGCACCCTGTCTCTGCTCTGCCATGGTACATGGTGCTTTTGGTCGCTGCTTCCTCACCGTGAATTTGTTGCAAAGGGACATTTCCTTGCAGCGAACATGGGTCTCGCTGCTTTTGCATTCGAGGTCATTTAAAGCCTGGCGGTGTATGGAGCTGCTCCACAGATAAGGCTGCAGCTCGTGTGCTATTAAAAGCCTCCTGTTCAGCTGCCTCGCAGCTTGCCGGGAGCTTGTGGTTCCTCTCCTTTAGAAGAAAATTTACAGACAAGTCCATGGTGCATTGAAGTTTATGGTGAGAGATGTCACGAAAGACAAAGTTATTCCTGTACTGTAAATTGAATTGTAATGTAAACTGTGAGCAGGAGAAGCAACAGCTATGGGACAGGGGCTTAAACATTCAGATACATTCGCAGTTTACAGCGTCTGAAATAGAACCCGTGTCTGCACAAAATATCACACTAAACACGGCCTCTGCTCTGTCGGCGGAGCTGCCTGCTGGCCAGCCCCAGGGAGCAAGGTTGTAGTTCAGCCACGTCACTAGAAACATCTTAAATCCCTGCCAACCGGTGTCATGTTAATCCAGTCTGCAGCCCTAGTAATCCCATCTCCCTTCCTGGCTGGATAAGAAACCTGTTAGCTTGGCCTGATGAGCAGCGCTGCTCTGCACTCCATGTAGGCAGCACACTGGGGGCACTTGGCCTGGAAGGCGAGGCGCCGACTCCAGTGCAGGGGGCAGGTCAGGAAAGGATGCTGGCCTTTTCCTGTCTGCTGAGCTGCTGCCTCCTCATGGGCTGCGGGGAGGAAGACGACAACGTTTCGGGAAGGCGCGTGCAGACTGGCATGGAGGGTGTGTCTGGGTGGTTGTGGGTGCAGTGAGCTGTGGGACCGTGTGTAGCAGGAGGGTGGTGGACGGAGGCAGCCTGGACTGGAAATGTTCAGGGTGCAGAATTGCTGCCCGAGCGGTGACAGTGGGTCAGCAGCAAAGGGCACTTGCGGGTGACAGCCTGCAGCGACGTCCCGGCTGTCCTGCGAGTGGCAGCCGCTGGCCATAGCACATCCACAAGCTGCAGCCGACATGGCTGGGCATGCAGGTTTGGTCTGCTAGGGTGAGGCTCGGGGATTGCAGAGGCAGCCACGTTAGAGACCCACTTCCCACAGCTGTATAGGGAGGACACCGTATTGGTGTCGGGGCACGTGGCTCCTCCCCCCCCCGGCCAGGTCCCCTGCAGGCACGTGGCTCAGCCCTGGCAGGGTCGTGGGCTGCATTGTTGCCTGCCTGGCTGCCCTGCTGTGACCTGCCTGCCCCCCTGGCTGTGCCCAGCGAAGCTCCTTCTCACATCCCTGTTTTGTGCTCCCTTGCAGAGCGCTGTTTGACTACGACCGGACCCGGGACAGCTGCCTGCCCAGCCAGGGGCTCAGCTTCTCCTACGGGGACATTCTGCACGTCATCAACGCCTCTGACGACGAGTGGTGGCAGGCGAGGCTAGTGACGCCGCACGGGGAGAGCGAGCAGATTGGGGTCATCCCCAGCAAGAAGAGGTGAGTGTCCAGACCCCGCTCCTAACCCTGGCCGTGCTCCAGGGTTTGGCTTGACAGCAGGGCCTGGTAGTGAGAGCCATCCATAGCAGTGGTTTCATTAACGGCCCCGACTCGCAGGTGTGAGCAGCGCAGGGGCCCCAGCTCCCCTTGAAGGAAGCTGGGTCCGCCCCCCTGCCTGGCTGCGGGGTCACGGGAGCGGGGCAGGAAGCTTGTTCATAGGGCTCTGCAGCAAGACCCTCCTGAACAGAAAGGGTTGGTGGGCCACCCCAGAGCCCAGCTTGCTGGGGCAGGAGCACACGGGCCTATTCCAGGAGGCGCACGTCCAGCTCCGGGGGTGAAAATCAACACATGCCCAGGACTGTCCATGTCTGCCAGCCAAGCCCCGTTGAGCACAAAACCTCAGACCCCGGAGAAAAGAGGAACCAGCCACCGCAAGCTGTGTCTGTGGGTTCTGCGGGTTTTGTGTTGAAGCAGAAGCAGATTCTGGGCACGTGAGAAGGGAGCAGGCACTTCCCTCCCATCCACCACCCGGCCCGTCCTTCGGTGCCTGCAGGGCTGATGTGGGCACAGGTGGTCTCTGTTGCAGCAGGAGCTGGCCAGGTTTGGAGGGAGATGGGCAGGATCCTTCCAGGCAGGGGATGTTTGGGACCAGCAATGTGCAGGCCTGAAAGCAGCTTCACCCCTAGTGGAGTTGATTCCCTTGGGCTCCAGGTGGGGAAAGGCTTCTGCGTCCTCACCTGACTCCTGCTAGAGGGGCTGAGTTTTCTGTGCTCACTGCAACACGCCTTGCACCCACCCTATGGTCCTGGCAGGGTTTGTGCCGGACCTGCTCTTGGCATGAGGGCTGCTAGGGCCAGCCAGGCTCTTGGCATTGGTTGCAAACCTGCAACAGGCTGGCTGTTCTAATCCACCTCTGACGGCAGGCCCCAGGGCCTCCAGCGCTGTCTCCGCACGCCGGTCTGTCTCCTGGGAGCTCTGGGGTGCAGGGCTGGCTGTGACCCCAGGGGCGCAGAGGTCACTCTTTGCAGCCCGGCAGCAGAGCTCAGCAGCCTCGTGCAGAGCACGGCAAGGTGAGGAGCTGCTGTGCGGGCACTAGCAGGTTTTCTCTCTCGACTTCTAACCAGGGTGGAAAAGAAGGAGAGGGCGCGATTGAAAACAGTCAAGTTCCACGCTCGGACCGGGATGATCGAGTCCAACAGGGTAAGCGCCGGAGCCGGGTGGGGGGAGGGTGGGCGGGCGGGCTGGGCTGAGGTTGTACCGAGAAGGGCAGGCAGAGTCTAGGCCCGGTGCCGTAATGCACCCCTCTCGGGCATTGTAGCCAGCAAGAGCAGTTGTGTGCGGGCTGGGGCTGGACCCATTGCGGCAGAGCCCCTCCCCGCGCCCTGGGTCCGAGTGAAGATCTACGAGACAGCAGTTGGGAGCGGCCTGACGGGGTTGCGCAGACACTGGCGCTTGTAGCAGACTTCCCTGCCGTGCTGCCGGTGACCCCGCCGGCGGGTGCTCAGGGCCTGGGTCGTGAGGGAGCACGGCCCTCTGCAGACCCTGGCTGGCGGGAGCCGGCCTCACGCGGCGTGTACGGGCACCTTGAACTGGGCTGCCGTGGAAGGCCCAAGCCGTGCTGGCTCCCCCTGCGGCAGGCAGGGCACGGGCTCCCCGTGCGCACTACACGGTCGACTCCCCTACATCCCCGCAACACATTTTTTTTCTCTGCACTTAATTTTTCTCCTGCATTTTAGTCTCCATGTAATCTCCATGATTTCATTTGCGGGGCATGGCCCCAACCCCCAGCTCCTCATCGTCTCTTCATTTTTAATTTCCCTTGCATGCGTTAAACGCCATTGTTTTTTCTGTCCTCCCTTCCATCTCCATGTTCTTCACAGTCGATCAAAACGAAACGTAAAAAGAGTTTCCGCCTCTCACGAAAGTTCCCATTTTACAAGAGCAAAGAGAACCTGGCCCAGGAGAGCAGCGGACAGGAACGTAAGTAGCAGCCGGCCAGACAGGAGCAGCCGGCCGCACTCCCCCAATGCCCAGGGCCTGCTCACGGCAGACACGGCGTGGCTTCGGCCTGCAGTCCCCTGCGCCAGGCTGGGCCCAGCCATCAGGCAGCACCCACCTGGGCTTTCTTGCGCACGGGACCTGTCTGAGACTGCTTCCCTGCCTCTGGCTGCGCCTCCCCCAGTCCCATGGGCTTCCTGCCACGTGCAAGCGGCTCCCTGAGCACAGGAGAGCCCAGTCTGGAGCATTTCCCGTCGTTCTCGGGAGCCCTGCCCTCTCCTCCACAGCCGGGCAGGCCCTGGGAGGGCAGTGTGCAGGGCAGGCTTGGCCTGCTGCCACCACAGATGATGTTAGGGCTAGGTTGGAAACCCAAGCGTTCAGGGCAAGGAGAAGCCCCTTGAAGCTCAGCCAGTGTCCTCCTCACCGCTCCTCTCTGCCTACCTCATCCCTCCACCGCTGCTAACCTCCCCGCCACAGTGTGGGCTGCCCCAGCCGTGTCTGTCCAGCCCCAGCTCTCTCGTGTGTGTGGCGTCTTCATCCTTTCACTGCTCTCAGCCCTCGCCTCCATTCTGCTCTGCTTTCCTCTGCTCCTCCCTGACGTGCCCTGGGCTCTGCCTTCCTCCGCTGCCCCGGGCTGCCTCCCTCGCAGGACACGAAGCAGGGCATGCGGGTGCCCCAGGGAGCCCAGCCGCACATCCCTGCCACCTCGCTCTCGGCAGCCCCCTGCCACGGCCCCTTGGCTCGGGTGCATGACCCTGGTTCCAGGCAGGGGGAAGTCCCACTGCTGGCAGCAGCATCGGGCTCCCGGTTAGAGGGGTTTGCGCTAGGCTGAGAGGGCAGCTGCTCTTCCACCTCCCGCTCACTCCGTGGCACAGGAGCTGGGCCGAGCCGTGCTCCGGAGATGGAGCCTACTGAGAGCCGTAGAGGGGGTGCCCGGGCTGGGCTGGGCTCTGAGGAGCCTGACCAGACGACAGGGGCCTGTGAACGCTGTGGGTGCCAGCCTACACGCGTGGACAGACGGGTGCCCCGGTCGTGGAACAAGCTCAGTAGCCGCCGTGCCGGCTGGTGTCTGATGCTGGGCAATTGCAGCGCTCCTGGGTCTGGCATCGGGGCTACGAACCATAGAGATGCCTCTGAGCAGAGCAGCTGTTGCCAGCACCCAGCAGACCCGTGTGTGGGGCTGCTCGCAGTGCCGTACTGAGGGCACAGACCCCAGTTTCCAGGCTCCGTCTCGGGCAATAACCAGTGGGCTGCGGACCCGGTGCCATCCTGTCAAGGGTGCGTGCTTCCTGTGCGCCAGCACGGCCGGCTGGTGCCGAGCTCCACGTCTGCCTGTGGCCACGGCCTGCGGGAGGGTTTGCTGCAGGAGCCAGAGGGATGGGACTTCTGCCTTCCCGTGGCAAGGGGAGGGAGAGGGGCAGCTGCTGAACCAGGGCACTGCACACCTGGGGTTTGCTCGCTGCCCAGTCTGGGCTGCCAGAGGCTTGTGGAGAGACCTGCCCCGTGCAGGATGCTCTTGCCAGCGCGGGGCCTGGGCTGCCGTCTCGCTGCCTGTGCAGGGCTGGGGTGGGGGCCGCGTGGCGTGGGGGAGCTTCCCTCGCAGGCCTTACGTGGAGTGCAGGGCCGGGGCAGGCCCCATGCGGGCGCAGCGGTCCCGGTGCTCCTGCTCCAGGCCGGGGACTTGGGCTGTGGCCCGCGGGGAGGCTGCTGTGGCCGAGAGGGGGCATTTGTGGGGCCGGACGCCTGTGGACAGGGGTTTGTCACTTCACTTGCAGCTGCGGCTCTCAACTGCCCTGTCACTAATGCTCACCTGGCTCTGTCTTCTTCCTCTCCCTGTCTCCGCCTCCCTCGCCTCCCTCTCTCTGTTTCTCTTCCCCCCCTTCTTGCTGTCTGTGAAATCAGGACTTCCCTGGGTTAAGTGACGATTATTATGGAGCAAAGAACCTGAGTAAGTCCCCTTTGCGTGCGCATGGCCCGTCACCGTCCCCGTCCGGCCCTGTCCCGGGGAGGCACCGCTCCCGACTTCAGTCCAGCTCCGAGGCTTCTCAGCCTGGGGTGTCAGGGAGGGGAACGGCCCTCCGCCTGCTCCGCGGGAGAGCAGGCATCCCCTCGCCGTAGGCCGGGTCCTGCCCAGGCCCTTCCCCCTTCAGGGCTCCAGGCTGAGCCTCACTGGCCCCTTGGGCTCGGAGCTGGCGCGGACCTGGCTGGCTGTGCCGGCCCAGAGGCCTCCCCATGCTGCCCGTATCGCGGCAGGCGCTGCCCAGCGATGGAGGCCGGTCCCCCCGAGCTGTGGCTCCCAGGGCTTGGCCGTGACGCTTTGGGGCCAGCTGGGCAGGAGCGCGCAGCCCTGCGCTGGTGGGACCTCTGCAAAGCGCGTGTAGCGAGGCTCGCGCGGCCTCTGGACTGCGGCTCCCAGGTGCCGAGGGCCTGTGCCCAGGCTCCGTGCACATCTCGCAGGATGCCGGAGGCAGCGGCCAACGTGGTACAGCCATTCCCGTGCCCCCCAAGACCTTGGGAGCAGGCCGCGGGGGGAACAGCCCCATAGGGAGCAGGGTGCCGCAGTGCTGGAAACGGTGTAAAGGAGCCATGCCCCGAACTCTGCCCCGTCCTGTTGGTGTCTCGTCCGTCTCCCCTGCCCGCTACGTCTGCCCTCAGCAGGTCACGCTGCCCTCGCCCCGGCATCCCACACAGTGCCCTGCGCAGATCCAGGCCCAGCAGGGAGCTGGCGCCCGCCCCGGGGCGAATCCCTCGCAGGGCCACGGCCACGGCCACTGCCGGCGCCCCGTTCCCGGTGCAGACGTCCGCCTCGGCACGGCACTGGCAGAGGCCGCCCGCGGGCAGGGGTGGAGCCTGGAGCTGAGCTCTCCCTCGTCCCATGTCCTGTCCCCCGGTCTCCCCGCAGGTTCTGCCTGGGGAAGTGCCCGGCTGGGGCTGCTGGCTTGGCCAGGGCCCTGGCCCTGCCCCTGCCATGCTCCTTGCTAGGGATAGACGAGCAGGGGCTGCCCCAGGGCTGCAGAGGGAGGGAGCCTGCCCCAGCCCCCTGAAGCAGGGCGTGCGCAAGCCCTGTCCTGCGTGGGCCCCGCACGTTGTGGGAGGTCTGTGCAGCACCTGTGTCCTGCAGCCACGAGCCCTCAGTGACGGTCTGTCTCCTCCCGGCCGCATCCCGGGGAGCTCCTGGCCGTGCCGGTTCTGACCCGGGTCTCTTGTTGGTTTGCAGAGGGCGTGACATCCAACACCAGTGACAGCGAGAGCAGCTCCAGTAAGTGTCCATCTTCTCCGCGCCGACCGTCTCCCTCCCTCCTGTCCCGCTGGCGTCTCCTGCTCAGAGTTCACGCCTCTGGGGCCTGCAAGGCTGGGCAGCGCTGTGGCCAGCTCCCTCCGGCACGTGCTGTCTGCCAGGCCTGGCCCAAGGGCCCTCAGCGGGTGCTGTGACCTGGTTTCCCCCTGGCTTGTCCCCAGCACCAGGACCCCACCCAGGGCTCTGACTGCCAGAGCTGCGCTGGCTTCTCCTGACCTCAGGCAGCTCCTGCCAGGTCTCAGGAGTCGTGACCCTTGTGAATCCTTGGCTGCCCCCAGAGCAGAGGCCTCAGCTGTGGCCTGGGGCTGCTGTGCCGGCAGCATTTGGGCACCTGATGGTTGCATGCCACTCATGTCCCTGGCCTGACTGCATCTTGGGTGGACACAAGCGTGCAGGCTGGGGCTGGACGAGAGAGCATGGTGCCCGCAGCACTCCTTGCACCCTTGGAGGCTGCAGGTCCAGGCAAGGCAGTGCCAGCTCTGGAGCACACGTGTGATGGGCAGGAGCAGAGCTAGCTGGCTGTCCATGTGGGCAGCACGTGGCTGGCTGTGGGACAGCCCTGACGGGTGCACAGGGGTGCGAGTGGCTCCTCTGCCGGCCGCGGGAATGCAACCTGCAGGGCAGCCATGCGGGGGGCAGGGGGCTGCTTTAGGCTGGGACGCAGTCTCCGGCCCTACTGTGCCCAGGCTCTGCCAGCCGGGAGGGGCAGCCCCGACTGCGCGCAGCACTGGGTGTCTGGTAGCCCCGGCTGGAGCAGCGGAGGGGCCGGCGCTCACTCCCTTCCCCCGGTCTGTTGCAGAAGGACAAGAGGACACGATTCTGTCGTACGAACCGGTGACGCGGCAAGAAAGTAAGTGCAGGAGGCAGCGGTGGCAGGCCGTGGCCACGGCACCTCCCTCCCCAGACCCTGTACTCCCCATGCGAGCTGGAGCCTGCCAGGCCGCTGCTCCCTGCCCAGCCCAGCCCAGCCCAGCCCAGCCAGCGCCCACCAAATCCGGCGTGCCTGGCTGCCTGCTGCCACCCGGGCTGCTGGCGGGGAAGGAGGCCCTGCCAAAGCTGCCGGTGGTTCCTGCCCCACTTTGGTTGCGGCTGCAGCTTGTCCCCAGTCTGTGAAACGAGGGCTGAAGCTGTAACCCCAGGCCTGTGGCACCTTCACCTGCCTGGCCCCCCACACACTGCCCCCAGCTTCCTCCTGCACCAAGCTGCTCCCCTGGCCTCAGTCTGCCCATCTGCCCCGGTGTCCAGACCGTGCCCCTGCATGCTCATGCCTGACAGGTCTCCGAATGGGACTGCAACTTCCTTCCTGGCCAAGTGCTGTTGCGTTGCTGGTGCTTGGGTTGAAGGACATCCCATGCGGTTTCCCCAAACTCCCGGCTGGCTCCTCCTCCAGCTGCAGCATGACACGGGCTCAGAGCCCCAGCTGCAGCCTGGGAAGGGGCATTGCCCCCACAGGGGCCTTGGTGTGACGTGCACCGATGCTGCAGCCAGGGGACCAGGCCCCAGCCCTTGGCCAGGGCTATGGCTATGGCTTTGGCAGTATGTGGGGAGGGGGCACCACCTCCAAACCTGGCTGGCTTGCACCCCCGAGTGTCCTGCAGCCCCTCATGCCTGCCTCAGTGGCACGTGCCCCGACCCCAGAAGCCGCAGCCTGGCCCCCTGCGCAGCCAGGCGTGGCCGTGGCCGTGGCCAGCTCCTGGGGCCAGCAGCAGGGCTCAGGGTGTGGGTTTTGTTCCCAGTTCATTACGCGCGGCCGGTGATCATCCTGGGGCCGACGAAGGACCGGATCAACGACGACCTCATCTCCGAGTTCCCGCACAAGTTTGGCTCCTGCGTGCCGCGTGAGTCAGGCGTCTTCCTTGTGGGGTGGGATGAGAGGGACGTTTGGAGGGGGCCTGCCCGTGGCCCCGGCAGCCAGGTGGTGGTGGTGACGAAGCCTGCCCTCTCTTCCAGACACCACCAGGCCGCGGCGCGAGAACGAGGTGGACGGGCAGGACTATCACTTCGTCGCGTCCCGGGAGCAGATGGAGAAGGACATTCAGGACAACAAGTTCATCGAAGCCGGGCAGTTCAACGACAACCTCTACGGGACCAGCATCCAGTCGGTGCGGGCCGTGGCAGAGAGAGTGAGTGAGACGCCCTCTGGCACGACAGCCCCACGCTCCCTTCTCTTCAGCAATCCCCGCTGCGTGGGGAGACCAGCCCGCCTCCGGCCACGTGGCTGAAGCAGAACCCTGTTGCTGCTCGGTGCCTGCCTGCAGCTCCCACCACGGGCACGAGGCCAGCTGCCAAGCCCCTGGGCCTCTAGAGCCACTGTCAGCAGCCTCAGCCCAGTCTGCCCTGGGCGGTGGTGCACAGCCGCTTGGCCAGTGCCCACGGGAGCAGACGTTGTGTGTGCCCGGAGCACAGCAGAGCCTGGGTGGTGGAGATGGCTGCAGTCCCTTGCCTCAGGCACTGCCGCGGGACCCCGTTGGCACGGATGCCACGTCCTGTCCCCTAGCCCTGGCCCCGTCTCCTGGAGAAGCGGGCAAGGCCACACGTGGGAGACTGACCCAGGCCTCTTTCACCCTTGCAGGGGAAGCACTGCATCCTGGATGTGTCTGGCAACGCCATCAAGAGGTTGCAGCAAGCACAGCTTTACCCTATTGCCATTTTCATCAAGCCAAAATCCATCGAAGCGCTCATGTAAGTGAAGCCACCTGTCGGCTGCCTCCCCGTTGTGGCCGCGAGGTCCCGCGTCCCTGCCTCTCCAGCTTAGAAAGAGGCGTCGCTGTTGCTCCAGCATCGGCTCTTAGGTCTTGTGACATTTGCTGCGGGTGGCTCCCCTTCCCCACATGCAGCTGTGCTCGTGTGCAAAGGGCCAGGCCTGGATGGCGTCATCCCCTCTTGCTGCAGCCATCCCGATCTTGGGCCCTGATCCGTGCGCTCCCGAGGGCTCGGGGCCTGCAGGCGGGGAAGCCACCACTGGGGAATGGATCTGTCAGGCAGGGGATAGATCAAGACAGGCACACTGGGCAGAGGCAAGAAGCCTCGTGTGTGCCTGTCGGAGACCTTGCGTGGCACTGGCCAAGAGGAGGGCTGGCGAGAGATGAGACCGGAGCTCAAGGGCTCTTGCAGTGGGGGTGGTCGCTCCAGACCACTTTGCGACACCGTCTGGGGCAGGCCCAGTTCCTGCAGCTGGGTTGGGTGGCTCAGGGCAGCAGGAAGTGCAGGGCCCAGATTCGTCGTCCTGCCTCCTGCCCTGACGGGGTGAGCCCATGTGCCGTGGGGCTGGGCTGGAAGGGGGGCAGGCGGTTTGTTGTTTTGCCTGCTTCAAATGAAAGGGTTTGTGGCTCTTCCTTCCCTGTCTCTAGGGAGATGAACCGGAGGCAGACGTACGAGCAAGCCAACAAGGTCTTCGACAAAGCCATGAAACTGGAGCAGGAGTTCGGGGAGTATTTCACAGGTGAGAGCCCCGGGGCCAGCTCTTCCCCCTCCTGCGCCGGCAGTGCTGACTGCACCCATGTGCTTGGTGTCGTGGGAAACCGTCCACCCGCATGGAAACAAAAGCAGTGAGAAGGGGAGTGTGTCACCGTGCGTCACTGCTGGGCTCTCCAGAGATTTGGGATAAGGGCGATTGCCCGGAGGAGGGGGCAGCCAGGCAGGGCTCTGAGTGCAGGGAGGCTGCGCGGGGAAGGGCAGCAGAGAAGTGAAGGCCTGTCAGTGCCCCCAGGGGTGCAGGTGGGAGGGCTTCGGCCGTCTCACCGGGCCGGGGCCAGGCCGTGCCCAAAGGAGAGGGTGACTTCAGCGAGAGGCTCTGGCTGCAATTGGTGACTCCAGTGGCTGTCTCTGAACAGCACTTGTGGGCAGCATGGCCGATATAAGCAGCCTCTTGCCTCCACCCCTGGACAGGGGCAGCTGCCCATACGGCTCAGGGCTGGGAGCTGGCACCCATAAGGATTCGGGTGGGTGGGCAGCGCACGGTCTGGAAAGCCACAGGCAGGTGGGACGGCACGGACACAGTGCCGGCCTCCTCCAAAGGAAAGGGGAGCAACACTGCACAGCCGTCCCCGCCGCCCTGGGCACTCTGCCGGGCAAGGGCAAGGGCAGGGGCCAGGTTGTGGCACAGCAGGATCAGGAGAGCAAAGACTGTTCCCTGGAGGTGAAGTGAGCTGGGCTTGCTTTGTCCACGGAGTGACCGTGAGCTGCCAGAGGAAGCTGAAGCATGCCAGGCCTTCAGCGATGCAGCTGATTCTGTCTGTCCTGGGGGGGTAACGGAGTCTGGCTGGCCTGGGAGACCCGAGACATGGGCGGGAGCTGGGGGACTAGGGTGGGAAATACCCTGCAAGAGGCAGAAAGCAAGGAGCACCCGAGGGGGCAAGCACTGCCGAGGCCTGTTGGGGAGGAAGCCTCATTCGCCAGGCAGCAATAGCAGGAGGCCTGGAGCGTGCGGGGCCTGGGACTCTGCTGCGGGGTCGGTGCCTGGGAGCTGGGAGGAGATGGGCAGGTTCAAAGAGAAGCAGCAAAGCGGTCCAAGGGCCCGAGCAGCTCAGCTGCAGGGAGACTGAATGAGCTGAGCGTGCCAGGCCGGGCCTGGAGACGAAGCAGCTCTCCAGCGAGCCGGGGCAGAGGGAAGGGGGCCGCCTGGGTGGCGAGAAGGGCCCAGCTGAGGACTCCTGTCCCAGGAAGCACTGGGAGCTGGAAACCAGAGCCCGCCGTGACTAGAGCTCCAGACCCGTGACTGGAGCAGGCTGCCTGGCGACGGGGAGGAGCCTCCAGCCCTGGGAGCGCCGGAGCCGGAGCCGGCTGGACGGGCTGTGCTGGGCTGGGGGGGCCGGGGACGGCCCTGCCGCCAGCACTGAGCAGCCTCGAGGGGGTCCCTTCCAGCCCCGCTCTCCCCTGGTCCTGTAGCACGTGTTCAGGACCCACGGCCTGGCTGGGGGGGCGACAGGTGACGGACCAAATGTGCCCGGCCTCTGGCACCAGTGCCCTGATGCTGGGGAAACTCAGTGCGGCATCAGCCAGAGGCCACAGGGTCGTGGCTGGTCCTGCAGGCGCCGCCCGCACTGGGGCTGGCCCCTCGCAGCCCGCGCGGCTCCCCCCCTCCCCGGGCGTGACATTATCCCCGGGCTCTTGCTGGGCTCTGCAAAACGAGCTCTTGACCGAAGCGAGCTGGAAAGCCGATGAGCTGGTTCCTTAGGGAGAGTCGAGCCAGGGCCTGGTGCACGCGAGATCTCGCTGCCTGAGCTCTCCCTGGTTCTCGCCCTCCACCTCCCGAGAGCGCCGGCGTGCTGTAACCTGCCCCGGGCTGGTCCACCTTCCAGGAGCTGCGGGTGCCTGTGCCCTGGCCCTGCCCTTCCCCTCCGCCTGTCCCACTCCAGTAGCTGGCAAAGGCCCTGAGCTGCCCGGCACTCACAGGCTTGTTCTTTCCTCTTCCAGCCATCGTACAGGGAGACTCTCTCGAGGAGATTTACAACAAAATCAAACAGATCATTGAGGACCAGTCCGGGCACTACATCTGGGTCCCGTCCCCTGAGAAACTCTGAAGACTTCCCCCACCTCCTTTCTTGTGAGCAGAAGATCTCTGAAATCCCACCCCCGCCCACGCCCTCTGCCCCACGGGGGGACACGAATACTCTTCCTGCCCCTTTTTTAGATCGTCGCAAAATTGAGTTTTCTAGTCCTGTTTCTTTTTGTTGGGATGAAGCGATCTCATTCATCACGTGACTGTTCCCACCATCCCTGCATGGACCTCCCCACTGCGCCATTAGAGACGGATGAGACCCCATTCAAGAGTGGTTTTTTTTTTATTCTTATTACTATTATTATTAATGAAACCAAGCAGTGAGACGGGCCGAGGAGGCTGAGGACTAATGTAAAGAACGACCGAAACCGGGCTGCGGCACTGAGAGAGGAGTGGAGCTTCCCGGGCATTTCTCCATGTGCGTCTGTCACTGTCGTGCAGCCCTGACCAGCGCAACACAAAGGCAACAGAAAGCATTTTATTTATCTGTATATGTAATTTATATATAATATAGAGAGAGATATTATATATATATTATATATATCTGTGGACTAGCAAACAGGAGGGACCTCCTAAACGGTACTACTTTATTGCTAGGATGCATCCAGTTGTCCCAGGCACTGCGTAAGGGAGTCCGCTCTGGTCAGGAAGAGATTGAACCGGGACCAGGTGCTCTGAATGATTCTCACGTCGGGTCAGTCTTTCACGAGCCAGTGCCCAGGGCTGGAGGGCAGGGCAGAGACGAGGATGTGGTGTGCGCAGAGGGGGCCACGGGTCTGGAACCACTCGAGCGGCAGTAGCTGATCTGAGGCTGGGAGAGGAGACTAAGCAAGAGGCTGCCGAGCGAAAGCGTGGATGCTAGTACATATTAAATTGCACATTGTTTTACAGGCCACCTGATGATGTGTTTGCATGAGAGGTTTCCTTTTTGTTCTATTTTTTTAAGCGGATGTTAAACCAAAACCATGTTGTGTTGCTGTGTCGGCTTTTTCATGACTCTGAGTTTCTCATGTTAATAATGAACTGAACGGGTATAAAGTCCATTTTTTAACTTATTTTTTAAGATGGCTCCATTGTAAATAGAACCTGGGCCCGGGCCGCCGCAGCCCAGGAGCTCTCTGCAGATCACGTGAGATGGACTGGCCGGCCGCTCCGTGCCCCTCGGGGAGCGCCTGGCACCTCGGGCAGACCCTGGCCCGGGGGGCAGCAGGCAGGCTGGCCCGCTCTCCTTTGCAGAAGGGCGCTTGAACCCCTGGGACTTAGTGGCAGGCCCTGGCTGCGCCTGGGACAGACGCTCAGCTCCTCAGGTCTGTCCAGGGATTCAAAGCAGCCTCAATTCCAGGAGCAACTGAAAACCTCCCTCCCTGCCTGCCTGCCACGGCCTAGATTCAGGGTTCTTTCCCCTGGTGACCTTCATAGCACTGCCACCCTCGTGGCAGCGCAGCCATGTCCCCTCTGCTCCCCTGGGACTCGGGCTGTGGCAGCTATGCAGGCATTCACCCCTCATCCCTCTCAAAGCCTCTGCCTATGTCCTGGTTCTCCAAGTGGGATCCTGTCCTCCCTAGCCACGCTTTCTAGAACCAGACGCAGGAGCTGGACTGTGAGCAGGGAAACCGGCACGGCTGCAGGAGTGAAACCTGGCACTGGGAGCAAGGAGCAGGTGCTGCTGAACGTGGCTCCATCCGAGGAGAAAGCCCACAAAGCCCTTGGGAACCGTCTGGACTGTTCACGTCTCGGCAGCGCAAGGTCCCCTTTGGTAGGGAAACTGTAAATACTTTTCTCCCAGCCACAGCCACAGGACAAAGGCAGTTGCCCACGACCGCATTGGCAGGTACGTTCCTCTTCCCCGGGTAGGGGCAGATGGCGCCAGTTCCTTGCCTAGCCGGTAGGGTTGGCTGGGGTGGCTTACACGTAGCACCGAGAGGATGCTGTCCACTTGCGCCAGTGCCAGCCGCGTCACTGCCAGGCCACTGCAGGGTGCAGGCACACCGCAGTGAGCGAGAAGCACCTCCTTGTGCAGCAGCTGCCTGCGTCACGAGAGGAGTTTGGATGGGCTTTAGCCACCAGCTGAGACTGGAAGCACAGCCGTGCAGACCGCACCAGCAGCATCAGGGCAGCGGAGGCAAAGCAGCGGTGCCTACTGTCAAGCTGGAGTCTCCCTGTGGAGGAAGCCTGGGCAGGGGCCCAGCGGTTGCTCTTCCTGGGGTCTGCGCCAGTGGCCCCACACTGGATGCCGCCAGCCTCACACCAGAGACAGGGAGGAGGTGAAGCAGCGGCAGCTGACACCCCCACGGCTAGTCTCACAGGTCCAGCTCCTTTTCTTTTTCTGATAGCCTGTGCCCCTCTCCTCTAGTCCCATGGAGAGAAGATCAATGTGCTCCATGGCATAGCTGAAAGTATCCGATCAATCATGACAACACTAGTTGGTTACCAGTGTTTCTTCCAAGGAGACGTATATTTTTAATAAACAGAGTTACAAAGACGTCTGTCTCAGAGCCCTTCTTGCAGAAAATGCACGGCATAACAGCTCCCGTCCTGCCCTGGGCTCCTCCTAGCAGCTGAAGGGTTAAAACCAGGTGCCGTACTGGGAGGTGGGCAAGGAAGACCACCCCTTGCAGCTCTTGGGTGCCCAGGGCTCTCGTAACCAGGCCCTGGCGCTCCCTGGGTTAGTGGCTGCAGGCCTTGCAAACATGGGGTGGTTAGGGATCGTACGGAGCAGCTACAGTGGCCCGGTGAGCTTGCCATGGTGAGCCGCTGCAGGCTGGGTGACCAGCAGATGCAACTGTCCTGTGCCGGGGGAGGGACTGTGGACTCCAATGGTGGACGCTGCCAGCCTGGCAGGAAAGAGCCTGGGTCTTTGCCTAACAGGAATGTGAGGCAGGGGCAGGGGCAGGTGGGGCTTACATGCTTGAATACCTTGTTCGTACAGCATGCGGGGGACAGGGAATTGCAGCAAAAGGAGTTTTCTTTTGCTCAAAGGTGGGGGGTAAAACATTTCCCTCCTCTGGCCCGTAGGGCCCTGCCCTGGCCAATGCTGCAAGGGTTTGCATCTGTAACCTTCTGTAACACAGGGCTGCTTGGTCCTCCAAGCATCCTCCATGTGTCCCATGCTGCATTGCCCCCCACTGCTGCAACTGGCCACTCTGCTGTGGAGCCAGAACTCTACTATTCCTCCACCCTCCTGTTGGCACCTCGTATCAGCACGCCCTTGGACCTGGAGTGACAGGGGACAAGAAGCTGGACAGGAGCCAGCAGTGTGCCCATGTTGCCCGTTGGGAGGAGCATTGCCAGCGGATCGAGGGCAGTGATTTTTCCCCCTCTATTCAGCACTGGGGAGGCCACATCTGGAGTCCTGTGTCCAGCTGTGCGCCCCCCACTACAGAAAGGACGTGGACACACTGGAGAGAGTCCAGCGGAGGACAGTGACAATGGTTGTGGGGCTGGGGGACAGGACTGGTGAGGAGAGGCTGAGGGAAATGGGCCTATTTAGTCTGCAGAAGAGAAGACCGAGGGGGATTTGATAGCAGCCTTCACCTCCCTGCAGGGGGGCTGCTAAGAGGATGGAGCTGGGCTGCTCTCAGTGGGGGCAGATGGCAGGACAAGGAGCAGAGGTCTCCAGGTGCAGCAAGGGAAGTTGAGGTTGGATATTAGGAAAACCTCTCATAAGGAGGGTAGTAAAACACTGGAATGGGTTACCTAGATTGGTGGTGGGGCCTCCATCCTTGGAGGTGTTGAAGATTCGAGTAGACAAAGCCCTGGCTGGGATGCTGTAGTCGGGGCTGGCCGTGCTGCGAGCAGGGGGTTGGACAGGATGTGACCTCCCGAGCTCCCTTCCACCCTCGCTGTCTATGACTCTGATTCTGTATGTCCAATAGACACGTCTAACAACCAGCTGCACCTTTGCTTCCCCCACCCCCCATCCCCACGCAGCCCCTCACCTTCCCTCCAGAAAGCCTGTTCGAAGCCCCCCCCAACCCCTCTCAAATCAGTGAAGCACCCTGCAGAGGTTCAGCCCCTGCAGGTGACTGACATTTCCTGAGAAAAGGGAAATCAGAAAGTGCTTCCCACTCCCCCAGAAACCCCTTCCTAAAGACTGGGTGCTAGCACTGCCCCCCAACATCATTGCACACCGGGTCCCAGTGATGTTAGGCAACGGTTCAAGTCTGATGTGCACTTTAGCCACAAAGCAGCCCCATACAGGCCTCTTCAACTGGGACGAAAGCGCCCCTGGAACAGCAAGGACCATGTCTTGAGCCAGGTCAGTGCTAAACGCTCTGTGGCACATGCAGGATGTCTCCTCCAAGCATCCCACACTGCATTGCTCCCTGCCACCAGCACACACTGCTGCATAGGCCACTCTGGTACACAGCCAAAACACTAGTCCCTGCTCCCTGTTTTTCCTTTTTGTTGGCATTTTTTTATATTAGTGCACTCCCTTGCACTGCTTGGGCAAGAAAAGCCGCTGCCAGCCACCATCCATGCCCTCACTCCTGCAGGCCAGCATCATCTCAAGAAAGCATAGCTCCAAGCACTCTGCTCCCTGCCACCCCCTCCCACTCCGGTCAATCTGGCACACCACAGTCCTCAGGCACTCGCAGGCTGTTAAAGCTGCTTGAACACAGGCTGCAGAAAGCACAAAAGTGACCATGGCTCAACCACAGCTCCAGTGCTTAGGTGCACATAATAGCATAGCTGGGTTGGGGGAATCACTGTAAATGCAGAGACGGCTGAGACTCGGGCAGATGCTGTCTGCCCGTTTAACCCACTGGCTGCACAGCACTGAAATCCAGACTTTCATATGCCAAGACATGTTTGCAAACGCTGTCCTAGAGGGCAGGCACCTGTGAATGACATGGCAAAGGGCTGCAACTGCACCTGGGCTGGCCTGTGCAATGCAGAACATTTCGGGCACTAAGATGACAGCAGCACACTGGAAGTGGGTTGCAAAGAGCCCCAAGACAGCTCCAAACCTGCATCATGCTTTTCCTCAGCCTCTGCACAAACCACCAGGTCACAGGTTAGGCACCCTCTTGAAGCCAGCCGAGGGACCTGTGCGGGGCCAGGGAGAGAGCCACATGGCTTGTCTCCTGTCTGAGCGCTGTGCTCTAAAGAAAAAGGTCCTGCGTTCCAGTCCTGCCACTTCCTAGTGCCCAAGCTGAAAAACAGAAGAGCCCTGTCCCTACTCCTGTCCTGCTACTGCTCCCCTCTCTGCAGGGTGTGCACAGAGTCACTTGGTTTTTGCCTCGGGACAAAGCCAAGTCCAGCACTGTGCACAAGCACCGGGCGCTGCAGCTACAAAACTGTCACCACTGCTGAGGCACCAGCCTGTTCCCAGCAGCTCTCAGCAGCCGGCTGCCACCTGTTCAACTGCTCCATTCGGCTGCAGGCTGAATCTCCCCACTTGTGTTTCTATCTAGGCCTGTCTGGGCTTCAGTGCTGCAAGCAGTGACTACTTCAGCACGTTACATTCAGTGCCCCCACAGCAGCACTCACTGGCACTTCAGCGGCTTGTGTGCGAGAGAAGGAGCACCTGTTCTCTCCTGGAACAAAGTGATTGATCGTGGCTATCTTGGCAGAGGGCCGGCATTCCTCACCGCACTGAAATGGACTGAAAAACTAAACAATCCAGCAAGCATTTATACAAAGACAACGGCAGTGGCCAGTGGACATGTATGGTCTTAGAACTCTTTTATTGTTCACAGTGTCACCTCCTATGGAAATCAAACGTTTGAACTACCCCTCTTCTCTAAAACAGCAACCCCCACCTAACAAGGAATGCATACGTCTGCTTCCTCTTACTCAGCAGCTCCAAAAAGGTGCATGAGTGGTGGAGAAAAACCACTGCATTTCTCCAGCAGACATGCCCCAAAACCATACACAACTTAGAAACAGCCAGTGGAAAGGCCTCGATCCTGTGCCCAGAACTCACGTGGCATCACAGAGCTGGCAGCCGCTACCCAGGAGACTCTTCTGATGATGCTGGTGTCCTTATCTGCCAGGGTTGTGGTGGGCATCATTCTTCATTTGGAAGAAACCCCTTCACTCTGTCCAACTTATCCAGCACCTCGCTGTAGAGACCGACCATCTGGAGGACACAACCATCAACAGACCTCTGAGCACAGAAAGAAGCAAAAAGCTCAGGCACTCAGGAAAGAAGAGTTGTGCGAGGAGCGGGGAAACTACAGCCTGTTCCAGATTGGAAATCCATGCTGCTTTATGCAGTCTGTGACAATTAAAGCCTGCTGCTTTAGAGACAGTCACTCTGATGCTGCACCCACTTGTGTCAGTGCATCTGTGCAGAGACAAGGTGCTTCTTTCCCCATAGCTCACAGGTGCATCTGCTCTGGAGGGCCTCACTGGTGTAACTCCCAGTCCCTAAATCAACCAGCCCCTGCCTGAAGCCACTGTGGGGCTGCACATAATGTCTGACTGTATGTACCAACTAGGACAGTTCCTGCTGCAGCAAGGACAGCTCTATGGGTGTCAGGCCCAAGCAGAAGCATAGCAGCCCAGAAAAGGTTGGTCATATGTGAAGGGCAAAGAACAGCCATGTTCCTCTGTGCAGAGATGCCGGCACGGCAGAAGCAGGCCTGGTCTCTGTCTGGCAGCTGTGCTGGTTTCACTAGGCGTGGGTTGTTTGAAATGATCTTAGTCACGTCTGTCACTTGCTATTGCAGCCAGATTTAAGCCAGTGTAAGAGTGCCTGCACCAGCAGTGCTCACACTGCCCTTCCTAAGCCACAATTATTAAAGGGTTGAGGGTTTCTAACTGAGAGCCTTGGGCATGTCCTTCTTGCGTCATGAAAATGCAGCACAGCTCTGCACTGTGGCTTTTCCTCTTGAACTGGACTGTGTTTGCCATGATCCACAGAGGCTGCATAGGCTGCAGCAGTGGTGCTTGGTTATCGCTGAGTGCTTGGTCATGCAGCTCCTGAGGCAGTCAGGACTGAGCATCCCTTGACTACAGTAACGCTGGCTTAATTAAAGCAACGTGACATTGCACCTTAAGAAAAACATGCCAATTCTGTGTTTCAAAGAGCCCTATGCTTTCCTCTCAACTGTTCAGTGTCTGCACTCAGTGCAGAACAGCCTCCCCACCCATCACTTCCAGGTAGAGATGCGGTGCCTCTCATGAGTGTGAGGGTAGGAAGCGAGCAGTATTTCTCACAGCTGCCCTGCTATGGCTAGAAAGCACTCATTAGCAGGCTGAAATGCTCAGATAGGTGATGGGCAATTTTCTTAGAACTGGAGAGGCTTTGGGAAGCAGGCTCCCAGTCTCAGCTGGCAGGCAGCGGTTGGGGGAAAGGGCTGTTGTGTCAAGCTCAAACTGCGTCCTTCAGGGACCTGTACTGTGGGACCAGAAGGGACACTGCCGTCCTGTAGCACACTGCCAGAGAAGGCATTTTCACGCATCTTCTTTGCCCAAACTCCCTCCCCAGATCAGTTTCTGGCCTTCCAGAGAAATGCAAGACTCCTCATGCTGAGGATAACGCATGGCCACACAAACCGCCTGTGCCAGAGCAGAGGACAGCTGTCCTTACGGACGTGGTGGTGTGCCTGCAGAGCATCACCTGAGCAGGCAGCCACAGCACAGCCTCCACGGCATGACCAGGGTGGGACCCTGAGGCACGGCCAAGCAGGCAGGCTGCTTGGACAAGAGGTGTGCAGAGACCAATGCTTCTTCAGAGACAGCCAAGCCCAACACAACCGCTGAGTGGCCATCTGCACAGGATGACCAGGACTTCCAGCTCTTCTTTGTGCCTAAACCCCCCATCCATCACTGCTCCACCTCCCCTTGGGTTTGAGAGCTGGGGCAGCCGCTCTGAATCATACTGCCAGGCTTACATACATAAAGCCCTTGCTGTTAAGCAGCGAGACCCAGACCTGCAAAGGTATTTAGGTGCCTCATCTATCCATTATACTCTGTGGAAGTTAGGTGCCTAAATGCTCTTGAGAATCTGGGCCTCTGCCTCCTTCAGCTTGTCCAGTCCTTTTGGAAAAGCTCTTTCCACAACACCCTCGTCCTTCTGCAGCTCAGCTCTGCCTTACGCTTGCACTCACTTACATTGCTCTCATAGCTGCTCTTCAGGGATCCCAAGTGATGGAGGAAGCGCATTCCCAGCCCACACCACTGCTCGGCTTCCTTGTATTTACCACTGCTGTACTGAAATATCCCTGTATTCCAGGCTTTGGTCATCAGCCAAAGGGTCTCCACCTCAGGGTAATTGTCCTGAAGAAGCGAGAGAAAGAAGCAAGGAGGAGAATTAGGAGAGCTTTCACTACAAGCCTGCCTGAAGCAGTTACCTGAGCTCCCTTCCCTTGGACAGCCAAATGCCAGAATGCCCCATAGCTCACCACTCATCCACACCACATCCAAGCTGCTGGCTGCCAGCACGGAGGCAGAAGGCTTTATTTGTGCACTGCTAGCACACACCCTGGGAGAAGGACTTGACAAGAGACCTGCAATGTACCTGCGCTGAATACGCAGTAGGGTATTTGGCGGGGGCTGGCAGGGGTGAGGCCGCATGCTTCAAATCCTTTGCAGAAGGAAAGAAAATTTCACTCTTGACTAAGGGATTTTCCAGCTTTGGAGGACACTGTGAAACAGGGTGCTGGCTTCATTGATGCTGAACAAGGAGAATATTGTGCAATTTGTTTTCACTCATGGAACTGTAAGGACAAATCCTGAGTCAGTTCCTCAGTTTCAGCTGTCTGCCCTGTCCAAGAAATACTTCAGGTCTGCTGGGAAAGGACAGACAGGGGGGGCTGACAAGGCCTGAGCTAAAGAAAGACTTCACTCTCCAGTAGACCAGTCCCCATGGAAACACGACACAAAAGACTAAAGGCAGTGCAGCGAGGATAGACAGCAGGGAGACCTAGTTGCAGGTCATTTAAAAATACAGTAAGTTAATAAACACACAAAGAAATTTAACAAACAGAGCTGACTCAAAAGCAACACTGCAAGCCAAATTTCACCCAGCTTCAAACTGATCTGGCATGACAAGCTGCATCTGCAAAGGCAGATGGTGCTTTGAGAACAGGAGAGGAATACTCTGGCTCTGGAAATGTCTAAAGCCCTGAAAATTTGGCCTTAGGAGTCCAAGAAGCCCCTTGACAAGCACATAGGAAATTCACAGCCATCTAAAAAGCTGGTGGCTTTGAGGTACTCACGCAGCATCCATCTGCAAAAATGTCTGACCTGCATCAGAGCCACAGTGCTCTCAGGTGAGTCTGATGACTGCTCTCATTCTGGTGAGGATTTTTAAGGGCACTCAAGATCATGCCCAATCTCTTGTTTTTCTGTTCAACTTACTGTGCTGCTTACAGTGCTCAGCGCGTCTTCAAAGTAACCCCATGCCTCTTCCAGTACACAAGCATCTGCATCTATCACTCCAGATGGCAGAGAAAGGTGAATCAAACTGTGCAAACATTTGCTGGGAATAAAAGCAGACCAAAAGAGGAAACGTATTCAGTGCCATATGAAAAACACATCTTTGATTGATCTGTAAAGCAACCGTGAACAGAACAAATAGCTGAGTTTTGACATCAGCAACACTACAAGCCATCTCTATGGTTACCAATCTGGCGTCTGCGCTCCACTGCGATGCACCCTACCCAATCCTGAAAGCAAAAAGAGATTCTCCGGTGTCTGATCTCATCTCTGCTGCCTATGTGGGGTGGGTGGGGGCACATCAGAGGGAGCAACTGCTGGTCTATGACTAGTTTTTGAGGCTCCAGGGTAATACAGCTAAGTAAATAATGTATTTTTAGGCGATGCCACAACTGAAAGCAAGGGAAGAGCTACTCCAGCCTACCACAGGGGAATAACCATATAGGGTCCTGCCTGTCTTGCTGTCCTTTAAAATGAAGGAAAACAGCAACACCCATGCACGGTGAAGCTGTTTTTCCTCCTCAGTGAGAAGGGAAAAGGCAGCTTCTCGATGGTAACTCAACCTGGAGATTGGCAGTGAGCAACTCAGAGCACTGCCAGGCAGTTCAGGATGGGGATTCCACTTACAGGGACACGTGCAGGGCACGTATACCAGGAGGTATTTCAGATTTCATATGCAGCAGCTACTACTTGTCTTCAAGAGGAGGTTGGATAAGCATCTAGCTGGGGTCATCTAGACCCAGCACTCTTTCCTGCCTATGCAGGGGGTCGGACTCGATGATCTATTGAGGTCCCTTCCGACCCTAACATCTATGAATCTATGAATCTATGAAGCCAGGGGCTCAGTAGCACCATGCCATGCATGTGTGGGGTCTTCTTTTGGCAATCCCTCACAGTCAAGGATGATTGCTTTCCATGATTGTCTTATCTGTGGGTCGGAAGATGGCTGACAATGCCAATCTGGGACACACAGACTCTGTTGCAAGTCAGGCACGTGTTTCCATGCAGGGTGGGTGGCTCTGGATTCTTGATGCAAAGTGGTATGACAACTAACTCCCAGCACATGAAGCCTTCCTCCAAGCTCAGATTTTTTTCCACAGCTCACGTGCTGCAGAGTGACTTCTGGAAAGCAGTCTCATCAAAGGATAAAGCCAGAGTGGTAACTTGTTCCTATTTCTACCCAATATTCCTCATCAAAGGCTTAATCTCCACTGCGAATGTCAGTCATGTTAGGAAGCGAGTTACCTAAACAGACTTTAACAACCACAGTGATACTTGCTGCTATTGCATTATCCATCTGCAGTAGCAAATTTTGGGCCCTGGCTGTTTTGTAGTGGCAGACAATTCAGTGACATGGAGTTAAGAGATTTTCTATGGTAATTGACTGATTTATAAAATGGGTGCAAACTCTGCTCCTCTTGAGCTGAAGTGGCCAAAACTGCAACTACCTCAAGCATTTCATTGTTGCCCTGCCACCAACCAGAAGCTCCTGGCTTACATCTTGCCTCAAATGTACTTGTGATTTCAGTGAGAGTAAGGCATAAAAAACCTTTACAAATTCAGCACAGCCTGTCCTCTCCTACCAAGGTCCACAGCTTTTTTCATTTCTTTTTTTTTTTTTTTTTTCTTGAAATCTGGAACATCTTTAGTCCGAAGCGTATCATCCTGAACTGCATGATCTAACACGGAGGGGCAGGCATCATCTCTCCAACAACTAAGGAACCACTGATAGGTCTGAATGGAACCAGCCACTTGTCAGTCCCCTTCCAAGAGCCTCTTGGGCTAATCACAACCAGCTGCCTTCACCTAGGCTACCAGTCAAATGGCATTTAGCAACATGTTAAGAGACTTCAGCCTATTACCATAGTTACCATATTTTCTTATAAGACTAGATCCCAATCTAGACAAAGCTAAATGGGAGATTCCCGCTCTGCCTGCTGTAGGTCTGCAGCACAGGAACCAGACCTCCCCAGGTAGCATCACAGTGCTGAGTGCAACCTACCCACTGAACACACAGGCTTAATCACTCAATCGTCAGTATTTCCTATAATCCCCACGTGTCCCAAATTACAGACGTTCTCCCACAATTCACTGGGACATAAATAAGCAGCAGTGCACGTTCCCAAAGCACCAAGAGCTATGAGATGCACCTTCGACATGTACGGTGAATGCAGCAAAAGTGAGAACACCATCACTTGACTGTGGCAACTCATTAAGCTAACCCACCTGCTGATCACCAGAGCTGGCTCTGCCAGCATAAGGTGTGCGGAGGGCCTAAGCCTGAACCCCTTGGTAATGCAAACACCTTCTCTGAAGTCAGAATAAACAAAGAGACAATCACTGTGCTTGATGTTCCTAATTCAGTACTGAAGGCAGTGCCAGGTACCTCACAGGCATAGTAAAAACAGGTCTCAATCTTACAAGACTAAAAGTAGAGAGACCAGGGAAAGGGATCTACCATGCAGTTACAATGACTGAGTCCCATCTGTCTTTCTTCCTGCCAGACCCTTGTGAATATGGTCTGACACGCATCCAAGATAAGCAATGGCCGGCTGCTCAGCACATTCCCAGCCTCGAGCAGACACAGCAATTCCTGTGACCACTCACCTGATTCTCACACCATCCACAGCTTCTTGTTTCTTATGTATGGTCAGCGCGGTCTTGAGGGCCTTCTTGCACACGGAAGGATAATGAGCTGGCGGCTCCATTGCTAAAGCTTGGAAAACAAAAGGATACAGAAAAGTAGAGAAAGCACCAAAGCCAGACCTCTGTCACAAGCCACTGCAAAGCTACAATAGCCTCCCTTACGATAAATGAAGCAACATGGAAACTGTTCCTGTCCCAGAGGCCTGATCTGTGCTGATGATTGCAGGTGCAGGGCACAAGACAGATAGTTTTACCAAGTTCTGGTCATAAGCAAGATCAATGATTGTTGCAGAGCTTAAGAAAACAGGTTAAATAATTAAATGAGTGCTCCCACGACAATCTGCTTCTGCAGCCACACACAAAATATCAGAGGGTCCAACAAATAAGATCAACTCTCTGTTGCTCTTGTTGCATGTATTTGACAACTCAGGACAGCACAGGACCAGATTCACAAGGGGAACAACATTTAGGTGCCCAAAGCCAGGCCCCTTAAGAGTTAGGCCCCTAAGTTGAGGCTGGAGGGAGATGCCCGTCTCCACTTGGCATCATCAGCCATGAGCCTTGCTCCAAAGGTACACACTAACCATCCCAGGATAGTACTCTCTTTCTAACAAGAAAAAAATGAAAAGGCGTTGCCCCCATAAAGCAGCTGGGATTGGGACATCTGCCTGAGCTATGGGAAACTGAGTTTCACATTCTTCCTCTGCCTCCTCCAAAGGTTTCCCATCTCCAAGAGCATCCCGACCGCTGGTTACAGGGTATTCTAAGGCAAGCCTTCCTCAGCCTCTTTTCTGAAGCTGCTGTCCTTCGTATCAACACTCAGTCAGGCCGACTCCGTGGCCTGCAGGCTGGCACACTCACCTGGGAGATGCACGTTCCAGTCCCTGTTACAATGAACAGCTTCAGCAGGGGGATTCCAAAAGCCCCACCTGGGAATGCCCATGAAGCAGCTCCTTGAGCACTCTGCTAGCAGGGAAGAGACCTGGGGTCAAAGCACTGCCCTAAGTTATGCAAAGGGGACTGGAGCTTGGTTCTCCAAGTCCAGATGCCCGGTTATGAAGTGCTGGCATGAGCACCTTGCTGCATCCAGACCAGTGATTTATCATTGTGGCTCTAAATTTCTTTCACCTTCCTCACAGCTCATTCCAGATGCTCAGTCTAGAGAAGCAGTGGCTGGAGGCTTCTGGTGATGCCATGGTGAACGACAGAAAGTTCATTCATCAGCTGCTCCACAACTTTAATCTTCACGAGGCTGAATGTCTGTCTTAAGGGTTTGCACTAACTCAACCACAAATTGTTCGACTGGATGCAGACATCTTCTGGCCTGTGTTAGGCCCTAATGTTCCCTTCTTACCTTATAATCTAGGGAAAGGTCTCAGGTTCCTGAGATAAAAGGAGTCCCTTAGGACAGTGTCACCCCCATGTACGGCACTCAGTCCTGACACATCCAAATACAAAGATTTCTGGCTACTCCTGAGTCCCCAAATACCTCCCCACCCAAGACAAGTTACATCCAGATTTTACTCAGATTTTCCAAAGGTGGAGCACAAGAGATCCTACCCACTACAAATGAAAACATAAAACACAACCATGACCAAATTCTTTAAAATGACTCTAAGAATTGTGAAAGAACAAGCACGGCCCTTACAAGCAATGGTTTCCAGCGTCTTGCTCTCTACTTGCGGCAGGTCCCACACAGATTCCAGAAGGCTCTCCAGGGCTGGATCATTCAGTTTGGCTCTTGCTTCGAACTCATAAAGGAGCAGCAATGTGTCAGTTGGGTCTTTGGAGAAATCTCCTAGAGGAGAGACAGCACTGCCTATAATTACTTATTTCATTAAAGCCAGCTGACGAAACTGAAAGGGACAGCTTCGCCTTTGGTTCACACAAGAGCCCTAAATCGAGGCACCAGAACTTAGTATGAAGGAACATAAACTATGTGGTTTACAGGTCATGTGGAGCTACATGAATATTTGTAATACATAGACTAAACTCCTGAAGTCTTTTTCAGCATAACGCAGGGTGGATTTTTTGGGAACCCGGTTGTCTGTAGCTGTTTCAAAGTTCAGAGCAGAAATCTCAAGTGGATAATCCTCAGGAAGTTGCCAAGTGCACAACCATTTCCCAGGCAGAAAACGCCTTACTGACAGATAAGTGACATTTAATTTTGATATGCTGACAGGATGTGATTGTGAAACAGGTTCTTTCATGCTTTAACAAAAGGAAGAACTTTGATAAATGGATCCTGTCCTAAAAGATGCATGTACCAATCTCATAAACAGCAGATTTTTTACCCAAGATTAAACGTTAAGCAGTACAGTTCTTCCACTTGTGAAATGGGTATTGGAGTAGGCATGAGTGAGTGATGGCCTTTAAACAAGGGCTCTCTAACTACTGCTCCTAAGGAAAACGTTGTTCTTAAGTAGGGAAATGGGTCAGAAATGTCCTTCTACATTAAAAATGTCATCATCTGTCAGAGAGTTCATAGCTTACACAACATGTTGCGCTGAGCAAATTAATGACAGCTTCAAAATACTGTTCTACATTTTATAATAGCAAAAAGGCCTCTAAATAGTAAGAAAAGGGAAGTGAGAGGAAAGCTAGCAGCACCTTCCTTAGACTTTGTTGCCAGGATACCACAACCTTATGAAGAAAACTGAAAAATAGATTGCTGTTTGCATATTTAATGAAATTAGACTGAAGATGTATCTAACAGCAGCACAGAGCAGAGGACAGGAAACATCCTTCCTGGCTGGGACAGGCAGCACAGTGTTGGTGGTGAGATTACCCACCCTACATGGCCCTCCAGAACTATTCAGACATGGCATCCTGCTTGATCCCCTGCTCATCAGCATGGCATTTCCCAGCACAGGGCCTCATTAGGCCTGGCAGCAGGCCCTGCCCTGTGGGCAAGTAAGATTATAGCAGTGCTCCTGGGGGCTATACAATGAATTCAAAACTCAGAATAGCAGTACTGTGAAGATGGACAAAAGTCTCCAGAACAAACATGCCCACGTCCCTTTGGAGAGGTTTTCCTTCAATCAAAGGGAGAGCGGTCACCATCCCAGGGGTAACACGGTTGCTAGCACTGGCCACAGATCTGAGTGCATTTGTGGGGTTTTTTTAAATGTGATCTAATCTTTCCCTTCTGCAAAAGGCTGTTCTGCCATCAGTTCTAATCACTCTCATTTCACTCACTCCAGAACTGGCTGCTAGCTTCAAGGATCTCTCATCCCTCCAGAGCAGGGCTCTGAGACAGAAGCAGGGCTGCAGCCTTCAGTGAAAGGCTGCCTGAGTCATCCGAGCGCGCTCCTGTCCGTCCCTAGACCACAGCTTTCTGTATGCCAATGAACCACTTACACACAGCACAAAACCCCACCGAGGGAACACGCACACGCGGGCACGTACCTGCTCTCACAGCTCTCTACTGGCTTTCCTTCAACCTCCGTCTCCAATTCAAGCTTCTTACCTGCCTGGAAGGGCCAACACAATCCCCCTTGGCTGCATTTCAGATTTTCAGCCTCACTGGGAACGCTCCTCTCTCATCCTTTTCCAACTCTATCACTCTTTTTTCTTTCCTCTATGCCTGAAAAACACTCCTAACATCACCACACTAGGCATCCTCCATCTAATCACCCAATCCCTATCCTAAAATTCACTTCTGACACAGCACAGCACTCTACCCATAGAGGCGAGCTGTACCACCACACGCTTGCAGCTAGCAACATGTACAAATGGGAATTGTGCCTTTAGTTTTCCTCTGGTTCCTAGCACAGTTTGTGGCGTTATTCTGCTCCTTCACTGAGGATGAATTCCAAGAGACAGGGCCCAAATGCTGTTGTTCTGCACAAGGTGCAGCACAGAGATTGTATATGCATTATTTTGGGATGCTTTGAACAGAAATGGTCCTGCCTTGAGCAGGGCGCTGGGCTAGATGATGTCATGAGATCCCTTCCAACCCTACTTTTCTAGGATTTATTTCTTTTCTACACCATCCTCTTCAGAAAAGGCTCAAGGCTGTTTACAGTAAAGAGAAATCATAAAATTAATAAGGAGAAGCAGTAGCATTTTCAAGCCAAGGAAGATACTCCACCTACTGAGTTGAATTCTCTTCCTCCTGCTGCTTCTTTCTGAGGTTTAGCTATGATGCAGAATCACCTGATCTCCACTAAGCTTTCTGCAGACTCTCTCCAGAACAAGCATAATAATAATAATAATAATAATAATAATACCACCTAGCATTTAAGTAGTGCATGCTCACAGCACTTTGCACCAATGAATAAATATCACCATCACTATTTTACAGATGGGAAACTAAAGCAAGAAGTGATGGATCCAAGCTCACACAGTAAGTCAGCAATGGAATAGACTATCTGGGGAAGCATGTAATCTCCATCATTGGAGGCTTTCAAGAAGAGACTGGAGTAGCAATCCATAGGAAATGATACAGCCTCATGGAATCATAGAGAAGTACGGCTGGCAGGGACCTCCAGGGGCAGGATCAACCCCCTGTCTGAGGCACGATCAGCCCTATCCAAACCATCCTATACAATCCATAATCTAAACTCTACATAACACGACCCTCAACTCTGGCCAACACAGACCTAACACCCTAACCTACCACGGGTAAAGCAGGGGAGCCATGGCAGCCAACATCCTGCTTCTATGAAATGTTGACAATATATGCTTAAGATATGTCAGGTAGATGCCAGGCCTCTGCTACGGAAGGTATAACCTCCCACAGTCCACACCAGTCTGACCATGGGGTACAATTCCTTCCCGACTCTGACAGTGATCAGTCTGACCCTGAGCAGAGGGGTAAGACCATCTAGCCAGGAGCCTCCACCTTTGGTCCCAGCAGGAGCATTGGCACACCCCAGTCAAAGTCCCCAACCTTGGCTGTAGCCAAGACCCAATGCCTCTGAGAGCAACTTAAAAACACCCTGACACATGTAGCAGAAAGGGGAGGGCAAGAGCAACCAGCAAAGCACAGAACTATGGGAAATCCCCATGGTAGGACATAGGCATCACTACACCTAGATCCTCCCCAACCAGTGGCTGTCCAACCTCTTCTTAAACACCTCCAGTGATAGAAAGTCCACAGCTTCCCCGGCATCTAGTCCAATGCTTCACTATTCTCACAGTGAAGAATTTTTTTCCATATATCCAATCTAAACTTATCTTCAGCACCTTCAAGCCACTGGTCTGCATCCTCCTCTCTGCAGCAAGAGAGAAAAGGTGCTTGCCCTCCTCTCTATGACAGCCCTTCAAGTATTTGAAGACTGATGTTATGTCCCCTCTTAAGTGCCTTTTCTACAAGCTGAACATACCCAGCTCCTTCAGCCTCTCCTCAAAGGATTCACCTTCCAAACCTTTGATCATCTTTGTTGCTGCCTCTGGACCCTTTCAACTTCTTCATATCCTTTTTAAAATGTGGAGCCCAGAACTGTGCACTGTATCCAGATGAGGCCTAAACAATGCCAAGCAGAGAGCCATGGTCACCTCCCATGTCCTGCACCTGATGCTTCTATTGATGCAGCCCAAAACCACATTTACCATTTGTGTGGCTGCGTCATACTGCAAATCCCTATTCAGTCTGTGATCTACCAAGACTCCCAAGTCCTTTTCCACAGAGCTGCCATCCATCCAGGTGTCCCCCATTTTGTATTTGTGTTTTTGCTTATTCTTGCCACAATGCAACACCTTGCATTTGCCCACACTGAACTTCATCCTGTTAGCTCCAGCCCAACTTTCCAATGTGTCAAGATCCGTCTGAACTGCGCTCACATCCTCCAACGTGTTCACAATCCTTCCCAGTTTTGTGTCATCCACAAGCTTGCTCAAGAAATTTCCTAGGCCAAGATCCAAATCGTTAATAGACACGTTGAATGGCACCAGGCCAAGGACAGGCCCCTGTGGGACTCCACTTGAAACCGCCTACCGTTCTGGCATGGACCATTAATAATTACCCTTTGCTTGCAGCTATTGAGCCAATTATCTATGAACCTTGTAGTAGTTTTGTCCAGCCCACATTTCTCCAGTTTGTTTGTGAGAAGGTCATGCGGGACCTTGTCAAAAGCTTGGCTGAAGTCCAGATGCAAGATATCCACAGCATGCCCTTCATCCACCCAAGCAGCTCCTTTGTCCAAGAAGATCGGGTTTGTCTGACATGATTTGTTTTTCATAAGTCCACGCTGGCTGCTTGTGATCAGCCTTTCCTCCTACAGATGCTTCCTTAGGATCTGCTCCAGTAATTTCCCAGGTATTGAGGTGAGGCCAACTAGTCTGTAGTTCCCCAGGTCCTCCTCCTTGCCTCTTTGGGTTTTTTTGGGGCGTTTTTTTGTTTTTTTTAGAGAGGGGCATCATGATGGCCCTTTTCCAGTCCTCTAGTAATCTGGCCCATCTCCCAGGACTGCATGAAGATCACTGCCAAGGCTCAGAGATTTCCTCTGCCAGTTCCTTTAGTACCCTAGAATGAAGTTCAGCTGCCCTGGTGACTTGAATTCATCCAGATCCAAAAAAGCACTCCTGGAGTGTGCTGTGAAGAGCAACAACTGGAAACTCAGGAGATCCCAAATATGCCTTGCTTGGAGATCAGGAGAAATGCTCCACAGTCCAGAGGAGGCAGAAACCGGAGAATTAAGCAGGACTCTACAACTGGCTTGGCTCTGATGGATTAAAGGAGCTGGGATAAGTTTATGGAGGGGAATTCTGGCTTTCCATTGAGGGTGGGTCACATGTGGAGTTGTGTCCCCAGGCTGCAGTGCAGAGTGGAGGGTGTTTGGTTTTCCCAGGTTTTCTGGGCTTTGTTGTTTGCCGCATGGGACCAAGAAGAAATGTTTCTCTTGTTGCTAAAAATGTCATGGGGCTTATTCCACCTTCCTCAGAAGTACTGGTTGCTGGCTACAGATAAGGATGGAGATTTTCACTGGGGTGTGTCAATGGTCCTGTTGTTCATTTTGCGCGCGCGCGTGTGTGTGTGTGTGTGTCCACATGCACGTACACACACGTGTATGTATGTATGTATGTGATTTACATGCTGCTTTTCCCAACAAAGGCTTAGGGAGGCTTACAGCAAGGGAAACAGAACAACTTTAAAAGATAACTAAAGTAAATAAAACAAAATAACAGAGCAGAAACCCACTAAACAACAGCTGGACCCAATTCTGGTTACTAAATGCCAGCCCAAATAGAAAGGTCTTGCAGTGCTTTTGAAAAATGTCCAGCCTGAGGCTCTGGTGAGGCTCAAGAGGAAAGGGAGGGAGTTCCAATTCCAGTTCTGTTAGGATTGAAAAACCAGGAGGCTCCTGGCTAGAGGGTCTTGCCTGTCTGCTCAGCAGTGCAGTGCAGGGAGCAGAGGGCATCTGGGGCTACACTTGGGCACAGTGCAGCAGCAGGGGGCAGGGTGCCCACAGTGCAGCAGTGGGGGGGATGTCCATGCACGCACATGGTACAGCATTGGGGGGAATCACAGGCACAAAATTCAGTGGCAAGGGCAGCTGCACAGGTGTGCAATGCAGTGGTGGAGGTGGATATATAGTGCAGTGATGTGGGTGCCCATGCAGGTATGCAGTGCAGCACCAGGGGCAGACACATGGGTGTGCAATAGAGCAGTGGGGACATCTGTGCAGTGTGGAGTGGAGGCCTGTAGTTCACCCTGGTGTGACCTGTGTGGCCCTTGCTGGTGCAGCCTACAGGGAGTGGAAGTTAGACACCCCTGAGGTAGAAAGGGACAATCCTGCCATGAGCAGAGGGCTGGACTTGATGACTCCTGCATGATTCCAACACCTGAGCAGGGAGCAAGAAGCAAACGGGATTTCCTCTAACACAAAGCTGAGCTTGCAGACACTTCAACAGGGAAACTTCCAGTCAGTAGAGCAAAGCCTAGAGGACACTGCCCAGAGATGGTTTTAAAATGCAAACTACAACAGCCTAGTGGTCCCACTGTATTTCTGGGGTACCAATACTTACAACCATTTTGAATAGAAGCCTCAGCAGGAATCTGCCAAGTTGGAGAGTCTGAAGTAGAAAGCTGGCTATATTTCAGGGTAGTGCACGACCCATCAATTAGAGCACAGAAGAATATGACTGGGTTTTGTATGCCAGGAATGCCTGTCCTTGGCTGTGAAAGAATAATCTTGAAGACTTTCAGAGAAAAGAGGACATTTCAATGCACAACACCAAAAACCTATTCTTAAGGGCTCTTAGGCAAGAGGCATTAAACGGAAGGAGCCAAAATCAGCTGTGACAGAAGCAGGTAACATTCACAGTGTAGCAACTACAGTTCTGTGTATGCATGCTACCAAAAGATGTCATAGTGAACAATGCCACCAATTATTACAGCTTAATACACAGGATACCATTTTACTTCAGGCATCTGCGAGCTCAGACAAATGTTTGCTTTCTTGGTACAGCAAAAATTACACTGGAACCTAAGACTGGAAGGGACATCCTGGGTCAATGCTATTGCAGACAACCATATCACATAATCCCTTACGCAAACTGATCCAGCTCCATTTTAAATGTAATTAGGGGCTTTTTGCCCCCACCCCGCCCCATGCTTTTTTGGGAAGCTGTTTCAGAAAGTCATTCACTTGATGATTAGAAACCTCCTGTTAAATTTCCTCTTGGCCAGTTTATATACATTTGTTCTTGTGACAATGCTCTCCTTTAGCTTAAACAGTTCTTTCCTGGTGTTTACTTCTTGATGTATTTATGGACAGCAATGATATTTCCTCTCAATCTTCAGTTTGCAACACAAACTGGATCCAGCAAAGGATCCAAGAGTACAAAGACTGAGTTTGTACCTGTTGAGACACCTGAACCCAAAGCAATTAGTCAACCATGAATCAGTGAATTTGAAACCCGGGCCTTCCTAGGTGTGTAGCTATGACCATTGAACACTTGGCCTATTGTGCCACTAGTTAAACCAGGAAATCGGGGTCTCTTTTCTCCTGTTAAACGGAACAGTGCAGGAATCAGAGAATCATAGAATGGATCGTAGGAAGGCAGAGAATCATAGGAAGGCAGAGTGGACCTTGTTTTTGAAACCTGGGAATTTTTGTGCAGAGTCATCCTTTAGAACTCTGTTTGGTTTTAAATAAGATTAAGTGACATCCAGACAATGAAAAAGCAACAAGGATGCTTTGTGCTGTGGGTTTCTCCACAAGCAAATCTTTGTGCTGTGGGTTTCTCCAGTCTTTAAAACTGTACACCTGCTTCAATAGCCTTGAATGGGAGAGAATAGTTCACTACTATCCGCATTTTTCATTATCAAGGTGATAGGATGTTTAGAAATACCTTGATCTAAGAACTGTTACTCCAATATACTTGAAAGCATTTGCTTCTTTGCTTACCTGTTGGCTTCAGAGCTTTCCAGATATCCCTGCATGCCTGGATGTGCTGAAGAGCCTGAGTCAGAAGATCAATCTACTTTGCAAAATTAATACATTGTTTTTAGGTCATGTTTTTTGAAAGGCAACATGTATATTACTCTTACAGTGAAGTTCAGCAGAGGCCTCAAGAGTAAGTAGCTATATTATCAGTGGAGAATCAAGCTAATCCTAATGCACCATCTGCTCCCAGATTTCTTTTCCTCTTCTTTTTTTTAAAGATCTCTACACCTGAGTCAAAGCTTCAAGTTTCCTTCATGCTTTAAGGGTCTAGCAGTCTAGGCACAGAGAAGACAGACTTTGTTGGATGTGACTTATTTTAACCAGGAGCCACAAAACGTTGCTATCAAATGCTGCAAGGCACTTAATCTTATAAAAAGCTAAACTGTCTGTGCAACGCTCTGCAGACTGACTGTCTAGAAAGCAAGAGACTGGTACAAGCTTCATATCAGAAACTGAACCAACATCTCAACATCTCTGGCACACCAGTAGCACAGGGCACTGTCACCTTCACTGGAACCAGAAACTAAATCAAGGGCGTAGCAAGTAACACAGGCCATTATCATCTGCAGTTGTACCAGAAATCAAACCCAGAATTCAGGGTGGTAACACAAAGGCAAGAGGCATCTGGCACCAAACATACATACTAAAGGAAGCAAAGGGTACAAGCTGAAGACCAGTGAAGGCAACTGGCAGCTCTGGTTGCTCCTGCATGGCTGGTCTCTCAATCCTTATGACAGAAACACAAGATTGTAGAGATGTCAGCTAGGGGCAATGCTCACAGCAGAGATGTGGTTTTTAAGAAAGCAACACATCTCTACACACTGTTCTCAAAGGAAGGCAGCAGTCCCCCGCCTTCCCTCCACAACATTCCCCCGAAGGGTGTGTATATGTATCAGGAAAAAAATAATAAAATACCTGTGCCCTTTCTGACATGCATATGACTAACCTCAACTTTAGCAACTACATAACCCTATTGTCAAAGTCCCTGTCTGCCAGTCACACCTCCTTGTCACAATCCTTCAATAATTTACTGTAGATTACAATTCTCTGGGCAATGACACTGGCCTACACTTTCAGCTGGTGTAAATCCGTTTAGCTCTGCTGAAGTCAATGTGACCAATTAACTCCAGTCCAGCATCTTGTATTTGTCTGCAAAGCCCCATATGTATTTGTTTTAATTATACTGTGAAAAAATCCAAGGCCTATATTTTCAAGCTCAGTTCCTAAGGTAAGTAACTGAGATTTTACCACCAAAAGAAGCAGTGCTCAAATGAAAATCATTTGTGCACACGACCCATCTTTACAGGATACAAAACAGCTAGTGCAACCTCTCTACCTGTTCAGCAAGTGCTACGTTTTGTCTCCCCATTTCCAAACCAATTGCAGCAGCCATTAGCAGACATGTCTTCTGGGCAATCAGAACAGCTTTATCAGGACGGCAGAACTGAGAAAACTGAAACCAGAAACATGAATGATCAGTGAGAATTCTGCCTGGTCACTACCAGTAAACAGCAAAAGAAAATATTCCCTATTGCAGGGGTGAAGAGAGACGTTTATTTATCATTTCTATGTTTCCTCCAGTTGCAAGTTTTCCAGGGGCTTAACTACCACTTCCTTCCCCCCGCTCTTGTTTTATTCCACTTGGAGAGCATGGATTATGTCACTACTATGTTGGAGCTGACCTTTCTGGGGCTTTGTGTTTAATCCCTGGTTTGTACCGCAGCAGCAGAAACAGTGACAGTACAGCTAGAGGACACGTGTTAGAGGTATGCTGAATCATTTGTGTGTTTTTTCTGTACTGTTAACTTCCTCAAAAGCTCAAAATCTCTCTCCTTTTCTCACTGACAGACACCGATTGTCCCACTGCTCTAAAAAGAACTGAAATTATTACCACTGCTGCTTGTTTTACAGGAGCACTGCCCAAGCTTCAAATATTCCACTGCCTTGTGAAAGT
Source organism: Alligator mississippiensis (assembly GCF_030867095.1). Classification (NCBI taxonomy): domain Eukaryota; kingdom Metazoa; phylum Chordata; order Crocodylia; family Alligatoridae; genus Alligator; species Alligator mississippiensis. The sequence goes on from NC_081831.1 coordinate 83,049,140, forward strand.
GGCAGCCATTATTTTAAACATGTCTCAAGTCTGCAAAAGGTCCTCACTCCCAAAAGTTGATAGTTCAGGTCTGCCAAGTCTCACACTTCCCAGGGGAGACTCCCTGATATTAAGACAGTTTTTAAGTTTTAAGACCTGTCTGCTTCAAGTGCCAGGGACCATACTTTGATTTGCCTCCCTAATATAAGCACAGAACATGATATGTATATAACAATTTTAAATACTTAAAAAAATAGCAATAATCCTGAACAAAAACCCCCTTCTTTGGGAAGGGCAACACAGAAAGAACAAACCCGAAAGGACAGGGGATAATCACATGACTTTATGTGATTCCAGAAGGTGGTCATTACTACCACAATGAGAGCCACATAAGAACCTAACAAGAACAGAATTCAAACATGTGATCCACTGAGTATTTTGAAATCTTCCTAAATTAATCCCAGCCTGCTGTCCCTACAAGTGAAAGCTAGGGTATGGGAAAACAAACACAGGGCAGTTAGTTAAAGAGGATGAGTTTCTACTTAGCCTCCGTTACTCCGCAGTAATTGCCCACGTGCCCACTCTAACCCTGTAGTCAGTGGAAGCTAAGCCATGGTCAGTTGCTCGTATTCCTTGGATGGCCGAGCTACCACAATTCAGTTACCAACAACTGCAAGTAGCAGGGGCCAGTAGTGATTGCTGTGGAGCAGCTGACATGCAGAAAATCATCCTCCCCTTTAACTCACTGTCATGTGTTCATTTGTTCACATCCTCAGTGGCTTTTAAATATCCAATGAAAACTAAAGTCTGTGGGGGCTCTGTCGGTTATACCCACAACAGGGACTTGTGCTCAGAGCTGACACAGCTCACGTCTGGGTGCCCTGCCATCTAATGGAATCTGCAAACCTGAGCTACCACCTCTTTCCTAATAAATGCATGGGGAGATTTAGATGCATAAAATAGGACCCTGGCATGGCAGCAGGACCCTGCATACCAGATCCAACCACAGCAAGACATCACTTGCCAAATACAGCCCCAGTGTGACCCCTTGCCAGTGCAATCTGGCTGGCATGGCCATGTCATCTAGACCTTGGGGCTCCCTGTGCATCTAGGCATCTGGCAGCAGGAAAGCAGTGGCAGCGTTAATTGTTGGGGCTCTGGGAGTAATTAATGCTGCTATCATTCCCCTGCTGCCAAATTTCTGGACCTGAGGGAAGCCCCACAGGCCAGATGACATGGCTCCCACAGCCAGAGGTTAAGCGCCACTGATTTAAAATGACATTGAAAATGAGGTCTAATGACTTTGGAGTCCCCCTGCTATGAAGGTGTATAAAAGGCACAATGTTATGGGAATTCTGCATGCAGGTGCAGTAGGGGCAGTTTCCTATGCAACAACATTGTATCAACTCCAAACTAACCAAATATCAGTAATCACCTGATTTTTTTAAAAATGCCCTTTAATTCCAAGTTTTTCATCCCACGTTTTAAACGACTGTTTTAAAGTGTGACAGTAATTCCTAAACGGCGCACTGTGGCCAATCCAAAGTAAAGCTCTTTAAGGAAACACCATATGTATCTGGCAGGAGCTTGCAACAAAACCAGTTGCACTATACCATCCCTCATACCACAGGCAACATTAGGAAAAAAACACATACCTTGAAAGACAGTATGAAGAAATCCCTCATTGTTCCTGGGCAGTTCTCGAACTGTACAGCCAAGTTCCAAGCTCATAAAATGAATAAACAGGAGAAGAGAATAAAGAACTTCAACTTGCCATAAGCTATGCCCATAAAACCTCAAGTAAGAGGCAGTTAAGGCTCACTGTTAAGTTTTAAACAATATAAATATCAAGGGGTCATTTAACACCAGCTGAGAATACTGTTTGCGCTTTCCTATTAATACAAGTTATTCATGCTGTCAAATCCTTTATTTCAGTAAGTAATTATTCCATTGCTATACCCATTCACACCAAGATAAAGGGTGAAGAGCCAGATTTCAGTCTAAATCATGATGGTTTAAAATCAGAATAACTTCTTCAACTTTAAAAACCTTGTATAAAGTTGTAAATAAGATGACAATCTGTCTGAAAGTTTACAATACCATCCCCAATACCATTAAAGATGACTACTTCAGACCAGTCTCCATAGTTTCTACTTTGATAGGTTCACTCAGAGAAGAATTAGGCACACAACTCTCGTTGGTATTAATTAGCGATATATGCCTCTAGATAGTTATGTGGTACCCATCACTGTGGAATTTTAATATCTAAGGGCACATCTACACATCACCCTACAGTGACAGCGACACACTACAACGACGTATGGCATGCTCTGGCCAGCTACATCGTTGTAGCGGCACACTCCCCAGGTATAGCACACTGCTACAGCGCCATAGCAGTGACATTTACAAAAGCACTGTGCTTTAGTACTTCCAAAAGCATGGCGCCATAGCAATGTTGCCATATGACAATGTGTAGAGACACCCTAAGTGGTCTAATTAGGAGCTCAGGTTCTACAACAATTTTTCAGATTCTGCCCTACATACTACGTCTTTCTCTGGGATATGCTTTCTCAGTTATGCATAAGAAGCTTGTCCTGTGAGGCAAATCTTTGCTGCAGGAAAATTCAGATATCACCAAAGGCCGGTTACCTCCATACTTGAGCCTTCTATTCCCAACTTTTGTTTCTCCCCTTCTCTTCTGTAACATCTTGTAACACTACCACTGTAAGGAAGGCCGTACCTATGAAGGTCATTGTATCACAGGCGACTTATACATCTGATTTGGAACATATTCTTTTGTCATGTGCCCTGAAGCGAAGTACAGCTCTGAAAAACTATTTCACTGCATGAGCATAGGTTCTTCTTTATACCTGTAAACAGTATATGCCAATCCTCCCATCTCCAAATAGGCCAAACAAAGGCAGCATCTTACCGCTAAATCAAACGATACACATTTTTCTGCTAATTGCTGTTATCACTCTAGATGAGAAGTACCTTTTTACCTGCAGAAAACTATGGCCACACTAAGAAGTATGCTAGGAATGAAGTTCCAGAGACACAATGTGAATAGGACTTGTGAAAATTACATGTGAGGTGTACTTTCCATTGGAAAGAGCTTTATTTGTTAAGACTTTCCGTTTCTTTTTAAATTTCATTTCCCAGGGTTAAAGGAGAATCCTAATCTAGGGCTCCTGATTTAAGGGTCTGATCAAGATAATCCCTATGGTCAACAGAGATAAGATCTCCTCTGTATGCCATACAAGAACATGCATTTCAGCTGCATAATCCTGCTCTTGTCCAGCTGGCACTTGACAGTGCTCCACTTCTGAGTATACAAATTAATTCATTCAGTTGAAGAAGCAGCAGCTAATATTCCTGTCCTGTCCTCCTGACCTAGGAGCAGTGTTGCTGTGGAACAGGATCTTAATAGTGAAAAAAGTTAAATAAGAACAAAAGTAGGGACTTTTCAGAGCTCTGTCAGGGACAGAGAACATTCTTGGGGTTGGTGGGAACAATTATATTGGTTCTTACCTACTGGATGACATTGTTTTTGTGCCATTCTTCTCCTGATAATTATCACCATACAACCCAGACATGATTGCCTGACAGTATCTGAATAAACTGTGTGCAGAAGGGGAATTTCAGGATCAGGTTGGAAAGGGAATTCCCAAAGGCACTGAAGAGTAGTCAAGCCTATCCCATCATTTCCTTCTTTCTTTGTGTCTAACAGAGATGGGGCCAGTGGCTCTGTTTAGCCTTTGGGTGTGTCACTTACCCACTTTTCTAAACCAGTGAGTGACCTGGGTCCTTAGTTCCAGTGTCAGGCTCCCTTCTGTGAAAGGCTCGGCAAGCTTCTGATGCGCTGCAGAAAATGTGGCATTAAATATATAAGAAGCTCTTCCTGAGCAGAACAAATGTATTTCCTACACCCTACATTAACAGTAACACACAACTTGGGTTTCCAAAAGGCTGACATAACACAGGATGAGAGGTAGCACTTACAACCTTGACCTAAGATACTTGAATGACTAGAGAGATCTTATAGAAAACATTAAGATGTGCCCAAAGTGGCATTTGCAGTTGAATACGTAGGGCTGTTACAGAGGACTGATAGACAAGGTGCAACAACCTCCTTTATATTAGGACTGAATGCAGCTGGGATCAATCTAATGGGGTGAGAAAATGCTCCCATCAGCCTTCTGGGATATTGTTCTTGTTCCTTTTAAAAGAACTCTTCACTCTTTTCCCTGCCATTTCCCTTCCCAGGCACTACAAGAGTAAAGGTTGGCGCTCATGAGCTTCTTTATCCAAGACAGAAAAAGAAGATTGAAAACAACATAGTACAAGTAAACGGTTCTCCCCTGGAGAAGAGTCTTCTGAAAACAAGCAACAAAAACGCTCTAGTGCAGGAAGCAAGGGATTCACAGTTGGTTAAGAGGTGGGAAAGGGCAGTATATATTGGAAGTGAGCATTAACTTCCAATTTCTCACGGCAATTTTCCTTTTTCCTTCTGTGGAATCTCCTGCTTTCCTATGAAAGATGCTGTTTTGGCTCCTGCTAATGCAGCGTGAGCCGAGAACTGCCACTTCAAGCTCTCTCAGTCTGGAGCCCCTGGCCCTGTCAGTATTATTGGGCCCCAAGCAGCTGCTTTGACTATATGCATAACTCTTGCTTCCTAAAGGGAACTGCTTAGAAGGAGGTAGCTTTCTGTCTGAGGAAAGCAGCTAACACTGTACAGGTGCTAAGTGAAGATTTTTCAGTACTCCCCTGCAAGCTTTCCAGAGTGGAAGCCCACAGCACTAACTGTACCATAACCATGTTCACAGACGAACACAAAACAGAAAGTGTAAATTAAACAGCTACCTACCCAAGGTCAAATAAGTCAGAAGTGTGTCCAGATCTTTCATTCTAGAATGGAGGAAAAACCAGATTTATAGAAATGCACAACTCTAGAACTCTTGGTTCAGAGATGATACGATTTTATAGAACACTTGGTCCAATATGACAGAATACAGTAACTCTGCAATACAGTAAAACTCCCAGTTTTATTAAAACCCACAGAGTTGCAAGCTGTGGAGTAGGAGTGCTGCAGCCCCCACTGTGCTGTATATTTGCAGTACTGTAGGCCCATGGTAGAAGCACTGCAAGGGACTCTTAGCAGATAAGCTGCAGACTCAAGCGCAGTCTTATTTCAGTGCTGCACCAAAAGTAATGTGTATGCCATTAACTCCTCCTTTGGTGCAGAGCAAACAAGTGAGCCCAGTCTAAGTAGGCCCATGGTCCAAGCCTAGGGTGGCCATCATAGAGGACATTCCAGTTTTCTGTACTCTGTCCTCTGCTGATACAAAACCAGACACCTTTATGTCCTCTATTTTCTCTTGGGTTTTAACAAAAGAAAAATAGAGGACATAAAGGTGTCCGGTTTTGTATCAACAGAGGACAACCAGGCTGTTCTCCAGGATGGCCGCCCTATCCAAGCCCCACAACTGGAACTCTTCAGTTCTTGAGCTTATGAGAACACAGCATCCAAATGTGAAGTGCTTGGAGTCTACCATAGAAGGCTACATTGTTCCCATCCTAGCATCAACTTGAGATATCATCAGCCTTAGAAGAGCTCCCTGATTCACATTCCTTGCTGAGGACTAACTTAATGCTCAGCTGGCATTCAGCTAATGGGAGAGAGGCAGGGCAGAGCAGTATTTGGGAGACAAGTTACAAAAGATCAAGGCAGGGTTACACCTGAGGTCAGTGGTTCAAGTCTGGAAGTTTGGCTTGAATAAGGACCATGCTGTAAGAAAATAAACACCACATAGCCGTCATACTAAGCAGCTAGCTGCAGCAGGGAAATGTACTGGCAAATGGACTCACCTCTTCTCTTCAAGCTCTGCTATGACCTTTGACAAGACAAGACGAATCAAACACCTACACGAAGAAGAAATACAGAAAATAAAACTTAAAAATTACATCTCCACGAACATCATCTGCCCAAAAGGTCCAAGGGACCCCAGGCCATCAGTTTAAGACACCCACTGATAAAAATAGGCAATCTGACCAGGTTTAAGATTATAAAACAATCAACAAATCTCACATCTCAAACTAAATCAGGGCCAACCTGGCTTAAGTAAACAGAAAAGGAAATATGTTCATCTTATTATTTATTCTACTCTGTTTGAATAATGCATTTCAATGACACATTAATTAGTCATCTAAAAGCCCAGGTTCAGGGGCTAAAAATCAGGATTCATCATGAACTGGGCCTTTTCACCTGTGGGGATCACGAGCTGCAAGTCAAATGCATTTGTTGCACTTTCATTAATGTTGCTGGTCATTCATCCACATCATCATGAATCCAAAGCAACTGACAGCTTCTGCTTAGAAGAGGTCTCAGACAAGCCCAGCTGAAGGTGCCATAGTTCAGGACAGGGCTACAGCTGCACAATCATCAAGTGCTCAGGACTGTGCGAGCAGACAAGCTGCTGCCTAGCCTCACGGTGCTGATATTTGGGTAACTGCATACATCTCCCACTCCTTTCTTCACTTTATCAACACACTTTATCATTGACTTCAGATGCAACACAGAAATACAGTACGGATCCCCCACCCTTATGGTTAGGTTAGTACCTCAAGTACTTACTTTAAAGCTATAAACACTTGCTGGCAGTCTTGTGAGTTCTGAGATAAATACTCCAAAGCTTTTATAGCTGCGGCATGTTGTTCATTCTGAAAACAAGAAGCAGATTTTCTAAAAGCTGTGCTAACCCTTAGACTACCTCCCTCACCAGGAAATGTCAGCTGGGCTGCTGTGGTCTTTACATGGAGGAGAGGCAAAAGGACTCTGTAGCAGAAACTCTCTCAGATGCAAGGAAAAATCCCCTTGTGAAAAGTCCTGAGTCCCGAGCACAATCACTGCATGGACAGAACAGGATCCACAGCCTGATGAAGCCATCAGTACCTGGAATGCTGTGAACAAAGTCCCAGCAGACAAGCAACAGGAGCCAAGAACTGTTGATTTAGAGCATGCACTAGTCAGTCACAACCTATAAACAACCAAAAGAGACAAGTGACTTTTCATAGTCTTTCAGTCTTGTCCAGTCCAGTCTGACTTCTTTAAGCACTATGGCTGCTAACAGACACAGAAAAAACTCCAAAAACCAGTGCTTTACTTTCAGCTCGGTGTGTCTCCGCACCAAGCACAGCACGTGCCCAGAAGAGGCATCATGTTAGTTTGAACCGGCTCACCCACAGTCTATGTAGCTCACATACTTCATCAGGGCTTTGGGGTGCTTTTATCTAATAGCTGATTGAATCAGCTATTAAATAAAAGTGCCAGAAAGTGCCGCTGAAGCGTGCAAGCTATATGGGTGCTGGGTCAAACTGACATGCCTCACCTGGGAAAGAGCTGGGTTTTTATTTTTCCATGTCTGTCAGTACCCTATGAGTAGGAAGTTTCCCCTTCTAAATCTAACATCTTCATTAATCAAGATGTAATAACCCCCCAAAATTAAAAAATCTGTAGCCAATGGCTGACAGAATTCTTCAGAAAGCACCTGATTACAATTTCTAAATACTAACATCTGCGCCTTAACAAAAATCTTCATAAGTTTTTTTTTATTCTTTCTCTAGTGGAAAAAAGATATACCTTTTATCTGGTATATTTATGCCCACGCTGTGAGGTCTTCTTTAATGTATCACAGAGCAAAAAGAGACTATAAGTAGAACAGGCTGCAACTACTGCACTTATACACAAATAAAGCATAAAAACAAGGAGAAAGCTATGCTCTAACTACCTCTAATGCAATCTGGGCAGCTAAACTTAAAAGGCTGGTTACTGTACTTCCATCTGCCAACAGCTTGTCTTCGTGCTGGGCTGGCTCTTCTGCTAGCTTTCCCATTGAAACAATTGCCTCCACCGCTGAAATATACACAAAGAAAAATGGTGAGTGGGATTTCTCACAGAAGCTGAGGTGATGGCTGTACTCTGCTGTTTTAACATTAATATTATATCAGCTGATTATCATGAGACCACCCAGGAATAGTAGCACAAGGTCTGATAGTTGGGGATGACCAGTCCCTGCAAGTCTGCATGCTGGGGAAGCACACACTGCTCCTGTAAGATTTGCTGCAGAGTTCATTGCTCTGTAGGGCCCTCCTAGGGAGAACTGATGGTCCCCAGACTCTGCCCCTTTTGTCCCATTAGACATCCTGATTTTTAACATTTCCTCCAACTATTTCTGTTCTTTTATATTTTGTGTTGAAGTAGCAGAATGAGAACCCCACTATCCTGAGTATTGAACTAATATGTAGTAAGAGACTACTAATGCCTCATGTATTTTACACTCTAAGACGAGTCAAGATGAAACATGGGGGTAACAAACAGACAGCCAATAAGACAGGGTCAGCATCACATGGCTGTGTGGAAGTTGCGCACACGATCTGCAAAACAAAGGATCATGCGTTTCTTAGATAAAGCTATAAAAATAATAAATGTTAACAGTGACCTGCTGGCACCTTCTTAGCCATTATCAGGGCACAGGCCCAACTGAGAAAAATGGTACAAGCGTCAACCATGAGAGAGAGAAGAGATGTCAGGAACCAAGCAGGAAGTTGAGCAGGTCAGTTTTGGCTATACTGACACAAAACATCCAAAAGAAGATGTCAGAGACAGGACAAGATATCATCAGACAGGAGAAAACAAGTCAAAGGCAGAGGGACAAATACATAAATCAGAATCAAGATGGTAGCTCAATCTACGTGAATGGATGACATCCTCTAAAGTCTTCTGCCAGAAGAACTCTTCAGAATAGCAGGAGAGGGAAAAATGAAAATATCAAAAGAATTGCGAGAGAGGTAGAAAGAGAATCACATGTCACAAAAGACTAGGATAGCTATCAAGAAAAGAGAGAATGATCAATTGTTTCAAAAGTAACGGAGAGATCAAGGAAGACAGAGAGACAACAGAGAAGTTGACATTTGGCCAAATTGAAATGATCACACTTTGGTAAGAGCTATGTCAGTGGAATAAAGGAAAGCAGTCTGGTTGGAGAGGGTCTTACATGAAGCAGAACAGAAGGTCACAGTAAGAGATAAAGACAGCATATCCAAAGGATGCAGGGGTGAAGGAAACTGGGAGACAAATGAAGAAGCATTGTAAGGCTAAGGCCCATTTTCTTCAGTTGGGCCTGTGCCCTGATAATGGCTAAGAAGGTGCCAGCAGGTCACTGTTAACATTTATTATTTTTATAGCTTTACCTAAAAAACGCATGATCCTTTGTTTTGAGAGACCAAAGCAGTAAAACTGCAAAATAATCAATTGTTCATATTTACGTAGCACAATTAAACCCGATTATTTCTACCTTTGTCAGCGTTACCCTCCAAGACTGCAATCTTATACACACTGAACTGAGTGAAGATGCTCCTAGGATCACACCTCTCTGCTTCCTTCACTGCCTCTTTAGCCTGTTCACAGAAAAGATTAGCAAGACTTTTCTTCAGTTATGACAAATCACTAACACATGGTAGGAGGGGTGAACTGAACAGAGATAGCACATTCCTAATGATTATATTGTGGTTACTTGTATAGTTCCCCAGCTGAGCTTGGTGCATGGGAAGTTATTTGAACGGTTAACTGTAAGTTTTTAACCATGAAGGTCTTGTTTCTGATTGGAATTTTTTAACTTCAAGCTTCCAGTCACTGAAGCTTGTTATGTGCCTTGCTTGAACAGCACGTGTACAGCACAATTCTGACTGCCATCACACAATGTTTTAAAGAGCTATTGTTAAAATGTCTTAGAGATGTGTGAGGTATTAATTTTCAAATTTTCCCGATTCGGCCAAATCAAAACTGGTTATAACTGGAAATTGCCAAGGTAGCTCTTCTAAGTCATGGCTGTGTCCCTGCCAAATGTCCTATTTCCCTCAGATACTCTGGCTAAAAAAGAAACAGCAAGAAAATATGTTTTTCTCTTCCCTTCTTCACAAACAGTCAAATGGTTTTTTGCCTGAACTTTCACTTTCAAGCAGGGATCAGATCTTAAACATGATTGTTGTGGGGAGCTCAAAACCAGTTTAAAATGTAAATAACTTAGCAATTTTACTAGTAGTCGTCACTATGCTCTAGCTCTAGTAAACTGGCTCTGCACACTGTGTCTAACAAATTTACAGTACAATTTTTAAAACAGCAACTTTTTTCAATCCAAATTTACTGGTGCAGTTAAGCCTGCATTTCACATACACAATTTCCACTTGTAGATCTCCCCAAACCAGAGGCCAGGGATTCCAGTACACTCTTAATCATTTTCCCAGCATCTTTAACTCTTTCAGTTTCAATCAATTCTTAGATCTATGGATTTAACTTCACAGGCCACCACTGACTGCACCTCAGAGCACCCTCTGCTCCTTCGGGATCAGAGACATAATTGGCTCTATTAACCACCAAGTGTTAATACAGAACAAGCAGAACTTCCAGCCCCATCTAGTGGCTTTGTAAAGCAAGTGCCTAAGACAGTGTCAAGTTAGAAAAAAGTGGGGTTGGTTTTATAACCTGCATATTTGGAGTTGAAAGATTTTTAGGTTTGGATGAAGATACTAGCTGGGGGTCTCCCGAGTCTTGCTAGCTGTTATGCCAAGAGGCACTCATTTCATTTGCTTTTCTTGGTCTTTACAGCAGTCTTTACTGTGCAAACTTCAGTTCAATCATTTTGTTACTGAGATTGCTTGTAGTTAAGAGGTCTGATGACCGGCTTTACATAAAACAATCTATTCACAACTAACACCAAGGTGGCCTTGCTGTAGTGATAGCTTTTCCACTGTATTAGGCTCAATCCTCTTGCTCTCTGAAGCCCTCTCTACCTGCCCACTTGCATTGTTTCCTTACTGACTGCTCTGCCAATGATGCAGTCAGGATGTTTAATCTTTCTAACAGTGGCCTCTTTGAAAAAATATTCTATCACAATGCCCTCAATAAATGACCTAACAAATAATGGCCAGGGCAAGTAGCAACTGGGATACTTGTGCTCTTCTATTTTAAATGTTTTTTAGTATCAAAAACACTATGATCAAAATGTGGCCAACCTCCAATTTTACCACTTTATCTGCTGGATACCTTCTGCTTCCTCAATCCTTTGTCTAGCTTTGACTGGAAACTATTTATGACAGAAGCCATGCTTTCCTTTTCATCAGTACAGCACCCAGCAGCAGCCATGCAAAGGCATGTAAAAGAAAAGTACATTTGTTCCTTGAAGACAGACTTGAAGAAACCGAATAATGGAAAGTTATATGAAAGTGAGAAAAAGTTAAAAATGGAATTAATCCAAGCAAAAATGCCTAAGAATAATACCCAAATACTGTCCTGAGATCATAGCTGGTGAACGAAGAACGCACCTTCCTCTCACCCACAGCCTGATAACTTTAGAGGACAGTCTCTTAACTCTTCACTGGGCTCTGTCTTGTGCTTCAGCATTTAGAATCTGTAGATTTTCACCATACTGTACCATTCTGTTATGTCATCTAGCCAGAGGAGCATGGTCTGCCTCCCGTTCTGCTGCCCTCTACCAGGCTGAGCACAGCCTTTAGCAGGTGATCATCTCCATCTGGCAGATGTCACAAAACAACCAGAGCTTCTTCTTCATTGCTGTGTCCTCAAATGTCTCTTTTGCACTGATTATTTGTGATCATCTGATTTCTGACATGTTCCTGCTAACTGACCACAAACAATTGTACATAAAATTTCACTTCAAAGGTCAGCATCTTCATGTGTGGGTCTCCTTGAAGATCCATGCCTTTGCCACATACAGCAGGAGTGCAAACATGTACAACTTGAACAGTTGGATTTCTGTGCCTTGGGAGAGTCTGCTGTCCCTCCAACCAGTATCAGGCCATCTAAGGTACCCTGCACCAGAAATATTGCCCTAACTGCTGTTCCAGCTGATGTGGATTCCCAGGTAAATTAAGCTGTCCGTGACGACACCTTGCATTTACCTATTTTAATGCTTGCATAAGTCTCTTCCCTTCTCCTGTGGCAGACAGCTGATTTAGTCCTCCTATGAAGGGCATCCACCTGGTTCTAAAAACCCTTATTCTCTGCATCCAGCAGATCAGCATTATCAGTGAACTTCAGGTTGCTGACCCCCTAGCTAAGTACCTTTACCCTGAGGCTTTCAGCCATTGTGATTACATTAAGTCAGGACAAGAAATCAATGGATCAAAACTGGTGCATCATAAGCTTGACTGAGCTAGTGAGCAAAATACTGAGAGAATGGGCTGTTCTACCCCTCACTCTTTTGTGGTTCAGCAATTGATAGGACACAGGAGAATGAGTCCATTGGAAGGAGAGAGGTCTACTACCACAGCTACCACCCACACTGTGTCCTGAGCACTGGGGACCCACCACAACACCACTGGGCCACATCCTGACAGCTCCTGAAGAGATGGACAAGACAAAGAGAAGAACACTGATGACATTGTCAACTGCATCAGCTCTGGCTGAGCCCAGAAAACAACCAGGAAAGTGAAACTTGCATTTCTGCTGTTACCTCCTCCCTCAGGTCTCCTTTTCCTTCCCTACCTTATTTCTTCTATCTCTTCCTTTTTTCCTTCTGCTTAACAGGATTCTGACTTAGCCAAAACTGCATCTTTTGCAATGTAGGGCTGAACCAATGACCAGCAAGAAAGCAATGAACAATACTTTAAGCAACCTGACCCTGCTACAAGCTTGTCAAGTTTTAGAACGGCTGATAAGACTTTGCATAGACTCTCTTTCTCCAACAGGGAGGTTTGCAAGTGGGAGTCAGCCCCAGAAACAGAACCTAGGTTTTCTATCCTTGCTACGTTTCCATGCTCTTCCCCCCTTTTGTGTTTTTCTTGTTCTGTCTTCCATGAAGCAGGATGAGAGTCCTACAACAGTTCCCATCTCAATAAACTTTCTCATTCCCTAAAAAGGACTGTTTATGATACCTTTAATACCATCTATCAAAAATGCAGATTTCCCTACAAAAATTCTCTCCTGCTAAGAGAAGGGGCAAAGGGGATGATGTTAAAATGAAAGCCTTATATTATACTTTATTTCAAATGCTTTACTTGTTCTTCCTTCCTTCTGTATCTTTAATGAAAGGTTAAAAAGATTTTATGGTGATTGCTTGTTCATGACTAAGCAGGCTAAGGGCTCTCTACTCCAGTTCCCAAACCTTGAGGAACTGTTCAACATTGTAAAATGACTGGGTCACATGGACCCACTTAGTCCACTGAAATTGATACAAAGCTTTATTTTAAAACATTAGCATTGACTGCTGGGGTAATCCTGCACCTCTGGAAATGACTTCGCCCTTTCAGAATTTTTAATCAAGGCCCAATGGCACTGCTATATGAATGAACGAATGAATGAATGAATGAACGAATGAATGAATGAAGTACCTTCTCAAGTTGTTTCAGATGAAGATAGCAGGAAGCCATGTTCCTCTGCAGCTTAGCCAAATTTTGATCTATTTGCCCAGATGAATAGAAGCTGAGAGAATAGTTGTACCACTGAAGAGCTTCAGGGTAGTTTTTTGCCTAGAAAATTAAAAACAAACAAAAAAGTCCAATGATGTCTAAATTACATTTTCCTAGGCTAAACTACAGACTTCAGAGGGACCAACCAAAATATTCAGATAATCACACATGTTAAATACAACCACCATTTCTAATGTAACCTTTTCCACTCAAACAGCACCAAATGATCCAGTAAAAAGATGGGTTAATTTGTAGAGAGTTGACACAAATAGGAAACAGAATCAGTGCCTCAAGAAAGAAATGGTCCCCTTATGATCCACAGCAAGTAATGGAATGGGAGGTAACGGCAACTTTTGCCCAATAAAGAATTGCCCCTGTATTTCACCAAAAGTGGGTGGCTGTCCAGTGTACTTGAGGCAGCAGCTAGTGACATGCAGTTCTTTTTGGGGTTCTGTGTTCATCACAAACATCCTTGTGCAAGAAAATAAATAGTTCTGGCCACTCCAACCAATCCTCAATTTCTTTGCCATCACAATCTTGACAATGCTATGTGCCACAGTAGTAGGGTCATGGAATATGTGTGTGCATAATACACCTTAAAGAACTATAATTTGTATATAGGTAACAGTTTTTCCTTATGTATGTGCCTGTTCATATATATTAGGTAATTCCTAAACAGTGCTCCTCAGGCAGTGGGAATTTAGTGTCCTCGTAAATGACTGAAGAATTGTCTTTCCACAGTTTCTTTGAGGCACAGCGTTGAACAAACATATGATGAGGGGATCATTTAGCTGTTCTGAAAATCCCCATAATTGGAACATTCCTCAGGAAGGTCACACAGCTATCTAAGCTCTAATGGAATGAACAACAGGTTTTTTTCCTGGAGCTGCTATATTTACCAGCATGTTACTGCATTTCATTACTAAGTAAATCTAATTTGAAATAATTTTGGGTTGAAGCACCTTGTCTTTTCCTCATTTCTGCAGTTTTAAAGTGCCAGAGGACAGAGAAGGGAGGGACTGAGCAGACAAGGAACAAAGGCAGAACAGAGTGACTGGGCAAGAAGAGCAGAACTAGATGTGGAGGGTAAGAAACCAGGAATGGAGAGGAAAACTTGGACTTAAACCTAGCACGGAGAAAGAGACAAGGGCTGCTGGACAAGCAGACAGGAACTAGAATAAGAAGCTAAGAACTAGAGACTGGGTCTAGGTAGACAAGAACAGGACTGGGTCCATGAGCCAAGAGTGAGGAAGAGATGGGACTGGACCAGGATCAGATTGGAGGAGATGGTGAAGAAGGGCTCAAACTCTGGGTAAGAGGCAAAAGAATCTGTGCTTGTTAGAACACAGACCCTTCTAAATCCTGGGAGGGACCCTAGAGTCTGCAGTCTCACAAGTCCTCTGCTGTCAGCAAACAGCTGTGAAATCCACTGGCAAGGTGAATGTACCATCCCCCTTTCATGCTAGTCCACAGAAAGGATGAAACCTGCTACTGATGTGAGTTACTCTATTAGTTCCAGTGGCAGGAACTTGTGTGATGAATATGAGGATTCCAGTCTTGCTAACAGCCCATCTTATATCAGCCTGAAGCTACATGATGGGATTTCTGCATTCTTCAGTTTGCTTTTTTAAAAGCCTTGAAAATGACATAAGATGCTATGTTACAAAACATTATCATGGTTGCAAAGTCAAGAAACTGAGTTTCCTCATGTAATACAATCAGAGCCCTCAATTATATGACTGACTGTTCTTTCTTAATTACACAGATGTATATGCAGTAGGACCCTGCCTCATCCACTGCTCAGAACAGACCTGCTTTGAAATTAATCAGGGTTTGCAGGATGGGTGACTAGTCTGCAACACCCCTCTGCCTCTTCTGTGGTGAATGGAAGCCAATGTGCGAAAACTTAACCCCCAGTGAAAGAGGGGTTAGCTGCCACAATTTCGCTTTCACTCACCACAGAGTAAGTATGGACACATGTGCAGTCCCAGAGAGCAGTTGACAAGCTACCAATCCTTGGTTATTTCATGATAACTCTCTGGTATTATTAAACATAGGTATTATTAAAAGATCCATTTTCACCTGTCCCTGTAATGTTCTGTTTCTATAAGTGGGGTTTAAAGAATTATGAGCCCTTTAAAATTCACTTAAACTCAGGGACATAAACAAAACTTTTACCTTCTTGCACAAAAATGAATGCATCTGTCAGAAATATCATCTGGGAAGCTGAGGCACTGAGCAAAAAAGGCAGCAGATGGCCAGGCTGCTAAAGGAAAAATATTTCTCTGCATAGCCTATAATTAATCAATGGAATTCAGTCCCACAAAACATCACTAAGTCCAAGAGTTTTTGACAATTCAAAAGAAGAATTGGATATTGATATAAATAATGCAAACATCCACCAATACCTTACATAAGCTAAAGGAAAAAAAATCCTCATTAGTCCATCACCAACTGATAGGGGTTAGGAAAGTGACTATCCACAGGCAGATTATTTGATAAGTGAATTATTTATTATAAGGTTCCTATACCCTCTTCTGAATCATCAGGTAGTGATGGACTTATCAGCTAAATCTAGTCTGGCAATAATTATACTCCTGAGCAAAAATCCTAAAACAAGACCACACTTGGGTTGCTAAATGTGATGTAAAAGAGTAAGTTGCTGCTTAGAAATAAAGCAAACTCCAGTTGGAGCAGCAAATTTAGGATTATTTATCTCCAACCTGGAACAGACACAACACACAGGAAACAAGCCAAGAAAAGTAACCCACTTGTCTTTTAAGAAAAGAACAAAGTTCCCATCTAGTCCCAAACCTCATAGTTCTTGGCAGCTCTGTCCCACAGAATGATGTGCAGTTGGTTCAGTGTTTCAGCTGACAGTTGTTTTCCTGTGTAGTGACCTGAGAAGAGCGAGAGACACCTTAGAATTATCTGAGGACGACAGGCTATGCTGACTAGACTCACAAACAATATGGTCAAACACTTAACAAGAGCTCCAGCCAAGGAGGTAGTGACTTGTAGCTCTGCCATCTCCTAGAGCATGGGTGGACAAAATATGGCCTGCACGCTGGATTTATCCCAGCAAGCCCTTCTATCCAGCCCATGGGGCCCCTCCAAAAAACAATTACTACCAGCCCGTGGCTGCCCCTCTGAAAGCTGACAGGAGGTGGGCTTTCAGAGGTCACATACCATCAGACCAGATGGGCTCTGTGCTTCCACCTCCATGGGGCTTCCAGCATTCCAGCTGGGACCCCCACGGGGATGCACTGAGCGTGATGGCACGTGACTGGACAGCTGGTGAGTGGGGAGGGGAGCTCCTGCCTGCAGGAGGGAGGTGGGGGTGTGTCGGGTGTGTAGGTGGGTGTGGGGATGTGTGTGGGACTGGACCAGGCTGTTTCCGTGCCTCCACCTGGGGCTGCCAGCACTCTAGCAGGGAGCCATACGTGGCAGCATGGAGCCCACCTGGCCCAATGGCACACAGCTCCCCCTGGCACCCAATCTGTACACCATCCAGCCAGGCAGGCTCTGTGCCTCCAAATGTGGTTCCCTGCTGGAGTGCTGAAAGCCCCACATGGAGGCATGGGGTGAAACGGCCCGATGGCCCAATGGCATGCAGCTCCCACCTGCAGTGCTGGGAACACCACATGCTGGCCTGCAGCCAACCTGGTCTGGTTTGAAGGTGCACACCAGTGGGCCGGGTGGGCTCTGTGCTGCTATGTGCAGTTGCCCAGACTCAGCCAGAGCCACATGCCACTGGGGGGCTTTGCCTGGTGCGGGCCATGAGCACCCCAAGGACCCGCTGCCTGCTGTTCCTGCTGCTGCTGCCAGAGGAAGCTGTGCGCCATGGTGGAGAGAGGCCCACACCCACTTACACCCATAAACCCCACCACCCCACAAATCCCACACACACAAATACCCCACACTCCCATAACCCCCACACACGCACCCCCAACTCCCCCCACATACAAGATTTTATTTTGAGCTATTATGAGACTTTATTTTGAGCTATAATGCAATCACCTCTATAAACTATGCAAACATGTAAATCAGGGAAAAAAATTAAAAATTAAATTAAATTATGCTATAGTAGATGTTTGATTTTTAGTATATGATTTTTTGGGGGGTTCCAAGATGGCAAACACCCCTCCCAAAAGAAGTATTTCTGGGGGCAAGGGGAGGAACTTCTAGTGGCAAAGGTCTGAGGTTAGGGGTGGGACTTCCAGTCCCAAGGTGGCAATCAAGGGGGCAGGGAACCTGTCAAGGGGCGGGGCTACCCTTGTGGCCCTTGACAGCTCACTAAAACTTGCTAAGTGGCCCTCCAGCCGAAATAATTGCCCACCCCTGTTTTAGAGGAAAAACACAGCATTTCACACACACACACTGCCACTTTTTAACTTAAAAGCCCAAAATTAAACTCCTAACATTGTAGTTAGGCCTCTAAATAAAAAGTGACCTCCTTCTCTACAGTTGTGAGCAGCCAAAGAGGATAATGAGAGATACAGATGCTAAGTACATGTATTCAGGTTCATTAAGGTGTCTAACAAGGATTTGCACTCAATGCATTTTAACAATGATAGGACTAGTCTGCGACACATGCCTCTGCACTGTGCAGAAATGTCAGTATGTCCTTTCCCTCTTACTGGTCACCCTCACTACAGATGGACTTAACAACTGCACTGATATCAATAGCCTCAAGTTGCAGTGTTTTAGCTAACTTGTGTCACAGCAGGATTGTGGAAACACCAGTCAGCTTGTAACTGCAGCTGCTCACCACCTAGCAGCAGTATCCCCTACCCTTTTAAAGCAGCTAAAATGTATGTTTACCCCAGCCTAAATCACAGAGAAGGGCCTGTGCTAGAAATAAATCTAGTTCTGTTATTGTTGCTATTCTTTACAAGTCAGAGACAGCCTGTGAGAGAGAAAGTAAGAGAAACAGGGAAAAAAAGGACGGAGGAAAGTAGGGGGTAATGAGAAGGAAGAGACAGATTCAATATTTAAGCCAATTCATCCCTGTCTTCAGCAAATGACAGCAGGCGCTGGACAGACACAAACCTGTAATGATGTCTTCGATCTTCTGCTTGGCAAGTGGCTCCCTCATTCTTTGCAACAGGAACTCGATGTGGAGCAGGATGACCTTTCCAAGGTCAGGCGAGGACTCGAATCGCCCAGCAACAGACTTCAGAAAATCAAAACCCACCAACTCCCTGTTCACAAAGATGCATTTGTGAAAGAGCTATTAGCTTTCTCCTCTGGGAACTAACACATACACCCACGGAATACATTTCTCACTCAGATTACTTCTCACAAAAAAGAATCCAGATAACCTGACTCAGTTGTTCTCCAGTTCTTTAATTCTGTGGAGCAACTAATTAGAGAAAGATACCCTTCCTACATCAAGTATCCCATGCCACCTGCCTGACTGAAAATATACCCTTCTGAAGATGACAAGGATAGAGACCACGCACCCCACGTGTTCCACAGATCAGTGTGAGAACTGGCTCTTTAACCAGTAACCATTCATTTGGCCCCAGGATAAATCTGTTGCGTTAACCCATGAACACATACATTTAAAAAATATTCAAAGACTAATTAAAGCCCACAAAATAATGAAAGCTAGAAGTAAAGTTAAAACACTGTTCTGCATAGCTTTATGCATTCAAAACCAGAAACAAAAAGTGAAAATAGAGGAAATGGAACTTCCTTACTTACAGCCATTTCTTATCATCCAGACTCTTACTTTTTTTGTTTCCAAAACTACAGGCAGCAAGATCAGAATTTCAAAACCTTCAGTTTTTGATTTAGGCCACTGGGAATCTTATTTGCAGCTCTGCTATCACACATGGACTCAGAGTTTAGCCCTATGCTCAGTACATCATGGGAAGGAACTAGAAGCACTATGGGGTAATGTGCCCAAACCCTGAAAGAAGGGAGCACTTTGCAACACCCTCATAAGAACTATGCCTGTTGTTACAGGGCCCATCAAGGCAAATGCCAAAAGATATAGCCTTGCAGAGTAAGTGCTAATCCCTAGGAAGGCTCTTAATAGAGTGGCTAGACATTCATTTGAAGTGCATTACTAGCTATCTTATTATTCTCCCAAAGTTGTGGTGATCACCAATCATCTAGAGACACTCCTAGGTAAACATGTTCTGTAACATTATTTGTCATGTTGGTCTTCTATCCTAATTTGTCCCTACCAAGAAAACTACTAAAGCTGAACAAGTAATGACAGAGGTAGATACTGAATTTGACCAAAAATATTTTCTGTTTCGGTTTTGTCTAGCTACTTACTAGTGTACCAAAATATCCCGCAGCCCATTGCACAACAGTGCTGCCAAATCTGAGAAGTAGGCAGACTTGACGAGAAATTTGTAAAGAAAATTTAAAGCAGGCCCTAAACAGCAGTATCACATCACCTGAAAAAAAAACCCACCATCACATGGGCATGGATTGCTCACTCTTTCTGAGCAGTGGTTGGACAACTTGGAGGGAAACTGGTAGGCAGCCAGTTGCAGTCTCATAATTCAGAGCCTGCTGACGCCCACCAGCACAAGTTACAGCTAAATGGAGATAGTCATATTCATGCCAACAGAAAACAAGACATACCATGTCTCCCTCCCAGGACGTTCCATGGCATGGCATGCTCTTGACATGCACAGCCCTGACCCACCTATGCTGGGAAGTGGAGTGGCTGGCTAGTACAGGAGATGGCACACCATGCTCTTCCAGTTTCCACTAGCAAAAAGTTCTCTTGCCTGTGGGAAACTCTCCAGTGGCTTTCTCTGGCCAGTTAATTCACAGTGCAAAGAGACTTTAACAAACCAGAGAATATCATCCATCTCTCCTCTCTCTATATATACATAAAATATTTTGAGGGGTTTTTTTTAAAAGCTAAAAAGCACAGTGAATAACCTCTCCATCTCTAAAAGGATATGTGGTTCTAAAGACTTGTAAATTGCAATTTTTTCATAAACTAGCCTTAATGATTTATATTGTTTGAAAATTTCAGTCATGGCACCTCTTTACTTGTTCAGTTATTTGATGGTAAACGTTATTTCAAATAGCGAGGAATCACTCATCTCGGAAACTCAACGTGTTTTCCCTCTGATACAGGGGATAAGAAGGTTCCGCTACCTGTTGTGTTCCAGCAGCATCTTAGCAGTGTTCAAGCAGAAATCTAAAGATACCTCGTGATGCATAATTTCAGCAATAGCTAGAAAGAGGAGGGAACAGTAAAGATTACTGACACATTAAGGAAAATGAACTGTTTGCTCATGTCCCTTGCCTTCTCCTTCTTCATGTTTTCACTTTCGTTTCTAATTTGGTACTAATGAAGAGTTCCAAGCTGACAGCTCTGGGACATAAGTCCTCAGTCTACTCAAAACAAGAGCAGAACAGGCAGCAATAGTGTAAGCTTCCTCTTTATGTTTCTCCCTGAACCTGTGCCCCATCCTTGAACAGGAAGGACTATTTCATTAACTGACACCATATTCACTCTTCACTGCTTACGCTGCTGCATCTGTTCTATCTTTTAGTTCTCACAAGCTCCAGGGTCTGTCCTCCCTGGGGAAATGCATTTAAACTCTCAATCAACTACAAAATACATTTTTTCTTCCAACTCAAAATTTCATTGCAGCAGTGTTCCCATGATGCTATAGTAATATCAGTCAGATTTCCACATCACACATACCCGAAAACCAGACTGTGACATTTGGCAAATTAAGTCCCTTTCTCCTGAAGTAGACTGTGCAGTGATTTTGCTCTTGCCCTAACAACATTTAGCCTTGTTTCTTGGGCATGGAATATTATGATCCTGTTCTGAATCAAACACAGAACTGTGATACCTGAACTGAGGTCTTCATCAGCTGCTCCACTTTTCAGAAGGATTTGAATTTTCAAGAAAAACCCAGCTGGATGCAAATTCTCCTGCACATTAAGAAACAAAAGCATTATTTTGGACAGCCAAATTGTTTATGAACTCAAAGAACAATTTTAGCTAGCTCCTATTAGAGTCCTCACAACATACAGTACTGTCCAGTCTAAGCTTGAGTTTCTGAAGTGACAGGGCCATAAATAATAAGTGTAATCTTTTCTTCTGGAAAAACAGTAATCTTTCCTCCCAGAAGGTGATAATTACTCGTGACAAACTAGATGTCTACGTTTTTTTATTCTGTTGCTTAATTTTATGCTACCAAAAAGATTCTGAGGACAGCTCAAAATCAAAACACAGAAATCTGATGTAGCTGGATCCACTCAAACATGTTCAAGCACTTCCAAACAACAGCAGAGAGGGCCTGAAAGTCTGCAGTGAGGCCAAATTAGCTTGTCCCCCGCCTGTGGTTTAAGTCAGGTCTTCTGAAGCTCAGTCCTGTGCCCTTTTCCACTATGTCAAGCTCCCTCCAACCAATTAGTAATTCTGACTCTAACATGCTTACAGAACCAGACAGCTCAAACAACAATGATGGAATGTGCGTGAAATGATTTTGGAATGCTGGGGAGGATTATTATTATTTTCACAAGAGTTGAAAAATGCCACAGCTTCACTAGTACTCAGGGCTGCCATAATTCATGAGCCTGGTGAAATACTCTGTGAAAACAGTCAACATGACTAAATCCAAAATACTCAATGATGACGTTGGGATTTTGGTGTGATGCAATTTTAATCGTAATGAAGGAATTACAGAAATTCCCTTAACACTGTAATGCACAGAAACAGAGAAAACAGTATCCTACAGTCCTGTGCAATTCAGAAGCCAACATAAAATTTCCTTCATAGTTTTCCATACCATTGATAATACACTCAGAAAAGGATGGACAGGGGTATCAGTCAGCATGGTAGGTTCAAATCCATGCTCCTCCACAGATTTGCTGAAGTTACTTAGTCTTTTTCTGTGCCTCAGTTGCCCTCTGTAAGATGAAGATGAAGAGTACTTCTCTCCTTCCCTCCCTCACTGAAGTGTTGTAAGGGAGGGAAGACTGTACTGAAGACTGAAAAGCACTCAGTACTATGGTAATAAGTGCCATATGAATACCTAAATAGAGCACCCACCACCTTGATCTTTCCAGAATATTTGCTCACAACCAACTGGGATTTCAGATTTTACTTACAATCAAGAGCATTTTAAACTTATAAATCCTTTTTTAAGCAAAAAATAATGAAAATGATGGTTTAATGGTAAATGATGGGTAAACAAAGACAAATGCTACCATGATTTAATTTGTACCAGTTAATCTGATGGGACAGAAGCATGAAATTAACTGACAAAGAGAATTTCTACAAGTCCAACGTTTTATTGTTTCCCAGTCTGGCATCTGAAAAGCCAAGTTCCCAAATCTCACATGAACCGCTACTGAAGTCCACTTAACACATGCAGCTTTCTTGGGTATATGCCAGAAAAGTGCCAGCCACATCATGATCAACAGGAGTCCATTACAGATGGAAATACACAGCAGGAACAGATGCATAACCTGTAAAACTCAGCAGTGCTGCTTTACAGCAAGAGCCACCAGCGCAATATGAGCTTGTGAATATGGCAACTGATGTAAAGAAAACACAGCTATTACTCAGTGTCGAAGTCACCTCTGATGCAACTCCCCCGA
Organism: Alligator mississippiensis; assembly: GCF_030867095.1. NCBI lineage: Eukaryota > Metazoa > Chordata > Crocodylia > Alligatoridae > Alligator > Alligator mississippiensis. Next base: position 83,072,204 of record NC_081831.1, read on the forward strand.
TTTCAACTGAGACACTCTAGTGATTAATTTATCACATTCCATTATTAGGCAAACAGACCAAAAAGAGGTTAGCTACTGTGTGGATTAGACATTACAGGAAGTTACAACCTTGTTAGCCAAGCTTATAGCCTGCAGAGCCTTGTCTTGATACACCTTGCAATCCCATTCCAAGTAGACAGTGGCTAATAACCGCAGCACTTTAGCCTAGAAAAAAGGACAAAATCTATATTTAAGCAGAATAACCATGAATGGCACCTGAATACTGCATAAAGGGCTGAAAAATGAGATGCTGAAACATAAATGTTTGGACAAGAAGTTCTATAGGTCAAAGGCCTATCTTTTTACTAATTGGCTGTAAAAGGCCTAGCATAATGTGTTGTTCCTTGATTGAGGATGCTAAGGACTACATAAATAATTGCATCCATGTATTTTCTCAGGCTGTCTTGACAAGGGATGCTGGTGGCTAAGCCTAACCTATACTTGACCTTTTTCCTAGTGAAGATTCAGAGAACCTTTAGCTCAATTTACTTGGTCAAGTTCTGGGTTGACCTACCCTAAGGGAAAGGCTGAATTTAGGTCAGGCTCTGCTAACACATATTCACAATATCTGACTTTCCATGACCACTTTTCCCAGTAAAGACAAAGCCTCTTGGTGTCATAGAGATACAGGCCAAAACAATGAGTACACCACTGAATCTGACCCCCTATATACCAAGTACCATTAAGTTTCATGCAGATCCTCCTATAGTGAGCCCAATCCCTCTAGTTATTTAAACCAATTCAATCCTCAGGAAAAAAACATTATTGTGCATTACAGGCAGAGAAGAGGAGAACTGGGGATGTGTCTACACGTGCTGATTTAAGGCACATTAGCCATTTTTAAGGCACTTAAGGTTGCGGGTCTAAACATGCACACCCTTAAGGCGCCTTAAAATCACAATTTTAAGCTATTCGCACCTAAATTCACCTGCAAAAGCGGGTATCAAATTTAGGCACAAATAGCTAAAGCACCTTAATGCACATGTAGATGCACTAAGGCACATTAATGCTCTCTATGTCGACTTACTTGGGACTAACTTTAGTTCCAAGTCGGTCCATACACCTCATTAATACGCCTTAATGTGTGCAGGTATAGACGCATGTCTAAATTGCCATGATGTGCATTAGACAAATGCGTATTTAGTTTAGGTGCACGTAAAAAGCACGTGTAGACATGCCCTGGGTGAAACATACCCAGATAATCCTAGCCAGCAAACCAAGCCTTTATGTTTCAGAAGAACTGGGAAAATGCAAAAGTCTCCATGTATGGGACCTGCAGGGAACTTCATCCCTGACCCCAAATCTGGTTAGCAGAATGATGCTGAACACCTGAGCAAGACACACCAGGTAGGCATCTGAAAAAAAAAAAATTCACCCTGGATCACTGGTCCATCCCATCCAATATTCTAATCTCCTATGTGGCTGACCCCACCCCCCAATACACACATGCATACACATACACACGTGTGCACACACTGAATTATGCTAACTGGGCATCAAGGGAGATCATTCTTCCTGACCCCTGCATAAAAGTACTTAAAACCCTGAGCATAAAATGTGGTTATAATCAGTGCCTTTATGCCAAGCCTCAAGTCTTAAGTATGTTGATGGAAATACAGGAAACCCTGCTCTCCACATGGCCCATGACTCTCAGATTCCAAAGCCAAAGGGACAACCATGACTATGCATCCCCAATTCTCACATAAGAAGGCCTTAAGGTTCATCCCAGAAATTAACTTAAAACATCTCATTTAGAAATGCATCTGGTTTTGTCTTAAAAACTGTAAGCAGCAGTAGTTCACCATCCCTAGTATCCAGTTTTAGGGCTACCCTCATTTCTGGGAAACATGTTCTGATACTACAGTTGAATTTGCTTCACTTCATCTTCCCACCACTGGCATTTGTTATGCTTTTGTCAGCAAGGCTGAAAAGTCCTCCTCTATCATACCTCTCCATACGCAAGTTCCAATACACAATACAGGTCATCAAGTAACCTCCCAAATGTCTCTCCAATAACAAGAATAAGGTAAGCTTTTAAGCTTTATCCAATAAAGGCTTGCTTTCTAGGACAGCAACCATTTCTATGGCTCTCCTTTGCTGTCTCCATTATTTCCAGATTCTTCCTAAAGTGTGGATACCACAAATGGACACAGTACTCTAATAGCAGTCATACAACTGCTCTGGGTTCTGCTGTAATTCTTCTCCAGAGATGCTAGCTGGTATAGAGTGTCAATGTACTAACATTTTATCTGTATAAAAACCTAAATGCAAATGTGATTAAGGCTGTAATTTCAATTTCTGCTCTCTCTGACTGCACCTGGGATCTGATGAAGTATCAATTGAATGATACTTCAATTCTGCAGACTAACTATCAGACACTTTTGAAAATCATGACTAAGAACCTCTGGTGCAGTTGTGCACACTCCAGACAGGCTTTGTGGAGACAATGTGTGCTACACAGTAAGGTTAAAGTGATGGCAATAATTACATCTTCCTACTGATGCGTTAGTAGTTCAGAAGCTTCTAACTATATATATTTCTTACCTGCATTTCTTGCCCAGTAGAGTATCTCTTATCCATCTTCCCAATTGCATAGCTCTGGCTACCATTGATAAAGGAAAACTAGAATCAGGAAAAATATGGTTCCATATCTCTGACACCCCTAATATATTACATACAAAAAAATTACCATGACTACAAAAGAGTAGGCCTTTACTGCAGGTCAGCTATACTGCAGTAACTGCCCACTTGCATGATCTTGCCTGGCAGCATTTGGAAACTAACTCATGGTAGCCTACTGACTTAATGAAAGAGGAGGAAGCTACCATGGTTTTGCTTCCACATACCATACAGTAAGAATGTGCACAAGGGCATCTACCACAGACTAGGCATTTTGTGGTAAAGCCCTGTGACTTAAATCAGTCCTTTGTGGCCCTTTATACTCCAATTTTAGTTATGTTCCAGATACATCCTGACCCACTCCCCACTTTTAAGGTAGGTAAAGACAGCCGTTCTGACCTGATAGGTGAAAAAACTAAGATACAGAGAATCAAGTAATATTGGCCAAGATTACAGTTAAATCAGCAGCAGAGCCAGAAACAGAACCTAGAATACTTGATTCCCAGTATTTTCCAAAAAAACTAAACACAGCACAGACAGGCTTGGAGGTTAACACCAGAGAAGTAAAACTCCGTAACAAGTGGTACATGAGTGGTACAAAGAGAGAACTAGGGATTTAAAAACAAAAACAGTCTTGCTGGGAATGTGTTTCCAGATCTGATAATATTCTCATTTTGAGATAACCTTATCCCCACTAGAGGGTGCCAAATCATTCTATCCAGAAAATGTTGGTATTTTGTGGAAGATTGATTTCATACTCAGATTTTCTCAGGGGCATTTTTCTGCACTCAGTGCCCCATCTACTACAAGAAAGAGAACAAGCAGTGTTCAAACTATCAGCCTTAATTAAGACTGTACACTGCCACATACCTTCCCTGGTTCCACATATACAACCTTAATGTTTGGGATTAGAAGGAACACCATCAACTCGATTTCTTATACAGGTCATTTTTAAAAAACAGGGTTTCTAATTTTCTGAGGAGGATTTTTCCTGATACCCTGAATTTTCCTTTTCTTTTTTAATCTTCATACATTACTTCCCTGCACCTTAACTTACCCACTTCTGAAACCTCCTTTCCCACCACAGAGTTTACATACCGTAAGTATTTGTAGGTAGTTAGCATGTTTTCATTTAGCCACAATAGACAGACGTAACTCACTTAATCTTTCATCCCAATAAATCCAGTTCCTTAATAATTTTTGTTGCTAATTTCTGGATTCTCTCTAGTTTGTCAACAATGTGATAACTCAAGGTCACTTGTGACAGCAGGTGGGCAGAAAAGGTATCCAAGCCTGCTATGGAGCTGCTCTGTGCCAGTGAATGTGACTGAGAGCACTAGAACAAGGAGAACTAATACATGAAACAAGGTAATTTTCACCAATAATACAATTAGGGCTTATAGTTAGGCATCTCCTTTCGGAAAAAAAAATCAAAGACCATTTACAAGAAATAGATGTAATACTGGCAAAATAGATATTTTCAGCACTTTTCAACACTTTCATTTCCCTTCAAATGTAGCAATATACCACTGCATTATGAAAGGCACAATAGCTGGAAACAGTCCTCCTACATCAGGTTCTCTTTGCATCTCTAAGCAGTTTGTTTGCAAATACGGAGAACTATGAATATAACTTCTGCATGCAACAAGGCCCCTTTTAGAATTATGAAAATCCATGCAAAGCAGTGGTGTGCAAGTGAGGCAACAAAATATGAATTTAAGAATGTGCCTGAAAATGGAGCAATTACCAGCATAAAGCTCTGCTTTGACTGGCAGCTAGAGTGTTAAACTAATTAATTTCATACCAGAGCTAATTGAAAATTCTCAATTTGTGTGAAAAAATGGTTGGTCTGTTTTTTTAAAAATGAGAATTTTTATTTTTAAGAAGTTTTTCATTGTTTTCCATTTTTTTATTAAATCCCCAAACTAAAAATATTTTGAGTTTCCCTTTCTCTATTCTTCAGCCACATTTTTTTTCTTCTCAGAAATAGGCTTTTCACCTAGTTTTTCTTTACACATTACCTGAGCCAGAAGGAGCTCTGTTCATACCTCTTCTGCTCATATGTTTCCACTCCAAAGTTATAGCAAAGGAGAGACAGGTAACAAGTCTGCAAATAAAAACAATGTTTTTTCAGTTCTTGAAGGGGCTTATTGAGATCTATGGCAGCTCAGTTCCAGACACAGTTAAAACACCTTTTATATCAAAGCTCTATCCACTACTATTGGAGGTGATTTTGCAGGAAGGTGAAGGAATGTGACTAAAATTGGAGTCTTGATCCATGACAAAAATAAAGCAACATAAATAAATCTCCCAAGGTCATACAGAACAGCAGAACTGGTCAAGCATACTGTAGCTCATATGCATCATTGAAAAAGAACTGTAGAGAAATAAGAGAGAAAATTAGGATACAAAAGGAAAAAATGGAGAACTAAAAGTGAATTTTAAAAAATAACAAAACCTATCCAAAAGCCTGGCACAAGAATGTCCTGAAGCCAAGAGAGGTGTTTTTAAAAGACTGAAAGAAGAAGGTAACAACTCCTCCACAATATCCACAATAGTTTTTTTGTTTTTTTTCAGGAGTAGGAGGGACGGGGAAGGCAGAGTATAAAGGAGGGAGAAAGGGGGTGATTTTCTTTTTGATTAAAGCAGGAACCACTGTTCTGCATGATTTGGGGAGATAGTCTTATGTGATTACTCAGACCACTGCTCTGAGGAGGCACTTCTCTGTGAGGAAGGCATCTGTCCACCAAAATCTCTCCTCAATATTATCTGCAAATGTTATCACTTAATCAGAATGAGAACAAAAATCAAGTGCAAATAAACTGTTAGCATTTACAAAACTTCGTCTTTCGAATAACTTCTTCTCCCAGCTGTAAACACTGCCTCTTGTAAGTGCTATGTAGGAGCCCAAAGGAATCTCTCCAGTGAAGCCAACAGCACCACCATGCAAAATCCTATCTTGCTACACACAAATCTCTTTCTGATCTCCCTGCAGCCAGGAATGAAAAGCACAGGTCACCTGCCAATGCACAAGTAGAGAATGGTCACTCATGGAAGCAGACTCCAAAATGCTTCACAACATTAAGGAAAACTGTGATTTTCCTCCTCAAAAGATAATTTAACTTGTTGATAACCCCGCAGGTAAAGTGTCGAGCAAGGTAGGATCCCTCACGTAACCCTACAACAGTGGTTCTCAAGCATTTTCTACAGAAGCCACCCCTCAGAAAATGCCAGCTCTTAGTTTTTTCATTTTTGTTTTCGCTACAGAAAAATAATTGAAAAAATATTCTGTTGCAAATAACCCAGAAAGATCATAGGTGGGAATGTTTTCAATACTACGGATTCCTCTGTGGAACCTCTGGGTTTATCTTGAGAGACAGTAGGCAGGGTAGACCTGTATCTTACAAACTAAATTAGAGATATATAGCATTGGGTATATTAGCATGCAATTATATATTATATAAGTGTTATATATGAGAAATACTAGCACTTACTCTATAAGGTACAAATCTACCTGCCTTCTGTCTGACCTCAGACTAACACGGCTACTTACCTCTCTCTATCTTGTGTATAGTGGTTGCACACCTAACAGTACTAACACCGCATAGCGCCCTGCAGCACCCCTGAAAGGATCTCAAGGTACTCCAGGGTGTCACAACACCTGGTTGAAACATTACTGCTCTGGAGGCATACATCTTCTCCACTAACATGCTTGGAACAGAGGAGTTGCAAGCATTAATTAAAAGCTGCTTCTCAGATGAATGGCTGAATAGCTGGCTGGCTATATCAGCCATATCACCAGCTCTTCCCACCAGCAACAATCCTCTAAACTACAAGTGATTGATACACTCCTGAGATTTCATCCCGTAGGTCAAAATAACTGCTTGCTCCTTCTTTCTTTCTCATCCTTCCAATTACCATTAGTTCCTACTTAAAATAAATGCAAATCACATCTTTTATGAAGAGAAACTCTTTCCCTGTCTGCTTCAATGCCTGTGGTTTGTGAATTGTGAGTTCCTTAGACACCAGGTTTAACATTATTTAATGGAGGAGTTTAGCTGGAAAGCATGCAACTCATTTCAAATTAAATGAATAGTAGCAACACAAAGACCCTAGTGAGTCATGGTAACAATTCAGCCAAGGACTGCAGCTTTGCCTTTGCTATGAAAGTAGAACCTCCTCAAGTGAGTTACCAGCACTGATACTCTGACTGGGTTGGGGCGAGGACTGCAGAAACCAATTAAATCCTAGCCAACTACAATATGTACAATACTGCATTTCACTTCCCCATGTTTTATTTCAGCTTTCTCCTGTCCCTTCAAACTTTATCACCTACTTAATAAAGAGAAGGAACAAAACATCACAAACGTATTTCAAATATTGAATTAGGAAAGGGTACTGCTAAAATACACAAAAGAAAAAAGAACAAATCACAATATGACCAGAATTAAGGATAACAAAAAGTCCTTTTTCAAATGCATAGGGAGTAAGAAGAAGGCACCAGGTAACGTGGGGCCCCTACAGGACAGGCTTGGCAATCTAGTGATTGCAGCAAAGGAAAAAGCCGATCTCTTCAACAAGTTCTTTGCCTCCATATTTCTGAGCACAGACTGGGACAACTCCCCCACTAGGATTACAGACAGACTCAGGGGACACAACACCATGCCTAGGGTCAGGGACAATCTAGTTAGGGAACTTCTGGAGGGGCTGGATATGTTTAAATCAGCAGGTCCGGATGCTCTTCATCCGAGGGCACTGAGGGAATTGATGGAGGTCATAGCAGGGCCCCTGACACGGCTGTATGAGCAATCGTGGTGCTCTGGCCATGTACCAGAGGACTGGAAAAGGCCCAGTGTGGTCCCCATTTACAAGAAGGGGAGAAAGGAGGACCCGGGTAACTACAGGCCAGTTAGTCTCACCTCAGTCCTTGGGAAGACCTTTGAGAAAATTATCAAAGAGGACATCCGCAAGGGCCCAGCATGGCAGGTAATGCTCAGGGGCAACCAACACAGGTACACTGCAGGCAGATTCTGCCTGACTAACGTTGTTTCCTTTTACGACCAGGTCAACAAGTCCTTGGATGCGGGCATTGAGGTGGATGTCGTCTACCTGGACTTCAAGAAGGCCTTTGACACTGTTTCTCACCCCATGCTCATAAAAAAACTATGCGACTGCAGCACTGATGCCTAAAGTCAGATGGGTGGCAAATTGGCTCGACAGTCACACCCAGAGAGTGGTGGTGGACAGGTCATTATTGACCTGGAGGGATGTGGGCAGTGGAGTTCCCCAGGGCTCGGTCCTCAGGCCTGTGCTATTCAACATCTTTATCAGCAACTTGGAGGTTGGAGTGGAAAGCATACTATCCAGATTCATTGATGACACAAAGATGTGGGGAGAAGTGGGCACGCTGGAGGGGAGGGACAAAATCCAACTAGATCTAGACAGGTTACAGAGGTGGGTGGATGAGAATAGGATGGAATTCAGCACAGACAAGTGCAAGGTGCTGCATCTAGGGAGCAGGAAACTGAAACACATCTATAGGCTGGGGAACACCCTTCTAACAACACAGTGGCTGAAAGGGATCTTGGAGTCATTGTCGACTACAGATGCATCACAAGCAGGCCCAGGGAGGTGATCCTTCCCCTGTATGCGGTACTGGTCAAGCCGCAGTTGGAGTACTGCATCCAGTTCTGGGCACTGCACTTCAAGAGGGATGTGGCTAACCTTGAGAGGGTTCAGAGGAAGGCCACTCGCATGGTCAGGGGGCAGCAGGCCAGGCCCTACGAAGATAGACTAAAGGGCCTGAATCTATTCAGCCTCCACAAGAGAAGACTGAGAGGGGATCTGGTGGCTGTCTATAAACTCACCAGGGGGGACCAGCAGAAAACAGGTGAGGTTCTGTTCCCGTGGGCACCACTGGGGATAACAAGAAATAACGGCCATAAATTGATTGAGCGTAGGTTCAGGCTTGATATCAGGAGGCATTACTTTATGGTTAGGGCTATGAGGCTCTGGAATGGGCTCCCAAGGGAGGTGGTGATCTCCCATACCTTGGGGGTATTCAAGAGGAGGTTGGATAGATATCTGACTGGGGTATTATGATCCCAGCACATGTTCCTGCCCAGGGCAGGGGGTCGGACTTGAAGATCTGTTCAGGTCCCTTCCGACCCTAGAAACTATGAAACTATATTTAGAGAAATAAAGCTGGTATGTTCATATACATATTGTTAACAGTGCGAAACAAACAAGGAAAAGGCACAGAATAGATGCAAATGGAACAGTCTCACAGTGGTTTTCAGAAGTTCGCATGGCATCAGTTGCTTGGTAATACATTAAACAAGAAGCAAGACATTTTCAAACTTTTGGAAAGGTACAGGAAAACTGATTTTACTGACCTCTTTTGGCAGCCTCATCAACATGTCCTTGCAGCGCTGCACACACATCACTGCCTTTTGAAAATCCCCTTGAGCAACAGCCTAAGAAAGTAACAGATGTGCCAATAAACTGTTAAACAATTTGTCTTCAAAAATAATTCCATATCCTGCTTCTCTAAGAAAGTGTATCTTCTATGCACTCTAGCACATATGGCATAGCCAGTTGTAACATGAGAAAACTATACTTAACATCCTGCTAGCAGGTTTTCTTATACAGTAGCACAAGGGCATTTTATAAAAACATGAAGAGACACTCTCCCACCCTAAGATTAGTGTGAACAGAAAGAACTAACATGATAATTTCCTTCAAATGCTAAAACTGCCATTCAAATACAAACAATATGGTATGACACAGCTCAGCAGACTTAATATTCTCTCTCTCCAGCCACACTGGACTCTCCCTTATTCCCCCCTACTCTCCCCTTCCAGCCATACAACTCAAAGACTGAGTTAAAATTCTCAGACATTTTTGGGCTAACTGTTGTGTTTTGGAATCTTCCATTTTTGATTCTGAGATCCCAGTAAAGCATTTTGGACTTTGCATACAAAACACACTGGTAAATAGGCCTCCTTATGTTTGCACCCCAATGTCTGTAACACCCTGTAGCATTACCAGTACCAAATATGCAAAAATATCCAGTCAAATCTCCTGACCAAAATCATTACTAGATTGCTTTATAAATCACAAGATTTTTCTATGTATATTTGGGATGTTTCATTTGCTTTTAACTCTTTGGAGTACATTCATGACTAATTTTAATGTTTTTCTCCTTAAAAAGATTTTTTTAATTACAGCTGATTCTCACCTCTTTGAGAACACCATTAAAATATCATGAGACTATCAGATTATATGCCACCTTCCTCACAAGGTCTCAGGGCATCTTACAGAAGACAGCAAATTTATAAAATAGATGAAGAACAAAGCAGGAAAAACAAAATAACATGTAAAAGTAATAGGGTATTGAGATAATTTATAGAACAAAACCCCTAAACAATAATTCAGTTTAGCCTTGCCTGCTAAACACCTGCTCAGACAGTACAGTCTTACAGCACTTCCTGAAGATGACCAGGCTCAAGCTCTGGTAGGCCGCAAGAGGATGGGGTTCCAGAGCTGAGGAGCGACTATCAAAAACAACCTCCCACTTGTTTGTGAACTTGGCACATTGATGGTACTTGCAGAAGGATGTCCTTGGCTGACTTTAGGGATTACGATATGCCATAAGGGAGAAAGTAGTCCCTTAGGTACACAAGCCACTTAAGGCCTTGTAAATCAAAACCAGCACGTTGAATTACACCCAGAAAGTTGCTAGGAGTCAATGCAGACTCTGGAGCACTGGAGTTATAGGCTCCCAGTGACCCACCCCCATCAGAAGGTAGGCTGCTATGTTCTGTACCAGCTGCACCTTACAGGCATCAAGGACAGGTCCACATATATGCCAGAACTGATGAAATGATGAGAGTTAGCAACATTGATTCCCCTGCTGTTACAAGCCTTACACTAAAACACCATGTGTGCATGTGCCTAAATGCAAATCATTTATCTCAAGATCACCATCTAATGAATGCATGAGTGGGCAAACTGTGGCACAGGTGCCACAAGTGACATGGGCAGACATCAGGGAGGGGATGGGCAATGCTGTGGCAGAAAAGGCAGAAAGCAAAGCAGCAAACCAAGCAGGGAGTACAGGGAAGGAGGAAGGAAAGTAGAAGACTGGATCAGGCAGGGAGCACAGGACTGGGAGAAGAAACTAAAGCAGATCGGGCAAGGGAAGAGGACTGGAGTGGCACTTGGGAGGGTGCAGGGTTAATCTGTGGCATGCCTGCCAAAATGGTTTGCTCCCATTGGTCTAGCGGTATCTAAAAGTACTAGCATTTGTTGTAATGTTCATGAGTTTGTGGGTTCAATCAAATTATTATGCACTGCAAATGCCTTCCTGTGTGCAGCTTTTTATCAGCCACCTCTTAAATAATGGTACTTCAGTATTATTCAGCTACTCCTTAGATAGTGGTACTTGAGCTGCAGAATACTGGCACAGAGATAAATAGCTGTGAATTAACCAATGTTCCTAAAAATATGTTGTTCGACCATGGATTCTAGGGGACCCAGGTTCCAAAGTAACCTCACATATCTTGCTTCTTCAGACAATGAAACACAGAGCTTCCTTGAGTGTACTTAATTTAAGACTCAAAAAGATAGCTGGCTGCTTTATAAAGACCCCCTGCTAGCCAAATCAAAGAGAAACAAGTGCTTAAGAGAGTATCTAAACAATACTGCAGAGAAGATTATGATAAATTAGCAGAGATACCTATCTAAAGGGAACATTAAAAATATTTACATAATTGCAACGTTGAGGGCACAGATCAAATTTGAGACCTTACAGCAAAGCAAAGTAAACTTTTTTTTTCCATTTGACAACCAGAGTTCACACTGCTAACAAGTGGGTCAGAGCTCTCCTTTCACCATCCAATCACTCCAAGGCTGGTGACACACACAGAAAACTGGTCAGGACACGTACTGATTCAGCCTGGTAAGACAGCACTTTGAACAGGTCCTTCTCCACATCAGCTTTGTGCACATGTATATCTGCTTCCCCATTACTCCTCTTCATTAATCTGGTGTACAGGTTTTCTATACTCTGGAAAACAAAGCAATCATCCAGGGAGCTATTACTCACCTGTGAAACGTACAAATAGGCACATTTGCAAGAGACTGGAACTAAGCAGAAACTTACTTTTATAGCAATCTCAAGAAAACAGTCAGCAAGGACAGCTTTTCCAATATCCACCCACCCTTTTCCCGTCTTCATGGTCATCTAAAAAATAAAAATAAAATGTGTCTTCTGAAAATTCATCAACTTCCAAACCAGTTGATATTGGCCGTCATTATGTCTGTACATGTACCTAATACTACAGCCTTTACAATTAATTTAACAATTGCCTCTTTATATACAGTTCCATTCATTTTAATGCAGCACAAAGAGACTTACAGATTTCATGAGGATGCTGAAACAAAAAGTCAATTAACTTTTCAACACTTTATTGAACTGATACCAGAAAGGTGGTGCTCTTGGTTGATATGTGCAAGACCTCAGAAGCTCCTTTTCACACTACAGGATGAACTGTTCACTGTAGGTTTACTAAAGCAGCCAAGGTTCATAACAGCATTCCTAAAAACTCCTCGCTATGGTGGGAGAACCAGATGTCCTTATGATGATATAAGCCCACCCCTGGCATTTCCTGAGAAATTCAAGGTATGTATTTCACCCATTTTCCTGAATGACACTACCACCTCCAAATAACATTCCAAGATTTCCATTCGTGATCTACTGCTCTATTTATGCTCATATTATTTAGCTACTTACCAGAATCTGCCTTCGCACAGTTTCTTCCGAGGAACTGTTATCTTCACACAGCAATGCTAGCCTACAAGCAACATGGCGCACTGCAAGAAAACAATGTATGCACATAACTGGGAGGGGCACTTCTCCCCTTTCAGTCCTTATGAAGGCAAAAACTGAGAGAAGTTACTTCTTCACCAATTAGAAGTGATAATTTATTGGCAAATGTAACCTCCCAAAAGCCTAACTACCTAAGCCCTGTTGTGTGTGTCGACTGTTCTGAGTAACTACAGTAAACTGGAAGTCAGCACAAGAGCTTAGTATTGACATTCTTGAGCGCAGGTCTCTGAATGTAAATCTGCTATGGATTACCAGTTCCACTCCAGGCAACATCCAAGACCAGACCTGTATGGAAGTCCACTACTGACAACAACAACCTGTAAAAATTTATCCTCTGCAAACTATGTAGAGTAATATTTGTTCATGCCATATGAGACTTGAGCCCATTCCAACTACAGTTAACACACATTTCACCCTTCACTTCCATGAGGGGAGAATTAGACTCCACGTATGCAAGACCAAAAGACCCCAGCCCCTACATGGGTATAAACTCTGGAGAAGACTTCACTGAAATTGAAGTCTTCTAGAGAACACTTCAACCTCATTCTGCACTGGATGTAGAACATTCTGATGGCCACAAGGCTTGTGCTGCAAAGCATCCCCAATCTTAGTTATGCCAAAAGTACCATCAGAAGACAGGAAACTATCCATAACAGTGGACACTGAATTACACCACAATTTTATCTATTATTATTATTATTATTATTATTATTGCTAAAAGTAGCAGCACATTTTGCAATGTACCAGACACATGAACACAACCTCTGCTGATTAGATCTTAGTAACTACAAGTATGTAGGACCTGCTCTGCCTCAATTAGAAGGTGGCAAAATCTAGAACAGCATATACTAGTGCAATACTGGAGCACTGGTTCAGTACTGACCAGACAAATGTATTACTTACCAAATTACAAAGATTCCTGCACCACTAATTCTCTGGGTAGGTCTCCCCATTCAAGGACTGACCCTGATTAAAGGAGACCTACAAAAATAGGATTGGTACACTTATTGTTTCTTTATGACATGTAAAAGAAAGCCTGAAAGTTCTTTATTTATTTTTCTTATAGTTATATAATAGTTTCAGGTCTTATCTATCTTGTGAGACTTTTGTGGTACCTGGAAAATTTATGATATCATAATATCATAAGAAATACAAGATAGAAAACTTCACCAGCAAAGACAGTATGTGAATCTTAGCCAGACTGTTTAAAGCTGCACTTAAAATGTATTTTTCTTAATACTTTCTTATAAAAAATGACTAATGAACACTTGGGATAAAGTCTTTAAATAAGCCTATAGCATTTTAGTGACAATGGAAGTGCTTAAATTAACTCATCCTGAAAATTCCAAAATCCCCTCCAGCTAAACAAAGGCAGACAAGATTAGCATCCTTCATATTTCTAAAGTAAAAATAAACAGAGCATTTTTTCACATCTTTCTATATGAGAAAGTAGTAACGAGGAAAATGACAACCCATTTTTTTTTTAATATTTTGAAGGTCTTCCTTAACTATGATACAAGACCAGTCAAAATTTTATACAAAGCTCCTTCCCTCCCCTTTGCCTTGGACCATCCCTCCCTGTAGCATGTTTATAACTCAGATTCTGAAAGTAAAGCTCCTAGGGCAGACACAGCGGAACATATAGAATCACAGAGCTGGAAGGGACCTCAAGGGTTATCTAATGTGCAAATTCAGGATTCACCATTCCTAAAATATCCTAGACAGATCCAGCTTCTTCCTAAAAAACCCCAAGGAAGGAGATATTACCGCGTCCCTGGGCAGCTTATTCCATCTTTCTACTGTTCACACAGTTAGGGTTTTATTTTCTCTTGAGATTTAATTTAAATGTTTTGCTGCAGTTTAAAAAAAACACTGCCTTGAACCATTTTTCTCCATCTTCTTTATGGCATACTTTCACATATTTGAAAACTGCTATCATGTCCTTTGCTCGATCTCCTTTTCCCCAAACTAACCACACACCTAGTTCCCTCAAACATTCTTCACAGGACTTGCTTCCAATCCCTTTATTATCCTCATCGCTCCACTCCGAATCTTCTTTGGTTTCTCTACATTCTTTTGTAAATCTGAACACAGTTCTCTAGCTGAAGCCTAACCAATGCTGAGTAAAACAGCACTTCTTGTGCCTTGCACACAATTCCTCGGTTAATGCAACCCAAAATGGCATTACTTTTTTTTTTTGCAACAGTATCACAGTGCTGATTCTTGTTGAGTTTGTGATCTAAGACAATCCCCTGCTCTTTTTTGATACAGCTACTGGCAAGCCAGTTATCCCCATTCTGGTTGTGGGTGTTTCTTTTTTCTTCCTTAGGTGTAGCATCTGACATCTGCCTTGATGCATTTTATTTTGTCATCTATAACCCATCCATTTGAATTTTAATCCTATCTTCCAAAGTGTCCACAAACCCTTCCAGTTTTATGACATCTGAAAATCTGATCTGTATTCTCTCTATTCATGAATCCAAGTTGCTAATCAAAATGTTAATATAACAATACCCAAAAGAGATCCCTATAAAAGCCCACTTGAGACCAGTCTAACATGGGATTAATTCAACATTTGCTTGCAGTTATTCAAGCAGTTATAAACCCACCTAACAGGAATTCCGTCTAACCCACATTTCTCCAGCTTATCAAAATGGCACGTGGGACTGTCTCAAAAGGCTTATGCACTAAACCTGTTTCCCAAGCTAAAGAATTAGAAGTTTGATTTGGCAGGATTTGTTCTTAAAAAAATCCATGTTTGCTTTGATTTGCTAGCACCCCTTCATTCGCCAAACATTTACAAATTAAATGTTTTATAATTTCCTATAGTAATTGAAATAAGGCTAACTACAGAGCCTTCTGCTCTCCCCTTTTAAAAACAGTCAATATGATAGCCCTTCGCTAACTGTCCTAAGACCTCACATGTCATCTTCATGTTTGCAAATATTATTGCCAATAGCCTTAAGAAATCTCCATCTAGTTCCTCCAGCAACCTGTGGTCCCAAATACCTGCACAGAAAGCAGGAGAGGATGGGGGTACCAAGGGAGTTTAAAGCCTACTTCTCCTGCCTACTAGTACTGGTGCTATTATAGGACAGGGCCATTAGCTCACATCAAGTAAAAGCAACCTTGAGGTTTCAAAATGTCCTTAGGGTTTGCTTATACAAATTTTACTATACTGGTTTGTATCAATATACCTCCACAGTCTAGATGTTTATACTGGTATAAATTATTTCCAAAAACAAAGCCACCGCTTAACAGAGCATGGGGGAGTGCAGATCACAGCTTCTTTCTCCTGGTCATAGCTGATAACAGCTTCTTTCCTCTTTACCAGCAGCAAGGAAGGAGACTAATATAAGAGCTGGAATATGAACTCTGTATCACCAGTGGAACATTCTTGAACTGGAATTATCCTTCTTGAACTGATTACCTAAAATAGCTGCATGGTGCCTTGCCTATTCTTGTCAGAAAAGATCCATGCATGTTTATTACATAAAAAGTTAAGGACAAGTACCATCAGAGAGCTTTTTCTTTTTGCTCTGGACTATAAAAGAACTGAAGTGTAGGACATACATACATACATTTAGCTCTTTGCTCATCATTGATAAATGAACCCATTCTCTTGGTCACAGCCCAGTTCCACAGGTTTACTGAACATTCTTCAACCTAGGAGAGGAAGGAAAATTCACTCAGAACAGAATTCACTTTTGGCCTGCTTTTAAGGCTTACTTGAATTTACTGTTAGAAACACAGCCATCTTTCCTGTATGACATCTCAAAGAATCCGTGTAAGTGTGTATGTTTATTTCTTTTAAAGCAGAGGCAAAAGCTGAGAGACTCTTGAGAAACTATTGCATGAACTAAGTGGCTCCAGAAATGAATCTACAATAGTGATTTGAATAAAACAGACATAAGATACGGACAACATGAACTCTGTTGTCCTAAAAACAAGAACGATACTGTATAATTATGATAATTTCAGAAGATTTTCAGCTAGCATGAGTTACACATTCTAGTTCCAAATGTATTTCATAGCATGTTAAGATACTAGTTCACATCTGAGCTTTTGTGGACATTTCTACAATAAAATAAATTAGGTAAATATTTATGCCTAAATAAATCAAAAGAGTGTTATGACCAGAAACTAAAATGATCTAATCAGACATATGATAGATGGCAGTATACCCTATCAGTACGTATGCCTTCTTTCCATCAGTGCTTTCAGTCATAATTTAAAATTTTACAGAACATGAAATTCTTTACATGAAATGCTAGAAATGAGAAACATTTCAAAGTCTTTGCTTTGTTTCATTAGCGCATCTTCTTGAACAGATTTCTTTTCATCTGTCACTTCATTCAATTGTCTTTACATGCATTTCTGACAAGTCCTTTCCTGACTCTCTCAACCTACGACTTGACTTGACCCATCTGTCTGGGCTGAAATCTCACAAGCACATAAGATGTGTGCAATAGCACATTCACTGCTACTGACAAACAACTAACTTACTGGGATCTTTCAAAGCCTAACAAGGATGTTAAAAAAATTGGGAAGGGTTTAAGAAAGCTCCAAGAATGATTTCAGGTCTGAAAGACCTGCCTTATACTGCAAAGCTCAAGGAGGTCAATTTATTTACCGGTAGTTTATACAAAAGAAGATTAAAAGCCGATTTCACTGGGGTATGCAAGTTCCTCCATGGAAGTTTTCCAACAGTACAGGATTCTTTTAACCTAGCACAGGGATCAGCAGCCTGTAGCCTGCAGGCCAGGTCTCATTTGGCAGTAGGGGCTCTCCCTGTGCTGTGCCACAGTTGGCTGGCAGGAAGAAGTGGCAGAGGCGGTCTGGTCCTAAAGCTCACACACCTAAGATCTGAGCCAAGTCATTCCAGTCCCCCACCAGAAAACATTTCCAACCCCTGATCTAGCAGGCAAAGCTAAGACAAGAGACAACAGCTAAAAACTGAGCCTAGACAAATTCAGACTTGAAGCATGGTGCAAATTCCAAAGTAAAAAAAACCCCTTGGAACAGCATACCAGGAGATGTGTTGGATTTCCATCATTTTGAGTCTTAAAATCGAGACTGGGCATTTTCCTTAAAACATGGTTTAGCACAACCAGGAGTTATGGCCTCGATACAATAGCTGGGTAAAATTGTATGGCTCATGTTATGCAGGAGGTCAGGTTACATGGGGGATAATAACGGTTCCTTCTGGCTTTGGATTATAAAAATCTATGAACCTAACCTATTTTTCCTATTTTAGGAAAAATATATTTATATAAAATATTTCTGAAGTAAAAGTTTCACTAGCAGCTTAGTTAGGTAACAGGCATCCAAAAGGTAGCATGTTATAAGAGGGAACAGGACTGCAGCTGGAAACAACCAAGATGCCTTCACCTCCCTTACATCCATCATTGCGTAATAGGGCTGGAGGGGGTTGAGAGGATCGCCCTCTAGATCCAACCCCTGGCATGAACACTACTCCTAAATCATGTATATCTGATGCTTATCCAATTTCTTGAGAACTTCCAATGAAGTAGTTCACAAAATCTTTGTCTGCTAACATTTCCAAGCAAGATTTTGACAGGGATATTTAAAAATGGGAGAAGTTTGCAACTTTATTTGTAAATCATCCTTAACTAGGATTTTGGAGGAGGGGAAAAACCAAGAACTAAATTTATAAGCTTTTACACAATTATCTCTTCTATTTTGATTAGGTATGAACTATAAGCAATCAAAAAGCCAAGACTCCAAAAGTATTAACTCATTTACAATGCATCTACAGTTTATCATTTAGGTGGACATTTAAAATTATGACTAGTAATCACTAATCAATGTGAAGCACGGGAAAGATTTTTACTAAGAAAACTTCAGTGTTTTTATATTGCGATTTTGGAGTGTTTGTATTTACAATTTTAACATCTTCATTATTCTTTTCTACATTTATTTTACTATTGTGCTTTTTTTAGTCTTTTTGCATTGTTAGATTCAAAAGTAAAAAGTCACAGCATCTCATTCATGTCAGTAGTGTTGACATTTAAATAAGGATATTTTGCCTCAGAATTCAAAAACATTAATACATATCATTTTGAAGGACAGGTGGAATCCCCCACTTGCCAGTTGCTAATGTTTACTATTCTAATATTTACATTTTTTTTTTTTTAGAAACACCTCTACTTTCTTCAAATGTGCTAATGGAGAAGTAGAAATGTTATAGTGTATGCTCTATAGTTATACAAAACATAAGTAAAACATGCAAAAATGTAAGTGCTTTTATAGATTCTCAGTACTATGACAACTCATTATCTGCACCAGCCAATGAGCATTCAAACTGCAGTAGATACTGCTTGCCTCCACCTTGGCTGTAAGAACAGACTGTTTTTAAATATCCAGCTTTGGGATCCAACAGTCCCTGGCCTTCTACCTCAGCCTCCTGAATCTCGTCCTCTGCCTTCTTATCCACATTTTCTATTTCAGAGAATAGTTTGTCAATGATCTCAGGAACGTTGGATGGGGCGTCTCTCTTCAGCAGCTCTTGAACAAGCTCTGAAAAATAAGGTGCATGAGGCAGAAACGGAGTGAGCACCATACAAATGTTATGAGTAGCACATCATCTCTGAACAAGTCTGTACAAGCAAAACCCATTGGTTTACATTTTCTTCATATTTTCCTGGCTAATAAAAAAGCACAAACAAG
Organism: Alligator mississippiensis; assembly: GCF_030867095.1. Lineage (NCBI taxonomy): Eukaryota > Metazoa > Chordata > Crocodylia > Alligatoridae > Alligator > Alligator mississippiensis. Next base: position 83,091,444 of record NC_081831.1, read on the forward strand.
GAGACCAAGAGAAGCTGAACAAAGTAACTCCTGAGAAACAACTCTATTCTAAAGAAAATTTATTTTAGTTAAGGCATAAGGCTATATTCTGCTAAACTGCGGCAGTGAAATCTACATTTGTCAAAGGAACTAAACATAAGTAAAGAGTGCAGAATGTGGCACATCTTATCTGTGAATAAAATGTCTGCTTCCCCCAAGTCTTTTGTTCCCTCCTAAACAACTTTTATTCTTGGGCCCTCTGAAAGTATAATGTACACAACCTGTATTCAGGATCTTTGATACTGGTAAGCCAACGCCAGCGCTTCCTTTGAGGATCATAGAACAACCTGCCACCACCGATTCTAGAATCCTAAAACCCCCATGCATCTTTATAAAAAGAGAGAAAACTGCTAAATCTTTAAATCCCTGCCCTTGGCTTAAAAGGAAAAAGTCGGACTTGATCAGGTGCTCTCTTAACCACTCTCAGAATGTGGAAGGAATGAGGTTGCTTTAGTGGGTAAATCCCTTACAACGGCAGCTGGAAACTACTCCTCAGAGCAGTTTAGGGGACCAAATAAAACCATATAAAACCTTTTTGCCCTCCCTTGTCTCCAATTCCATAGTTTTTCACGTGCTAGCTTAAATATCTACCCCCAGTTGGGCAGCCAGTAGCAGCACTACACGGTACAGACATGAGAGCCCAGTACCTTGCTAACAAAAACCCTGACTCTGGTCCAGGAGCAAAACGAATCCCTCCCGCACCTCTGCCCCAGTCACTATAATGTTTGTTTTACTCAAGTCGACGGAAAGCTCCCTGTAATCTCTGGCAAGAGAGAATAGTTTTAACTTCCAAAGACATCAAAAACAATAACGTGAAAAGGCAAAACAAGTTTTGTCCAAGTCTCTTAACTGATGAACTCAGGAACACACAAGGCTCTGCAGCCACTGCGAGTTTCACAAGTTACCTTATTACATATTGTCCTAACAAAAATGAATCTGTCGACCACATTTCCTTTCCTGTAATCCTAGCACGCCAGAACTAATCACGCATTACTTTTAATTGTAAGTTACGTAACAGAGCGTGCCCTTTTCCTTGATCGGGAACAAGTTATCAAGTACCTATTTTAGACTCCAAAACTAAAACAAATACAGGTTGCTATTTCCTCTGCAGCCGTGCGCTCAGCTCAACCGGGTACAGGGCGAGACACGGCCTTCACGTCGAACGTTACGCACTGGTCGCTAAGCTTTTGGTTTAGGGCCAGAAGTATTTCACCCGGGGCGGGGCCCCGGCAGCCGGAGGCGTCCCGCTTCACGGCACATCTCCCCTGACGACTCAGCCTGTTCCTGGCGGCCCGGCTCCAAGGCAAAGCAGCTCGGCACCACTGAACAGCCAGACTGCCCGGCAGTCGCCGCTGCACCCCCGGACGTGCTGCGTGTCTGCCCAGGAGGCTGCCGGCTCTGTCAGAGCCTGCTCTCGGGACGCCACCGCGCCCGGCGCAGCACGCAGCCCCGACGCCAGGGAGGCAGACGCACGCCACTGTGACACTGGAAAACCCTGCCGGCCTCCCGTCTACACCAGACACAGCTTTTCGTATCGGCTGTAACGAGCGCCCCATTGCTCGTCTCCCGGGCGACTCTCCCGGGCGCTCGTCTCGAACTCGAGGCTGTCCTGCAGCACGGCGCTGCGGTGGCACCGGAGCGCCGTGGGAGCAGAGACGGCGCGGGAGGGTTTCTCGGGGGAGCTCTTGCTCTTCTCGGAGGCGGGAAGCCGGGCGGCGCTGCACTGCATTGCACTGGGAGACGGAGGCTGGCGAAGGGGGGTGAGGTGGAGAAGCGGGGTGCGCAGGGCCTGCAGTGAACCAGGCCGCCCCCAGCAAGCAGGGCCCCTCACCCCGCCACACCAGGCTGCAAACCCTCGGCGGGCAGGGGAGGGAGGCGCTACCTTGCAGGGCGGGGAGGCTGGGGGCGCCCGCCATGCCGCAGCGCCAGGCTGCTCGGGCCTGCCCCAAGCACGAGGCAGCGCCTGCGCCTCACACCCCGCTCCTCGCACCTCAGCGCCTGGGCGCGCGAGGTATGCCGGGACACGCGCCTGGCTTTCGCGCCTGGCGCGAAACTACAGCTCCCAGCGCCCCCCGCGGCCGCGCACGCGCACTTCCGGCGCGGCGGAGGCCAGCCCCACGCGGCGATTGGCTGGCGGGCAGGGCCCTCCTCCAATGGGGGCGCCGCCCCGCCTCTCCTTGCGGAGTGGCGGGCGCTGGGCCCAATGGGGTGGGCGCGCGGGCGAGCGGGGGAGGGGCGGTTCCGGCGGCGCTGCGCCGGGGCTAGAAGGGCGGGAGGAGCCGGCGCGTGCTGCGGCGCCATGTCGGGGCTGCTGGGCACCTCGCTGGGCGGCCTCAGCAGCGACTCCTACTGCGACATCAGCCAGTACCGCGACCAGCACTTCCGGGTGCGCCGGGGGACGTGGGGCAGGGCTGGGGAGGGGGTTGGGGTGCGGCGGGCTGTGGGGGAGGGGATGGGGGTAGCCGGCCCCCCCGCGCTGACGCCCGCTGTGCCCCCAGGGGAGCCGGTACCTGCAGGAGAAGTCGCTGAAGGCGTCGTCGACGCTGTACGTGGGGAACCTGTCCTTCTACACCACGGAGGAGCAGATCCAGGAGCTCTTCTCCAAGTGCGGCGACGTCAAGCGCATCGTCATGGGTCTGGACAAGATCAAGAAGACGCCGTGCGGCTTCTGCTTCGTGGAGTATCCTGCAGCCGCTGCCTGCGCGGCGCGGTGCCCTCTTCCAGGGGCTTCTTTGCTGCCCCTCGCCGGGTCTCAGCCCTTTCCGCGTGTGGGACGGGGCCAGGCCGGGTGGGACCGCTGCTCGTGCTGGCGCGCGTGGTGTCTGGCCGGCGGAGGGACCGTGCGGTCGGTGCGTTGCTCCGGGCGGGGGTGTCCCCCGCGCTGTGCCGGCCCGGTGGGCGGCTGTCGTGGCGGTGCCCATGCACGGCGCGCATCGCAGTGCGTGCGATCACCGACCGACCCGCGCAGTAGCATCTTCAGCGGCCGCGCACGGGCAGCTAAACGAGGCGTCTCCTACAAACGAGGCTCGAAGCGGGGCTGATGCAGCTTGAAGTCCTGCGTACAAATTCAGCACGCGCTGTCCCGGAAAGGGGCACGTGTAGCGCCCTGGGGGCAGCGCCCGGCCTCTCCCTGAAGCGAGGGACCCCTCGCTGTTGCTTTCGCTGTGCCAGAGCTGAGACGCACGAGCGCGGCCTCGCGCTGCGCTGGGAGGGGACTGGAGCCAGTTAGCGTTTGGGTCTTGAGTTGAAAGTCAGGGTTCCTCCATGCCATATAAAATTACTCTCTCTTTCTACCTCCCTACCCAGCAGAACAGCACCTTGTATTTTCCTTATAAGTTATTCCAGATATTACACAAGAGTGGAAGCTGAACATGCAATGAGATTTATTAATGGCACCCGTCTGGATGACCGCATTATCCGGACAGACTGGGACGCAGGGTTTAAGGAGGGCCGGCAGTACGGGAGAGGAAAGACGGGAGGACAGGTAAGCAACAGACCAACGTCAGTCTAGAACATGGCTCCCCGGGGCTCAGCTGGGTGCTGCTCACCGTGACTGAGCCAACACAAAGCAAGAGTAATGCAGCGTAGACCCAATAACTGAACTAAAGCCGGTCAAACTGGTTTAGTACCTGATGCTGGACTGGAGTAAGTGATTGACAGTTGCTGCTGCTGAAGAGCTGGGTTCCCGGCTCCTGAGGGCGCAAAGTGAATGTTGCTCTGCTGTCAATGAGATGCTGTCAGATTGATGGAGGAAACAAGCAGGGAGGAAGAAACGGTGCTCGGGAAAGACAAGTGCTAGTCTGGGATGGTTGACACAGATGACTCTACCTCAAGCAAGGGGCTTGCCCTAGATGTGACCCCCTGAAGGTCTTGCCAGCCCCGTGTTTTTGTTGTGTGGTTGCAAGGGCAGTCTTGTCAGACGGGATGCGCCAGTGGGAAGATGAGATTCATTCCCAGATTTCAGAGGGTTCAACCTTGACAATCCGTCAAGCCAGACTGCAAAGCCAAACTGAACAGTGTTTGGACTGTTTTGTATTGCTTTGACATTCAAAACAGCCCCACACTTGTCCTGTCCCTGTTGTGATGGGGTGTTATCAAGCGAGTTGAAAAACATGAACTTGCACCCTGGCTTTCAGCCCACCAACTGCTGGGGTGAGGTGGAGAGGAAGCTGGCTCCTAAAAGCGTTGTGACATGTAAGTAGGTGGAGGGTGTTAATGCCTCCTCTTGCTCTGCCCCCAGGTGCGAGATGAGTACCGGACGGATTATGACGTGGGGAGAGGTGGCTTTGGCAAGATCATCCAGATGCAAAAGGCGAATCAGCAGACTATGATCTACTAAGTGCCTCATTTGTCCTAGCACAGAGAAGGGCACTGGTCCTCCATAGATAGCCCTGTCCTTGCCCTTTGGACTGGGATGGGGAGCAAGGTCCAGGTTCCAGGACGAAGTGATCCTCCTTAGACTGGCTGTCTACATTTGCTCATTCCCCTTCCCTTTGGGATAGAGAGGCTGTTCCCTGCTAATGCAGGGCAGCAAGGGAACAGCGTGGCCAGCTCTGCAGGATTCTCTTTAAGGACAAGTGCAGCATGGCACCCAGACCCTGGCAGCAACTCACTCCTCTTGCTCTCTCTGGCACAGCTGGCTGCCTCCAAGCTGTTCTTCCAGCCACTGTTGTTTCCCTCAAGTTCAAGCTTTGAGAACTCATCAGCCATCAAAGCTGTCTCACCTGCCCAGGCACAGGCAGGAGTTTCAAGTCTACCGTTTACATTGTCTCCTGCTGTTTTAAAGCACTGTTGCTGGCTTGGGTTGGAGAAGCATAATCAGACTGTACTGGCCAGTGCAAGTGGTGCCTGCACTTCTATCCCTGGGCTCAGTCAGACCTGCAGAGTCCCTGTCCTCGCCGTGCCCTTGGCACTGCCTAGGTGGGGCACAGTCTCCCAGTTACTGTGTGGTTTTTGTTAAGTGTCTTTTGGGTTTTTTAAATAAACGTATAATCCTGTCTCTGCAGTCTGTGCTCTGGTGCTGTTTACCTGTGACGGGCCTGGGGGGCACATCCTGCATGCTAAGGGATGGATGCCTGCATTTGTCTGAGCTTCCCCTTGGTGTGGGTGTCACTTTTCTTCTCGTGTTTATTCCTGGTTGAAACAAGATGGAAATCAGCAAACTAGTGCTCCCGTGCTCCCATCCAGGTGAGTGTGGATAACTTACTACTGTGACTTAATTCACCATGGTTCCTTTACTTCCCACTGCTTGCCCATTCCCAGTTATCAACTGATAACGGGTCACTGCTGGGTAATTCACCATTATCTGCCTTCCCCTTGGCCTGGGGAACTAGCCAGAGGTCACTATTCTTAATGGCCCTGCCCTGCCTCCAAGCAGTGTCGGGTCCTCTGTGGTGCATACAGCTACATGAGGGCCCAGCCTGTGCTTTAAGGTCAGCCCAAGAACTTAGAAAAGTAAGCCCGGCACTCATCCCCAAGCCCCTTTGCAAGGCTGCCCAAATTCAACTTAGCTAATGGTAGGAGACTCCTGTAAGAACTGCTTCCCCCTCAAAGACAGCACAGCTGAGCGGACCTGTACCTGGGGTCTGGGGTGCTATATGCCCCTCCTGTGTTGCACCAAGCCAGAGCAGAACCCCGCAGCTGCGTACATCACGCCCTTGCTCAGAGCTGGCTTGGGATCATGCAAACACCAGCAACTTCTGCTCTGTGCAGTGCAGCCACAGCTCTGCAGAGCCCTCAAGTGCCAGAGGATCCTCTGTGGCTTGTTTGCTGTAGGCCGTGCTGAGCCTTTGGGAAAGGGTGGGATGTAACTGAACTCGTTTAAAGAAATCCCCCACTTACCTGGGAGCAGCTCTCTGTCTCAAGGGGGTCTCTGGGCTCCAATGGGAACCAAGCCTGCTTCTGGCTGCAGCTGGTACAGACCAGGCATTTGGACAAGGCTATGCTTATAGCTCAAGTCGCCACAAAGCCCTGACTCGAAGGGGTTTCACATTGAATTCTTAAGATGGCTCAGTCCACTTGTGGAGAAGCTCAGGCTGCTGCCTCCATCCAGCTCTTCCTGCCAGCGTGACCTGGGCTTTGTGCCCTGGTCAGATGCAACAGGTAAGAGGCAGGGAGCAAAGATGCAGACTCGAGGATGCTGCCCTCAGCACCAGGCCGTCCGGGGCCCAAACGCTGGCTGCAGGGCAGGGCAGGCAGGAATGCGCAGTAAGAACAAGTGTGTGGTTGTCTTGTGGGGAAGGGGACCGGTCTGTCCAGCCTGGTCAGGGCAGACTGCAGAGGAGTAAGTGCCTGGGAAGGTGCAGCTGGGTGAAGGCAAAAAATAGACTGGGCTGAGGGAGTGTCTGGGAGGAGGAGTGAATCAGCTGGGACAGAACTACGTAACACGCATTGTTCTTCCCACGTTGCTCCACTGTGCTGTGGGAGATCTCTTCTCCAAGCAGAGGCGGGGGCCAGCTCAGTGCCGGGGGAAGGACCTGCATCTCTCAGAAGAGCTCCCGGAGCCGGGCACACCTGTGTTGTCTGCCTGGTAGCTGGTGCTGGTACTTCTAGTGCTAGCCTGTAGTCATGCTAAGCTAGAGAAAAGCAGGATGAGAGAAAGGGGCCTCACAACCACTGGAGGATCCAAAGAGGAAGGAATAAAACAATAAACACTAATGAGGGAAAAGACACCCCAGCCAGCGCAGACGGAGCTGTCTCAGAGCCTGGCGCTGCCGGGGGATGTTCTGTGCCCAGAGACGCCCGTCTCCAGGGCTGCCATTCAGACACGGCTCGCCCGCATACAACGCGCTGGAGCATAGGAGGCCCTTTGTCCCCACAGGGCAGGGACTGCCAAGGCCGGGGGGTGTGGGCACCGGGCCCTGGACACGGGCAGTGCAGCTCAACAGCAAGCATGCAGGCTGGATGGGGTGCACTGAGCAACCCGGGCTTCCTGCTCCAAGGCCGAGGGCCAGGTGCTGTTCAAAGATGCCCGGTGCCCGCTACCTTCAGCCAGGGATGAACTCTCTATGCAGACCCCCAGGGGAGCAGACTCCTGGTATTTTCTCAGCCAGCAAAGTGCGCACATGGCAAAGCTGGCTGAGCACCACAGGCTGCAGCGATGGCTGGCCCCAAGGTCATGTTCCCATGGCCGAAGGGAGAGGAGGTGCATCCTGCTGTTGGCCACTGCCCTCTGGCCAGCGTCTCCTGGGCTGGATCCCTGGCACCTACGGGCCCTGCTCCCCGAGGCGCTTGCCAGGGAGGGACAAAGCGCAGCAGCCTCCTGGATACAGCATAGGCAACAAAGTGGAGCCTCTTCCCTGCTACATATTGGCACAGGTAGGACTAGCATGACTCCAGCAGGGCTAGTCCTAGACCCTGCCTCTTGCTGCAGGGCCGCAAGGCCAGCCCCTGGGCTCCAGCGTGCACCTCGCCAGCTGCCCCGGCTCCATGGTCCGCACCGCTGTGGAGGCAGCAGGCTGCGGTGAGCATGCGCTGTCCAGACACCGTTCTGCCCGTGCAGGCCAAGGAGACCTGGGCAGAAGCATCCAAGGGGGAGCCCAGCAGGAAGTGGGTCCCGTGGCAGGAGAACTGCCCGGGTCAGGGCTGAGCAAGCCGCCGAGGGGAGGTGCCGCCCGAACCCCATGAAACTGCGGCTGGGGCAGGCCATCTCCAGCACAGCCACGGCACCTGGCCAGACGCCTCGGGGTTCCCTGCCTCTCCTGCTGCCTCTCTAGGATGCTCTGGGGCAGGGGTGTGCCAACCCTCCTGGGACAGCTGCCTCACATGCCACAGAGCCCACACAGGCTCCTGGTCCTGCCTGCTCCCCAGTGGGGAAGCCTGGAACCGCTCTGCCCCAGAGACAGGGGTAGCAGCTCCCCTGCCCGCCAGCACTCCACAGCTTTCCTCTGCAACCTCGTGCCCGCAGACCTGCCCTGCAGCAACAACACCCAGACTAGTGCTCATGCAGGCGCCCAGCACATCATGCCACGCAGGAGGCACAGATCTGCAGCCCACGCCAGCAGGTTGAGAGTTTCCTGTCGTCAGGGGCAGCAGACAGCCCAGACTATCCCAGAACCAAGCCCTGATCCACCCCCCCCCGTCAGCCTCTGGCATCATCTCGGAGGGAAGGCAGAGAGCAGAGCAACCTCCCTGGGCAGAAGCAAGCATCTCACAGGACCCTTGGAGATGGGACCCAACTGGCACCTGCCCCTGCCTCCTGCCCAGGACCAGGGACTGGATACCAGGGGCTTGAGCGGACCTGGGGGCCTGCGCCTGCCTCTGCACGGAGGCCATGGCCCAAACAAGGTTGCACCGGAGCCCAACTCCCACCCCACCAGAGGAGCTTCCTGCCGTGCCGCTCCCTGCACGCGGCTCCCCACGGCCCGGTGGGCTCTGCCTGGGATGAGGTGGCGCAGAAGCAGGAGCCGAGGTTTACAAAAAAAAGTCAAATTTAATTGTACAAAGGCCAACAAATGCTCAGATTCTACCAGGGATGCAGGACGTGGGAGGGCCACTTTCCGCGCAGGAGGTAGGTTGGGGAGGTCCAGCACCCAGTAGCTGATGCACGACAAGACTCACACCGAGGAAGGCAGCCCCTAGCCACATGCCAGGCAATAAATTAATGTACACTATGTACAGAGGGTCCGAGCGGAAAGAAGCGGCACTCTGGGCGGAGGCGGATGGGTGACGATACCCCAGGCGGGGGAGGCTGACAGGCCATGGGTCTGGGTACCGGCCCCCCGTCCCGCTCCTCAGCCACACTAGAAACATCTCCATTGCCATCCTTTTCCTCGAGGGAAGCACGAGTGTCCCACAGAGTTGCGCTTCCCTGGCTGCGCCCTGGCCTGGCCAAGCAGGGCTCAGGAACATCGCCAGCTTGGCACCCTGCTCTGTAGGGAAGGGGTGGGGAGGGCGAGGGTCTATGGCATCCAGAGCAAGATCAAGACACCCCCAACCTCCCTGTAGTTCAGACCGTGGGGTCCAGAGGCTTCTCCGTGCTGGAGGAGCCACTACCAGCAGAAGGGGCCTGGTGTGTGCTCTGCGCCTCGACGCTGTTCCGAATGCCGTAGCCGAAATAGATGGCAAAGCCTGCAAGAGAGAACAGCGGCCCTGAACAGCAGCCCACAGGGATCGCTATGGCAGCTGCAGCCCACGCGCCCAATGCTCGCTTCCTCCTCCCAAGCACAACCCCTGCCCGCAGGAACCTGCCCTCCGTGGCACGGGCATGTACAAGAGCAGCTCACGAGCTCCCAGCCCGGGGCTCAGGAGGGGCTGGTGAAGCACAGATGTCCCAGCCAGGGTTGCCCAGCCTCACCCCAGGGGACCCAGATCTCTGCCCCCACCAGGCTCTCCAGCAGCAGGGCCCCACCAGGCACCTGGGCAAAGCACAGCCCCAGCAGCTCCTCTGCGCTGGGGCACAATGTCAAGACTAGTGTCAGCTGCCCCAGGCCTCACCTATGAGCATCCAGACGCCGAAGCGGGCCCAGGTCCCGGTGCTCAGCTGCATCATGAGATACACGTTGATGAAGATGCTGAAGAGCGGGAGGAGCGGCAGGCCAGGCACCTGGGGAGGAGATGCCAGGTCAGTGGGGTTGGGGGCTGGGCACCTGCCCTCATCGTGCTACAAGGCAGAGGGAGCCCCAGCACAGCCAACCAGGAGGTCAGCTCCAGGAGAGGCCCTGGGACCCAGCCACCAACAGAGCATGGCACAGCCCAGCTGTTCTTGCTGCAGCAGCCGCAGATACCAGGCAGACCCTGGCTGCGCTTACTTTGAAGGTGAGCCGGGCGCTGCTCTCTGGCTGCCTCCAGATGATGATGGTGGGGACCAGGATGATGGCGATGAGGACGATGCAGACAGCGATGCAGATCGCATTGCCACTCAGCAGCAAGTCCATGGTCTGGGCCAGAACCACGCAGAGGATGGTGATCAGCACAGCTGCAAGAGACACGGCAGGAGATGTTGAGCTGTCGGTCACTGCCTGCTCCTGCACCAGCCTGCAGCCCTGGACAGAGCCACAGCAGTGGGCAGGCCCATGATCTTCTCTGCTGGAGCTCATGGGGACATGTGCCCCTGTGCAGCCCCTGATGGCAGCTGGACCCCCTCAGAACAGGCCAGATGGAGAGCCCAGGGAGCCGTGGCCACCTGCATGCTAGCTCCCTTTTCACACCGAGACAGAGCCCCTTCCTCCCAAAGCCAGGCTGGGTCCCCTCCCATTTCCCATTCCCCCTCCTGGGTGCCGCTGGATGCAGCTCCCGGCGTCCTCACCGATGACCGACGTGCTGATGTAGACGATCCGCCCGGACAGGTTGGTGGGTATCTTGCAGCGGGGGTTGATGAGGCTGCGCAGGCTGCACTCCTCTTTCAGCTCAGCAGTGATCATGTCCGGGTCCATGATCGCCTTCTCCTCCTCCTGCCTGTGCAGATCCACCATCTCCATGCCCTTTGAGACGCTCAGCTGGTTCTCCTGGTACCTGGACAGGACGCACACCAGTGGGTGGCTGTCTTAGGGCAGACCCCGCAACACAGACTCGGTTCCCCAGTGTCCCCCCATGTGCCCACACCCACCTGGGACTGCCCAGCCAAGAGCCCCACAGTCCATGCTGCAGCCCACCCCAGCACAGGGCAGTCCCCAGCCTGTTGCTCTCGGGCTGCCTGCCCCAGCACCATTCTCACGGGTGCAGGGGGAATTCATGCAAGGGGGATGTTACTAGTCCGAATCTATCCAGCCTTACCCATGAGACCAGCACACAGCCCCCAGCCCTTCTCTCTGAGTGACACCGGGGGGCACCCAAACCTCAGCTGCAACCTCCCTGGAGATGGTAAGCCCACTCCTACCCTGCGGCGGGGCCAGCCCCAGCTGTTATAATCCACCCCAGCATCATCCTCTGTCTGATGGGAGTCCCTACACCTGGCCCTGCCCCCCAGGACCATTCATTTCCAGGCACATGGCTGCCACATGCCCAGGCTGCGAGGCTGGGGTGCAGGGCCATGCACCCCACGCAGAAGGGGAGCACTGCAGGCAGGCACCTACCTGAGGATGAGCACACACACGGCAACCAGGGAGTAGGCCAGCAGCGTGCCGATTGACATGAGGTCTACCAGGTCCTTCAGCTCAAACAGGAAGGCCATCAGGGCTGCACACACAAGCATGAGGGTTAGACCGGTTGTGGGCTCACATCAAAGGGGGGCGAGGTGCAGGCACAGACTGGGAGGAGACAGAGCCTCTTACCAGCAACGATCCCTGACATGACAGTGGCCATCAGGGGTGTCTTTGTCCGTGTGTGCACCATGGAGAGGAACCGGAACAGCAGCCCGTCCTCGGCCATGGCGTAGATCACCCGCGGCATGGGGAACATGGAGCCTAGCAGGCTGCGGGGAGAAGAGGGGGTTGCCCCCGTCAGCGGTCACCACCCCTGCCCATCACTGCACCAACCGGTCGCTGACCTGCCTGCAGCCTCTGAGGCTGCAACGTGAAAGATTGGCCGATCCTCTACCCCCAGGGGCATCAACACCACAAAGTCCGTGGGGAAGCACCCTGGACCCGCCACTAGCACTCAATTGCCCCCGATGTCCTTATCCTCCAAGGACATGTCCAACCCCTTGGTGAATCTGGCTGAACTCTCAGCTCCCACCACACCTGGTGGCCACGAGACCACCCTTTAATGCCATGCTGGGTGAAAAAGCTTCCTTGCTAGAGAGGAGGCTGCTGTTGCCCCATTGCAAGGTGTCTCTCCCCTCTGGGGAGCTCTGGGAGCCAGGGCAGGGCCAGGCCAGGCCTGCATGTGCCAGCTGACCCTCTGTGGAGTCAGATCTGGCTCCTGCCCAGAACGCACATGTTAACAAGGTGCTGGCAGGAACACTAGGAGCTCTGGCCGTGGGTCCATCTCGAACGAGGGACCAGCCAGGGATGGGCGGAGGGGGCAGCTCCTCCTGGAGCACAGGGCTGACAAGCACACCCAGCGCCCCATAGCACTGGCAGGGGCCTGGGGCCCAGCACCATGTCACATGAAAGCGTGACCTTGGGGGCTAGTGCTCCAGTGGGGAGGCATGCACGCTGCATGTGCCTCACCCCACGGGGCTGGCTGCCTGCTCTCCCCCGCCGGGGCCACAGCGCAGGTCGTGGGGGCTGCAGGTACTGGTTTTAGGGCCATGGCTGGTCTAACCGAGTCGGGTGCAACTGCTGTTGGACCATGAGAGAAAGCTTCTCCCTAGCCAGCCAGCCCTCCCGTGGATCCCCACTGGCGTGGCACAACCAGCCCCATGCACCCCCCAGGGCTCCAGATGGCCAAGCCCCAGGCCTCACCTGGTGGAGAGTGCACAGAGGGACCCGACGGCGACAACGTAGCGGGCTGGCTCCCAGCCCACGGCTTTGAAGGCCTCCGGCAGGGGACTCTCCTTGTTGAGGAGGTAGTAGGGCACCATGAGGGTCAGAGCAGCGGAGACCCCGAAGTAGGCCACAAAGCAGATCAGCAGAGACACGATGATCCCGATGGGGATGGACCGCTGCGGGTTCTTGGCCTCCTCGCCTGCGGAGGGGAGCGGGGGAAGCGTCAGCCCAGCCTGGCCTTGCCCTCGCACCCCCAGGGCCAGGCGGCAGGGCCCAAAACCAGGGCCAGGAGCTCCAGGTGAGCAGGTTTCTCTGGAGCTTGGCAGTGGCATTGCTTTCCCCACCCAGACAGCGTCTAAATGACAGAGTCCAGCTCCAGGATTCAGTGGCCGCGACACCAAGCAGGCAGAGGCCACTCCTGGGAGGAGGATATCACCCCCTGGGGAGCACCCCATGTTTGGTGCTTCGTGGACTGTGGGCAGTGCAGGGAAGACCCCTCACCCCGGCTCCCCGCAGAGCCTCCGCGATGCTGCTTTACCTGTCGTGGCGATGCAGTCGAAACCCACAAAGGCGTAGAAGCACGTGGCGGCTCCAGAGAGGATCCCTTGGAACCCAAAGGGCACAAACCCCCCCGAGCCCAGGGGGCCAATGCTGAAAGGGAAAGAGCCTGGTCAGCACCGCAGCATCTCCGCCAGCATCAACCCTGTCCGTCTGCAGGGGCAGGACCAGCCCAAGGCCCATCTGCACCGATGCCACCATCGAGAGAATTTGGCTAGTGCCAGCATCTGCATGCAGCTACGCTGCTGGCAGTGGGCAGGTGCCAGGCAGCCCTGCTGTCCAGAGCAGACAGGCCATGCTGCCCCGACCCCAGGGCTCAGGACCTGGGTGTGAGATGGGCAGCTCCGAGCAAAGCCAGCCCCACACCTGGTCGCGGCCAGCTGTGGAAAGGCCAGCGGGCAGTCCCTGTAGGACGGGGCATGGGCAGAGTGCTCCTCACCTGGCATCCTCATTGCTGGCTTTGACTGTGTCATTAAAATAGTCATCCTTGGAGAGCTGCCAGTTCTTGACGTCCCCCTTCACGAAGCCGGAGATGATGACGAAGCTCAGGACCACCAGGTTCACGGCAGTGAAAATTTTATTCACTAGGGCTGACTCGCTCACCCCGAATGCCAGCAGGCCTGAGGAAGCAAGACACAGAGCTGGCACCAGAGGGACAAGGCTGCCCCCACCCCTTCACCCAGGCGCCCGCCAGCTCCCAGCTCCAGCACTCACCCGTGAGCAGGAAGACCAGGATCAAGGCAAAGAAGTCTGGGTGCTCGGTGAAGACACCCCCCACGCTGCCCATGGAGGTGTGGTTCTTGAAGAAGACCGAGATGTGGTTGCCAATGATGTTGTCGAAAGCCGAGCTCCACGCTCGGGCTACACTGGCCGTTCCTGGGGACCGAGAGGGAAGTCGCCGTCAGTCCAGAGAGCCTCTGCCCCTTCCCCCTGGGGCAGGTCACCAGACAGCCCTACTCCCACAGCCCACGCAGCTCCCTTGCACTGCGTGGCCACCGGACCTGGAGACTGCAAATGCCACCCACAGCCCTTGGCCCACACAGCCCCGTGCCACCCCCGTGGTGCAGCCAGCAAGCTCAGGCCCAGAGCCGCGCGGCAGCTGGGCTGCGGTGCACGCACCTATGACGTAGGAGAGGATGAGGTTCCAGCCGGTCGTGAAGGCCCAGATCTCCCCCACGGTGACAAAGCTGTAGAGATAGGCAGAGCCTGTCTTCGGCACCCGGGCCCCGAACTCCGCGTAGCAGAGCCCGGCCAGCACAGACGACAGCGCCGCGACGAGGAAGCAGAGGACGATCGAGGGGCCGGCCTTCTCCTTGGCCACCTCCCCGGCCAGCACGTACACCCCAGCGCCCAGCGTGCTGCCTACTCCCAGGGCAATCAGGTCCAGGGTGGAGAGGCAGCGGGCAAACCGCGTCTCGTCAGAGCTGAGATCCAGGACGCGGCGGCGGATCAGCTTCCTCCCAAAGCTGGCCATTTTTGTCTGAAACATCTTCTCCGCTGGCAGGAGGCGTCAGACTACTCGCAGCACCTGGAAGAAAGGCAAACGCAGCCTCGTCAGGACAGTCCCAGGTCCACCTAGAGACCGCAGGGAGCTCGCGCGCCAGGCGAGTCAAGGGAGAGAAGAGCACCCAGGGGCCCCAGGACAGCTACTGCCCAGCGAGGAAACTCCCAGGCTCCATGAGAGCCCTCCAGCAGACCCCACCGGGCTGAGAGCTACCTGGCTGCAGGGCAGAGCAGAGCGGTTTGCTTTCCAGCTCTCCACCCATGACCGGCATTCCCTGCACAGAGCGCAGGCCGTGGGAAGAACCCCGAGCAGGCTGTGATCTGCGATTCCTGGGAGGACGAGCCCAGCGCCGTTTGTGATGGCAACCAGGGGCTCCACACAACTGTGCGCCCCACCCTGCTCGGGGCTGCAGGGAGGTGCTGGGACCTGTTCGCCGTCTGACACTTCCTACGCAGCCAGGCACAACTTGGCCTGGACTCGACTCCATGCCGACTCTTATGGAGCTTTGGGGCATGAGCGTCCCAGGATGTTCTGCCAGGGCGAACAGATAATTGGCGTGGGTGAGTCACCAGGTAGCAGAAGCGCCCGGACCTGCATCGGCGCCTGCATCCCATTCCCAAGACACTTGCACGCGCAAGTGCAGCGTGTGAATGTAGCTCTGCCCCCAGCACCAAGCCCTCCTGGCTGCCCACGTGCTACAGGCATGGGATCATGGTGCCACGTTGCCTGCCTGCCCCAGCTTTGGGCCTGGGCAGCTCCTGGCCTGCATGGCAGCCACCGGTATGAGCACAGCCCCAAGTGCCCAGAGCTCACTGGCCAGGCCTTGCACGCAGACAGCCTGCTCAGCTGACCCCCTGGCCGGATCGGCATTCACCACCAATGTCCATGCGGGGCAAGCGGGGCACAAGCAGAGTCATGGTGAGTGGGAGACCTGTGACCAGAGAAAGCAGACAGCACAGAATTTAGTCCCTTTCCTGCACGCTCCGAACAGTCTCTGCCTTTTCTCCTCTCGCTCTGGAGGCAGCAAGACACACGCGGCGCTTCGGCACTCCACGCGGACGGCTGGAATTTCCTGGCTCCAGCTGCCAGACTTCCCTGTTTTGTATCCCGTTTCCCGTGCCACGGGGCGCAGTGGGGACCTAGCACTGACAAGCCAGACAGCCCGAGCGATGCCTCCAAGCAGAGAGCAAGCCTGTCCCTGGGCATGCGCACCCTCCCCCTCCCCCTCCAACACCAAAGCCCACCGGCATCTCTCAAACCACCTCCCCCGGTCGGCTTCCACAGATCAAAGCATCCCACACAGGCAAGGCAGAGAGATGGACCCGGGAAGGCAATCACAAAACGGCCACGCTAATCTTCAGGATTCACACAACACCACCGGCTCCTCACACACCGGCACTGAGCAGGTGTTTTATGGAGAGAGGGTTTCCAAACAACTCTACCAGCTTAGCAACAGCAGGACACGCCGAATGACCACTGGCAGCAAGACACCCCGGTGCAAACCCAAGAGGCTGCTTTCCCCAGGCCATGTCACCGCAGCTCGCCAGTCCAGCTGGATCGAGAGCCAGAGACAGACACGCTGCTGCGAGCTCCCTGCCTCTCCCACCCCAGCCTAGCTGCTGCAAAGCCTCACATGCACCAGCCCTCAGCGCTAGCTCCCCCACCCCACCCAGCTTCACATCCTCAGCTCCACACCTGCCGCCTGGAGAAGTGGATGCAAGTGCCTCCGGCTCTCCCGTCACAGGCACGTGCACTGCGCTGTCTGGTGCACACAAAAAAGCCCAATCATTTGCTGCCTCTCCAGGGCACTCCAGATGTGCAAGAGTTGTTCTGGTATGATACAGGGCCAGCCACATGCCAATTAGGCTCATGCCCTTCCCTCCACACGTGGGGATGCCCATGGGCAGTACATCTGGGATCCTCCGCTAGGTCACCATCAGCTGCCAAGCCACCAGCTAAGCCAGTGCCTGGGAGGAATCCCAGCAGCGACTCCCAGAACTAGAGATTCACCCCAGGCTTGATGCTTGCTGCTGGGCCCCGGGTAAAGGTGTGTCCATTTTGCATTACTTGTGCTTTTGGCCGTGCCCTGTGGAGCAGCAGAAGCGCAGGCATTACAGCCTGTACTGCTGAGCCCAGAGAGGCGCATTGCTGGGACCAGGGTATAAAGGAGCTGATTAAAGGCTTCGAGGACTGATTTGTGTCTGCAGAGCTAAGCTAACCCAGCCCCACTACAGCTGGCAGTGCCAGGGAACGGCTCTGGGCACCATGTGGCCCATGCAGCGGGGAATCCAGCACTAGCCTGGGAAGGGCTGATGCCATGTGCTGAGGGACAGCAGCGACGCCACCACTGGAGTGTGCCCAAGGGCAGCCCTCTTGGTAGCGTCGTGGGGAGCAAGGAGGCACGTTCTGGGCAAGTTTTGCCCTCCACTGCTAAGAGATGCGATTCAGGCAGTCCCAAGCACACCCTGCTCAGTAGCTTCCACCCACACGGAAGAAGTCCTGTCTAGACACCACAGCAACAGCTTGATTGGCATTTTGCTGCGTGAACTGCTGCCTTGGGGTGCTTTGGGCCCATGAGCCGCCAGCCCCGTCTCTGGAGCAGGCTACTGAGGCCAGGAACAAAGCCATCCTCCTCTCCACCCTGCCGAAATCCGCTGCCCCCTGCGATCACGCGGGCGGCGTGCCGACAGCCCTCCTCCTGGAGCGCACAGGCAGAACCCACATCCAGTGCCACGTAGTGAAAGCAGCCGAAAAGCCCCTCCCCAGCCTCAGGCTGTCAGCAAGAGCTGGGCCAGGAAACACTGCAGCAGAGTATAAGCAGCTCAGGAGGTCTTAGCGTGCCGGAATAGGAAGCTTTACACACGCAGGCGAAGCACACGCCTGATGCAGCACACAGGGGCCTTCGAGAGGCCGACAACCTGGCACAGGTCTGGGCAGAGAAGTCTCTAGGTCGCCCCCCAATGCTGGCAGCATCTGCCCGGGCTGGACTGGACTGGACTGGACTGTCCATCCATTAGTTCTCCCCGACCCGAGCAGCAGCTGCCTGCCTGCTGCCAAGCCTGTCTGCCCGGACAGTCAGCGCTACCCCCAGGGCCGGCCCTGCCACACGCTCTGGAGAAGCTTGTGCAGTAACTTGTGGGGAGCGCCAGGGTCCCTGGCATCCATCCTGTCCCCGGCCCCAGGCGGGAGTGCAGGCACACAGCAAGAGCTGCTGCTCCCAGGGTAATGAATTGAGCAGACCAGCTCCTCGCAGGAGGCCCAGCTGCTCCCTCAAACCTTCGCTGTCTATTAAAAGCCAATAAATGACTCCTGGGGCCAGAGGAGAAGGTCCAGTTTGTTCCTCTCCTGCCTCATTGCCCGAAACGGCATGGCCAGAAGCGGGCTGCTCTCTCCAGCGCCGCGCAGCCTGGGCGACAGCCTGAGAGTGGGAGCACCTGCCGTGACTGACGGTGACAAGACCCACCTTGTGCCCTGCGGTGCCCAGCGCTCCCTCCATCAGCGCCGTGTGTCTGGCCCCACCGGCCCTGCTGTCAGACATGGCAGCACTGTCACGGCTCCTGCCCGCGTGCGCAGGGACCGCGATGCCCCTGGCAGCCCGCAGCGTCTCCTGTCACGGTGTCCGGCTCCCGATGGGGCTCCCAGTAGGGCACCGCAACAGAGAGCTGTCCGGGCCAGGCATCCCCGGAGGTGGGGTTCAGAGGGTGCGATCCACGCGCCACAACAGAGCCCTGCTGTGGAGAGGGCAGCAGAGGGGACCTGGCCAGGCAGCAGCTGGAGGCGAGGGAGCCCTCGCTCCTCTAGCCACGTCCGTCCATCCCTGGCTGCTACTACCCTTGCTTCCACGTCCCCTCGGCCAGCCGGGGAGACCACGGGCTCCGCACCCAGCAGCGTCCTGCCCGCGTGGGGACAGGTCCCTGCCCGCAGGTGCGTGGCCGCTCTCAGCAGTCCTGCCTACGCCGCCCCCGGGAAGCGCCTGGCCCTGGCACAGCGGGCCCAGGGAGCGGGCAGACCCGCCGCCCCTGCTCTGCCCGCGCCCAGCGGCCTGGAAGCGGGCTCCGCTGCCTTCCCTGCCCCTGCACGACGGGCCCTCAACCGCCGGCCAGCGGCGAAGGCCGAGACGGGTCCGGCGGCGGCCGGGCAGTGCCCGCGGAGCAGCTGCTCGCAGCCTGGCTGGCGCACGCGGTCGTCGCAGCCCGGCTTCCGCGCCCGCCACCCCGCCCGATCCCCGCCACGGCACTCGCCGCCCCGACGTGGGGCAGAGCCGGGGCCGGGCGCCGTCCCGCGGAGGGGGGGGCGGCGGGGCGCGGGGCCGGCCGGGCTGGCGGAGCAGACGCCGGTGCCCGGTGCGCGGTGGCCGGGGCTCGGGGGAGACGGGGCGGGCTCCGTCAGGGTCGGGCTGGGGCGCTCCGGCTCCCGCGGGCAGCGCTCCGACCCGGCCCGGCCCGGCCCGGCCTCGGCGCGCACACGCGGGGGCGGCCCCGGCCAGCCCCGCCCGCCCGCCCCAGCCGGCTGATGCAACCGCGGGTCCCGCTTGCGCGTCCGGCCACAGCCCCCGGCACAGCCCCCGGCCGGAGCCCCGACCCCGGCCCCGGCCGCACCCCGCGGGCACTCACCGCGTGGGCCGGGTCGCGTGGGGCCGGGTCGCGTGGGGCCGAGCGGGAGGAGGCGGCGGCGGCGGCGGCGGCGGCGGTGGTGGCAGGGTGAATGAAGCGGAGCCCTCCCGCCCGCGGCTCTTATAGCCAGGCCGAGCGCCGCCCCGGACCCGCCTCCGCCTCCACCGCCGCGTTCACCCTGGAGCCGAGCGACGGCCGCGCCGGGGAGGGAGGGAGGGAGGGAGGGCGGCAGGCGGCGGAGCCGGGCGGGCGCAGGGCACGTCCCCCGGGGCTCCCCGGCCCCCCGGCCCGGCCCCGGAGCCGAGACGCGGCTGGCAGCGCGCTGCCCAGCCCGTGCGAGCGCCCCGTCCCGCAGGGCAGCCCCTTCCCGCGGCGCGGCCCCCCGGCTCCCGCAACCCCGGCCCGGCCACGGCGCGGCCCCAGCGCTCGGGGCGTAACACCCGGGCCCGGCCTGGCCCAGGGCTGAAGAGCCGCCAGCACGGGGACGGGGCGCGAGCAGGGGCCTGCCCAGGCACCGAAGCCAAGGGGCACCAACAGGGTGTGGGACGGAGCGGCGAGCGGCGTGTTTGGGGGTGCAGGGACAGGCGGCGCTGTGTTGTGTGCACTCCCGGCCAGGCACGGGGCGAGGGCAGTGTACCCTCCGGATCTGTGCACGGGGCGAGGGCGGTGCACCCTCCAGATCTGTGCACAGGGCGAGGGCAGTGCACCCTCTGGATCTGTGCAGGGGGCGAGGGCGGTGCACCCTCTGGATCTGTGCAGGGGGCGAGGGCAGGCTGCAGCTGCGGGCTTTGACCCGGGCACCAGGCTTCATTGCTGTGTCACTGACAGTGGGGCAGGTACCGCGGCCCTCAGCACAGCCTGGGCCTGGCGCTGGCATCTCCAGAGCGATGGCATGTGGAGCCTGGGACACCGCAACTCCCGGCATTTCCCACTCACCAGACAGTGGCTCATGAGACTGCGCAGGGGATGCGCGAGGCACAGGAAGAGCCTGCAACCCCGGGCAGTCTGGGCCCTGACTCAAGCAGATGTGGACACAGGGCACAGTCCCACCCTCCCACAGCCTGGAAAGTCCACGCTGAGCATGTGGCTCCTGAGGGATTGGGTCAGACTCGCTGTCCCGCGCCAGGGCTGGACCAGTGCCCAGCCCGCCAGCCCCAGTGCAAGCAGTGTCCTGGTGTCCTCAGCCCTGCGGGGCAGAGCAGCCTGTTTGGAGCCAAGCCTGCATCCGGGAGCCAGATGCTGGCCCTTCCCCCCTGCTGGCTGCAGCCACCCATGCTTGGCCACGCTCCAGCGCTGGGTCCTGGGGCTGGCTGTGCTGGAGCAGGGTGCTGGCCCGTCAGGGTCCCTGGCACCCTGCAGGAAGCAGCAGCAGGGCAGCTGTGTGGAAACACGAGCCGGGTGCGGGTTCCTGTAAAGGAAGTGCGAGCCCCACGCAGCCTAGGTAAAACGGAAACTCCGAGACGCAGCCCAGGAGGTGACGCAGTCTCACTCTTACGCTCCGGGAGAGGCACGGATGATGAAAGCCTGGCCTTGGCCTGGCACTGGGAGGCCTCTCGCTCACAGCTCTGGGGAAGGAAGTCAGCCAGAGCCATGGGACACACTGCCCTTAGCTGCAGGGCAGCAGCACGGCTGGGCACACGCGGTGCTGTCCATGCTGGAAGTGCCCACCCTGCATGGGACCCACGGCAGAGGCAGCTGTTTGCCCTCCCACGACCCCCCAGGCTCCAGAAGGGGAGTGCCGAGCTGGGCAGTGTCACCTGGAAAGAGACACACACAGACATGGTGCAAAGTCCCCTGGGCTAGGCCTGCCCTGCGCCCCCCTCTCCCAGGTCAGCACGCCTGGCTGCAGGTGGTGTAGCAAAAAGCCCCCTTTTCCTCTTGCCTGCAGTTGCTCTCCCCTCCTTGGATATGTTTTTCCTCTTCTACCTTTTCTTCCTTCCTCTTTCTTTCACTTTAAGATAAGGAATTGTGTTTTAAAATGTGTATGTGTGGATTTTGTATCTCCCCTTGTATTTTGGTATTTTTATCTATGTGTGCGCCATGGCATTACTTTTGTAGCTTATATTTTGTACTCCTCACCTTTCAACTAAATGTGTTTAGTTTACTTTTCATTCCATCCAGGAAGAGCACACACCAACTGCCAAAGCTTCCTTAGCCTGACAAAGGGTTTTTGAACCCAAAAGCTTGCTTAATAACCATTCTCCAACCATTTGGGTTGGTCTAATAAAAGATATCAAATTCACCCAAGGAACCTTGTCTGCCTTTAGTTTCATAAGTAACTTATACATTGTAACAATGTTAACAAGGGCAGGAGCTTCCCTGTATCAGGCTGGCCCCTGAAAGGAGTAAATCAGTGATTGAATGTGTAACACAGTAGCAGGCAGTAATTGACACCTAAGGAAGCTGCAGATCAACCAAGGGAAGAACTCAATAGAAGACAATATAGCAACCAGGACATCTCTAAACTTCACTGTTCAAGGGCTAGAAGCCCTGGCCTGAGCTAATCAACGCCAGGGACCAACTTTGGGGATGAATATCTCCAGATTGGCCACTCCCAGAGCCCTATTCTAAATTCATCAATGGACTCCCAAACCTGCATGTACATGCGGACGACCCCTGGGGCTGACAGATGCCATCCAGTAGCCACCAAAGGGGAAGTCCCACGAGGGTCAATGACCCCTGGATTGGGCAAACCTGAAAACTGGGGAGTCACCAAAGTCTGCCAGGGACAGATAAAAAAGCAGTGAAAAGTGACCCTCAGCGGCGCCCTCTTGATCTCCAACTTGACCAGCACCCGCCCTGTCCAGCCAGAAGGACCAGCCTGCAACCCCCTTCTGGAAGATAACACCACGCTGGAAGAAGCCTCAACGGCAGACTCCAGCGCCTGTGGGATAGCTATACCTGACTCTGTAGCTTGCTGCTGTGTGTGTGTGGGGGGGGACCAGCCCCAAGGTTTCTGATTTAACTTCATTACAGTGCTTCAATCTGCCTAATAAACCAGAATTTTAAGGATCCCGAGCTGGACATTTGTAGCCAACAGTGGGGCCGGGGAGAGAGGGCCGTGGCTCCCAGCCCAGCACAGGTCCCGCTGCACCAGGTGCTGCACACGTCTGCGCAGGGGGCAGCTGTTCCTGTGCCCCTCCTCCCCGCTGTGCCCCCGCACCCAGCTCCCCTCTCCCCCAGACACGTTGCAGCCACTTAGCTAAGCTGTGGACACGAGACCAGCCTAGGCAGAGAAGCCCATAAAACAAGCTGGAAACAACTGCTGGAGATCAGCGCTGTTCAGAGATGGCGAAGGAAGGAGGCAAGAATCCTCCTGTCCAAAAGCTTCCTCTTCCCGAGGACGCCAGCACTCAGTGCCCGACAGCCCCAGGGCCCGGGAGAGCTCGGTTAGGCCCACTGAGCTACAGGAAGCTAAAGGCACCACTCAGAGAGCACATGCTGGAGCAACCCCTCCATCAAGGTGGGCAGGGACTCCAGGAAGCTCAGCATCCCAGTGCCTGCTCCCCTCTCCTCCTGCCCTGTCCCCCAGCGGTGCAGGGGACCAGCCATGCCGCGGTTGAGTAGCTGTCAGGCTGAGCTTTGCGGGTCACTTGGGGGGGGTCAGCTAGTCCCTGGCCTCTCACTGACCAGCACCCGGGCAGCAGGCCCACGACCCGACCTGGGGAATGTTGTCCTCCATGTGGGGGCAGGCCGGGCAGCGCAGCGGTACAGATGCCACCCAGGGGGCATCCAGCTGGCAGAGGCAGAAGGCAGGGGAGAGATGCACCCAATAGACTAAGTCAGAGGTGCACAAGCTGTCCTGAGCCACAGCTCAGCGCTGAGTGAGCCAGGCACAGCCCTGACCCGCAGGCTTGTTACAGCAGCCGGGGGCCGGTGCTCACCCTAGTTTCTCTTTGAGGAAGGCTGAGACATCCTGGTGGGAGTGCTGGAGCAGCTGTCAGACACAGCTGAGCCCCTTTGTTTAGCAACATCTGTTACCAGCCTTAGGCCTTGTCCCTGCCAGGAGGGATTTGCTCTAAGAGCCCGGAGTAACAGGAAGCTGCCAGCAATCCAGCCAGGGTGACTTCCAGCTCAGGAGAGGGCGAAGGTCTGTGGTCAAGGAAGTGGGATTTGGCTTAGTTTGGGATTTCCCCAGGTGCAGTAGTGCTGGCCCAGAGCTGCCTGGCCCACACCTGGATAGGACCATCCCCCGCTTCTCTGCTAATTACCAGCAACTGTCCTGACAAGCCTCCCAGAACAGGGGCTGCACTGAAAACCAGATGGCAAACAAGCTCCTCAGTTCAGTGTGGCAGACAAAGGACCCCAGTACTTGAGAGGCTGGGCCCAAAGCTGGGAAGGAAGAAACCAGGGAACCAAAGCTCTCCCAGGGTGCTCAGTCTTCCAAGGACCAGGCAGGAACTGGCTGGAGAGGTCTGCCGGAGCCCGAGACGGACACGCCGCTCCCTCGGATGGTGCAAACAGCCTGGCGCAGCGGTCACGCTAGCCCTGGACTTGCAACAAGTGCAGTGACATGGGAGGGAAGGGGAAGGAAGGCTCGTGGGAAGCCTTTTCCTGGCATTCTTGCACCTCCATCTCGGTCTTTCAAGTGCTGTTTGCTCACGCCCATGTCTGCAGGCTCCCTGGCACTCGGACTCCGTGGAAGTGGAGTTGCTCAGCGGGGGACTGACCCGTACAGCTGGCTGTTGGCTGCTGATCAACCGATTCCCCGCCCTGGGCACAGCCTCGTCCCCCACTGGGCAGGAGACGCCAGGCCAGCCAGCGCTGGGGCAGGGCCAGGCACCTGTCCTCGCCCCTTCCTGCAGCCCCAGGGAGCCCGGGCCAGGCCCAGCAGCTGGGGGAGGCCGGAGCCCTGGCTCAGGAGCGCGTCCCCAGGGAGGCATCCCCAGAGGCAGGGCCCGGCAGGCTCCAGGGACCCCGGCTGCCAGCAGCACATTGCGCAGCCCACAGCTCTGTTGCCATGGCAGCCGCAGGGATGCCAGGCTCTGCAGCTGCTGCCCTGGCTTTGGAAAGGAGCTGTGCCTTGCTCCGGGTGACGAAGGTGGGGACCAGGGTAGGTGTGAGTGAGCTGTGGCCACAGGCTCCATGGCTTTGAGCAGCTGGGATCACCTCGGTTCCCCAGTCTGCCATTTACAACATGGTTATTGAAGCAAACCCCAGGCACCAGGGACCCTGGCCGTGGCCCTGCAGGCATGCTGTGCAAGGCCAGAGATGCTTTCAGCTGCAAGAATGCACCTGTCGCCATGCGCTTCGACTAGAGCCAGATTTCTGCAGAGGTGTCGGCTGGAGAAATCCCTTTTCTCTGACCAGCTTCAGGGCATGCCAAGCTCCCGCATTTCCAAAACCCACGTGTTTGGCTAAGCACATGAGACATGGGGACTGTGGGCAGCCTAAGGAAGACCCCAGCCCAGGCTCCCGGCAGAGGCTCCACAATGCTGCTATACCCATCGTGGAATGCAGTCGAAGCCCACGTGGGCGTAGAAGCCGAAGGGCCTGAACTCCCCAAGCCCAGGGACCCAAGGCTGAAAGAGAAAGGGTCGGGTCAGTGCTGCAGCATCTCTGCCATCATCAGCCCCATCCATCCATGGGGGTGGGAGCAGCCCACAGCATCCTGGCCAATGCCACCATCGAGGGCCTTTGGCTACTGCAAGCATCAGCGTGCAGCTGCGCTGCTTCCGGCAGAGGCATCTGGCAGCACTGCTGTCCGGAGCAGGGAGGCTGCATTCCCCCGATCCCAGGGCTCAGCACCGGGTGTGAATGGTTGCATCAGCCTTTCCCCGGGACAACGTGCTGTCACACGCGCAGAGGAAATACCAGACATAGGCGCTTCCTCTCCCAGCCCCGGGTGCTCCAGGAGGCGGGAAACGGTGCTGGGAGCTCCACCACTCCAGCAGTGATGGCATGAAATCAAACGGCGCAACCCAGGCACCGGTCCAGGACGCCCTGGGGATGGATGGCTCCCTGTGGAGAAGGGAAAGCGGCTGCCGCAGGCAGCATCGGGCTGCTGTTATGTAGCTTCACCCACGTGCCGGGCCCATGCTGCGCCTGCCTCCATAGACAGGAACCCGGCTAGATCCTGGTGGAAGCAGGAGGCGTCCCCACAACTGCTGTCCAGCCCCGGGGATGGCTCTCCGGGCTGCAGCCAGTCACTCCAGGGCCACTGGCACACACACAGCCCTGGGGCAGCTGCCTGGAGCCCAGCACCCTGTGCCCCAGCCCTGCCCTGCCCCTGGGGAGCATGGGCACCCAGGCCCTGGAGGTGGCAGGAGGGGAGAGGAGGGGCAGGGAGGAGTCCAAGAGGAGCTTTTTGTGCCATGCCACAGCACCTGGGCCCGTGGCTGCTGCCCTGCAAGGCCCGTCATGGGTGGGCAATGCTGCTGGCACCTGGGATCAGAAAACAGCTGCAGTGCCAACCCCCAGCCCACCCCGCTCCCCTGCACTGTGGTGCTCTGCCCTGTCCGTGTCTGCCCCGGACTTGCTCAGCACAGCGCAGCTGGACAGATCTCAGGCTAGTGACCTGATGCACGGGAAGCCTGGCCTTACAGGGGGAGGAAGCAGAGGGGGAACTGGGCCTGCAGCCCGCAGGGAGACATCCTTGAACAAGAGAGAAGGAAGCTGCAGAAGTGCTGCACAGGGTGCCAGGGAGCGAAGGGGTGGGCAATCACAGAAGGTGTAGTAAGAGTGTGTGCACATGCACCCCCATGCATGCACTTTTCATATTTAACCCATTTTGCAAAAGGACTAAACATTACAAAGCTGGTTTAAGTAAAGCAGGAGCTATTGTGGAAACACAGGCAAGTTATAATAAAAGAAAACAAGATCAAAAAAGCCCCAAGCCCAAAATCAAATGAAACGTTTGTTAAGCAGCACTCGGAGGCGAGCGAGAAGCACCCTCCTGGTCTGTGCGTCCAGGCAGGATGGAGATGCTCCGGCGCTCTGGGACCAGGGCACAAGGTGGATGCTGCAGGACCTGTCCCGGTCTGCCCCCGACGCACCTGCCTTGCCGGTGGTCCCTCGTGCTTACTCTTACATGTTCCACCCCTCACTCGGCCCACAGCTCCTGGTGGCTCCAGCCACAACAGCACCACGTCCAGACCAGAACAACCGTCCTAAGAGCTGGAGAGCAAAAGCTGCTGCGTTGCTTCCCTGCGACTGCTGCAGCCACGCTGCTAGGCCCACCGCTGCTTGTATGAGTCTGCCCCAGGCTCCTCTGCTTCAGCACAGGGTCTGATCCAGGCTCCGAGTTTTAGGAGCCATTTCACCACCTCCTCTCTCTCCCTGCTCCTGGGTAGCAGCCAGCATCCTTCACTATGGCCACAGTTCCTCAGGTAAGGTCCCCTCCAGACACACGCCTGACACTGCCAACCCGTGCCCCAGAGATAACCATAGCCTGGCACCCCCAAACCATCTGCCCTGCAGAACTCACAGGACGCTCGAGACCCAGCTGTGATGCCCTGCGTTCCCATTTGCAGGTCCCAGGGCTGGGTCTGCAACAGCCCGTTGTGCTGTTGGAGCGACTCCAGCCCCTCAGCGCTCTCCTCAGGAGCACCGGCTCGGGGCCCGTCGCACCAGCGCTAGGCTCGTCCTCACGGGGCGGGGGGGGTCCAGGGCTGCAGGGCAGTGAGGCGGCTTGCCTGCAGCCCCGCCGTAACCCAACCGGGACCGAAAGCAGCTGACGCTCAATTCCTGCTAGCCTCGGTGCAAAGGAAGCAAATGTCAAGGATCCTGGCTCCCAGGCCCTGCCCCGTACCCAACCTGATGCCTCTCTAGAGACCTTCATAGATTCATAGATGTTAGGGTCAGAAGGGACCTCAATAGATCATCGAGTCCGACCCCCTGCATAAGCAGGAAAGAGTGCTGGGTCTAGACGACCCCAGCTAGATACTCATCTAACCTCCTCTTGAAGACCCCCAGGGTAGGGGAGAGCACCACCTCCCTTGGGAGCCCATTCCAGACCCTGGCCACTTGAACTAAACAACTTCCTGGGGGCTGGGCCACCCCAGTCCACTCACTCAGGGCTCGGGGTGCTTCTGCCCAGCATCCAGCCCTGGTGCTGCCAGGCCATGGGAGTTGGCATCGAATGGAGTCCACTGGTAAGTCAGCAAGGAATTCCCACACTGAAATCAGAGCCAGCAGCTCCTTACAGCACTGCTCCGAGCACGTGCCTGGACATGGAAACACCAGTGCCACGAGCTGGACTCGAGTCAGTCACTCACTGCAAGACTGGCACAGTGCCCGCAGACAGAAGCGGAAACCCCTCTGTCCTCACATTGCCCTGGATTCCCAACAAGAGCTGCTCGGAAAGGCCCAGCCCCAGCCCCAGCCCGGAATTGGCCCAGACGTCCCGTCCCGCCCCACCCAGGTGCTGCGTGGTGAAGGCGCTCCCTGCAGCTTCGCCTCTCCTCTCCTGCCAGGGGGGCGTTACACTCTCTTCCTGCACTGCGATCAGGGCTCCGGGCCAGCCAGGCCTTGCAGGCTCAGCATGGTGCACCCCACGGCCAGCTCGCCGGCACTCCTTCCTGTTCCCTGGCTGCTGTCTTCCAGCAAACGCTCGTGCTGCTGTGACCCAGCACCTGTGCCTGGAGAACTTGCTTGGGGCTTGCTGCCCAGGTGCAGGGCAGAGGATGCAGGCACTACAGGCAGTCTGGGCTGGGTCCCTGTGCCAGGCAGCAGCACAGCCTTGCTGGGACTCACCGGAGCCAGCTCCCTCAGGGAAGGAGAGCCAGGCCACACACCAGCTGCTATCGCTGTGGGAGAGGGGAGCACCCTGGGGCCCTCACTGGCACAGGCCCAAGGCTCTGCAGCAAGCACCCCATGCGCAGAGCTGCAGGCACTTCCCAGGGCAGGGGCCAGGGCCAGGCCTCCGTGACCACTGCACACCTGCCCTGCAGCCGGCATACAGCAGACGAGGGCTGCAGGAGCCACCTCCAGCTGGGACAGGGCAGCTGGTGGGGAAGACTGGCCCCCACCCTAGCCCCATCCCCACACCTGCAGCAGTACCCAGAGGCATGACAGCAGCCCAAGGGGTTGCAGCCTTGCTCTACATGGGCCCCAGCTGGGCAAGCACAGGCCAAGGCAAGGTAACCAGGGGGGCAGGAGGAAGAGAACTTTAATCTTTATTAAATACAACCAGTAAAAGCAGTTCCCAGGCCCTGTGCAGGATGCAAGGGCTGCACAGAGGCTATCCCATGGGGTAGGGGTAGGGGCAGCTGCCGCCAGGTGAAAGCACTGGGCAGGGGCCCCAGTCACCGTCGTTCCGCTGCAACACCATCACGCCTCGCGCCTGCACCCTTCGGCCATAGAGCCTGGAACAAGCACAGGCGTCAGACACGGGGAGCTGTGGAAGGAGCCCACACCCCCTCGCACCGTGTGCCTGGGCCATAGGAGGGGCACTGCCCTCCACCCCGGGACACGGCCAGGAGGCCGCACAGCACAACACAACACCATGACCGCTCCCGCAGCACAGGAGCTCAGCACCCGCAGGGATAGGGACAAGGAGGGAGTGAAACCCCAGTGCCACCACCTGCCCCAGGGGCCACGTAGCTTGGCCCAGGCAGGCCCATGTATGTCTGTGTAGGGCTGGCAGCCAGCAGGCACGGCAAGGGGAGGCAGCGTGCCGGGGCAGGGAGGCCTCGGGGAACGCCCAGCCACAGCAGTGGTGGGTCTGGCTCTGCCCAGGCCCTGGCTGAGCCAGTCTCGAGCCCAGCCTGAGCCCTTGGAGGCTCTGGAGGTGGGAGTGCAGCCCTGGAGCAACCAGGATAGGCTCTCTGCCTCACTAGGGCCACCTACCTGCTGCTTCCAGCTGAGCTTGGAGGTCGGCAATGACCCTACGATAGGCCTGGCACTGGGTATCTTTCTCCGCTGCAAAAGGGGTGGGAGGTCAGCCTGTGCTTGGGTGCCAGTTCGCAGCTCATCCCGCAGGGCCAGCAACAGCAACGTACCTAGCTCGGTCCTGGCTCCTTCCAGCTCCCTCTGGACCCTCTGCAGCTTGCTCCGTGCCAGCTCCAGTTCGTTCTGCGCTTGCTCCAGCTCTCGGTTTAGCAGGTTGCCTGGGGACTGACAGGGGGGCACTGAGACCCTGGCAGGCTGGGGGCTCGCCAGGAGCTCATGCAGGGCTGCGCATGGGCCACAGCCCTGCTGAGACAGGCCCAAGCAGCTTCGCAGCCACAGCCCCGCAAGCCACTGCAGGCTGGGTCCTGGGGCCTGGAGGCAGCGCCATTACCTGCATGGGGGCAGCTGCGCCCACGCCCCGAGGAGCCACATTGGGAGAGCTGCGGAGCAGAGCCATGGGATCCCTGCACGTGGGGCCCTGGGCAGCATCACCTGGGAAGAGACATGCAGTGTGGGACTGAGGGCTCCGGGCTGGGGCTGCCCTACACCCCCTGCTCCTGCCTGCGCTGCA
Source organism: Alligator mississippiensis (assembly GCF_030867095.1). Taxonomy (NCBI): domain Eukaryota; kingdom Metazoa; phylum Chordata; order Crocodylia; family Alligatoridae; genus Alligator; species Alligator mississippiensis. The sequence goes on from NC_081831.1 coordinate 83,120,868, forward strand.
CAGGGGCACTTAGGGGAGGGGTCCCGGGTCCAGGCCCCACATGGGTCATGGCTGCACATGCATGTTGGACATGCCTGTGCAGGTGCTGCCCCCTGCTGGGGAGTGGCCGCCTCTGCGCCACCTCCTCCCCTCTCCCCAGCCCGGCTGGACCCAGAGCCAGTGAGCCCCATGACGGCCGGAGCAGGGAGCAGCGACCCCGCACTCACCCGTGCTGGAAGAGGCCTCTGCTGTCACTGGCCCAGGGCTGCCATCTGCAAGTGCAGGCTCCTGCTGGGCCTCGCAGCCTTGGGCCCGCACGAGCATTTAGGAAGAGCAAGTGAAGAGCATCAGGGGGCACCAGGCACAGACAGACCAGGAAGGGGGCTCCAAGCAGCCCCAGGCCGTGTAGCCCAGGACCTGGCTGCTCCCTCCGACACCCCAGGTCTGTGTCCCTCCCCACCCCAGGTCTGCTCCCTCCCCACCCTAGCCCCTGGCTCCCACTGGCCCTGCCTGGAGCAGGAGCAACAGGTGCCAGGAAGCCCCCATGGATGCAGAGAGACAGGGAGCAGAGCTCTGCCACCTACAATGGGCAGGCGCTGGCAAGGACCGTGCTGAGCTCCTGCCAGCCTGGGGCATGGACAGTGGAGCTGAGTGGCAGAGGGCAAGGGTGGCTGTTTTTCCCCCAGGCGTTCGGGCTTTGCCGATTGCTTCATGGGGTTAGAAAGGATTTTTTTTCTCTCTTCTGCTCTTGCTCTGTGCCATGGGGGTTAAAGTCTCTCCCAGAAATGCCGAGTGCTGGCTGCAGCCCAGACCAGGGATGGGGCTGGGCTGTGCCAATGCTCCTGCTAGAACCAACCCTGCAGGGTCCTGGCTGGAGGGTCTTGCCCCCACGCTCAGACCAGTCACCACAGTTGGGGTCAAGGAGGAATTTTACCCCATGGTCAAGACTGGTCCAGACTGAGGGGTTGCCTTCCTCTGTAGCAGGGGCATGGTCTCCAGCTGGGGTCTCCCTGGCGTGTATAACCACCGGTACAGAGCACGCCGCCAGTCGCTGCCACCCCCCTGCTCTCTCTGTGGCCAGTTTGGGCATGAGACCCTGTGGCCGTGTCAGGTTGATCATGCAGATTTCCCAGGAGGTTGGACCACACGTGTGGGCTGGTTTGGACAGATCTTGCCGTGGGCAGGGGTCGGACTAGAGGCGACCTCCAGAGCACCCTGCCAGCCTCATGGCTCTAAGATGCAAGGACCCTATGCCCACGGCCTGCCCTAGACGTACCTTCGCCCAGCCGGACTCGCTTGCAAGGAGGCAGGCTCCTGGGGGAGGCGCTGGCTTTGGCAGGAGGCTGCAGTCGGGAGCGCGGTGCCACAGCTGTGGCCGGCACAGCCCCAGCAACAGCCCTTCGCGGAGGCAGCCTGCTCTGGGCAGCCTTGGCAGCAGCTGAGAAAACAGGAGCAAGCATTGGGCTGGGGAAGACCTAGCTGGCCAGGGGGGCATGCACCTGGAGCCCCAGCTGGGGCCAAGCACCCCCCCCACACACACCTTGCACGTGGCTGGCAGAGTACGTGGTGTTGATTCCCGGAGCTTTGTCCTGGGGGCTGGATGTGGCCCCCAGGGGCTGGGGGGCTCCAGCAGGAAGTGGCGGGTTGCTGGGACCTGGCTTCACGAGCTGCCGCCTGCTACCTGGGGGAGGAGACGAGATGAGAAGTTCACAGCCCCGAGGGCAGCGGCTGCCTGAGCCAACAGGCCTTGGGCACAGCCAGAGCCAGCTCACCTGGGCGAGGTGGGAGTCCAGTCCCAGGAGCCCCGGCCCCTTTGCTGGATCCAGGTAGCTCCATCCCCACAGGAGCCTGCAAGCCCCCAGGACCAGCTCTGCTACCGCCTAGCCCCGGGAGCCTGGATGGGGGCCGCAGGCCCGTGGAACACTTCCCGATGCTGAGCAGCTTGGCACTGCTCTGCTTCGCCGCGGTGCTGGCCGGGACCTGCAGCCAGAGATGAAGCACCCGGGTCAGAACCTGCTGCAGGACCTGGGCTCCTGCTCCAGGCTGCGACTGGGATTTCAGGGGCTCAGCACCCCCAAGCCCCTGCCCCGTGTCTCTGCCAAGGGAAGCTGGCAGCAGCCCAGCGTCCTGAGCAAGGGGCTCATGCTGTGGCCGCCGGCCCCACTCACCTGTGCAGGAGGCTGGACCTTGGTCTGCGATCCCAGAAGCATGTCCCTGGTGCCAACCGGCCGCTGCAGCGAGAGCCGGAGGTTGCTCAGGGACATGCGGCTCAGCTGCCCTGCCAAGGCACAGCCTCTGCCCGTGGGGGCCCTCCGGGAGCTGCAGGATGTGGGGGTCAGGTCCTGCAGCGCTGTCGGGATGCTGCAAGCCGCCATCCTCGGCCTGACTGGAGCTGTGCCCTTGGTGGTGTTGTTGCTGCCAGCAGGCTCCTTCCCCCTGGGGGGAATGGGCCTGGGGGAGGCAGGAGGTGCAGGCAGGTGCTCGGGCACTGCTGTGTTGTGGGTGCTGGTGGCTGGGCTGGGCTGGACAGGGCTCTGGCTTACAGGGTCACCCAGGATGGTGGTGGTGGAGCTGCACAGGTCCCTGGGCTCCAGGTCAGCCCCGAGCAGGCTGCCCTGGGCTGTGCCTGGGACAGCGGTGGTGGAGCCGTGGGGGTCCCTGGGCTCCAAGTCGTCCCCGAGTGGGCTGCCCTGGGCTGCATCCAGGATGGCAGTGGTGGAGCTGCGCGGGTCCCCGGGTGTCCCAAGCAGGCTGCCCCGGGATGCACCCAGGATGGCGGTGGTGGAGCCGTGCGGGTCCCTGGGTGTCCCGAGCAGGCTGCCCTGGGATGCACCCAGGATGGCAGTGGAGCCGCGCCGGTCCCTGGGCTCCGGGTCGTCCTCGAGCAGGCTGCCCTGGGCTACACCCAAGACAGCAGTGGTGGAGCCATGGGGGTCCCTGAGCGGGCTGCCCTGGGCTGCATCCAGGATGGCAGTGGTGGAGCCGCGCGGGTCCCTGGGTGTCCCAAGCAGGCTGCCCCGGGATGCACCCAGGATGGCGGTGGTGGAGCCGTGCGGGTCCCTGGGTGTCCCGAGCAGGCTGCCCTGGGATGCACCCAGGATGGCGGTGGAGCCGCGCCGGTCCCTGGGCTCCGGGTCGTCCTCGAGCAGGCTGCCCTGGGCTACACCCAAGACAGCAGTGGTGGAGCCATGGGGGTCCCTGAGCGGGCTGCCCTGGGCTGCACCCAGGATGGCTGTGGTGGAGCCGCACGGGTCCCTGGGTGTCCCGAGCAGGCTGCCCCAGGACGCACCCAGGACGGCGGTGGTGGAGCTGCGCGGGTCTCTCAGCTCCAAGTCATCCCCTAGCAGGCTGCACCGAGTTGCGTCCAGGAAGAAGGTGGTGGAGCCGTGCAGATCCCTTAGCTCCAAGTTGTCCCCAAGGAGGCTGCCCTGGGCTGTGCCTGGGACAGCAGTGGTGGAGCTGCGCGGGTCCCCGGGCCCCGGGTCGTCCGCGAGCAGACTGCGCTGAGCCACGTCCAGGCCGGCGGCGGAGCCATGGGGGTCCCTGGCGAGCAGGCTGTGTGGGGCAGTGTCCAGGCTGGCAGCGGTGGAGCCATGGGGGTCTGCAGGCTCCGGGTCGCCGGCGAGCAGGCTGCGCAGGACAGCGTCCAGGCTGGCGGCTGTGGAGCCATGGGGGTCCCTGGTGAGCAGGCTGTGTGGGGTAGCGTCCAGGCTGGCGGCGGAGCCATGGGGGTCCCTGGCGAGCAGGCTGTGTGGGGCAGCGTCCAGGCTGGCAGTGGTGGAGCCATGGGGGTCCGCGGGCTCCGGGTCGCAGGCGAGCAGGCTGTGTGGGGCAGCGTCCAGGCTGGCGGCGGTGGAGCCATGGGGGTCCCTGGCGAGCAGGCTGCGCGGGGCAGCGTCCAGGCTGGCGGCGGAGCCATGGGGGTCCCTGGCGAGCAGGCTGTGTGGGGCAGTGTCCAGGCTGGCAGTGGTGGAGCCATGGGGGTCCACGGGCTCCGGGTCGCAGGCGAGCAGGCTGCGCGGGGCAGCGTCCAGGCCGGCGGCGGTGGAGCCATGGGGGTCCCTGGCGAGCAGGCTGTGTGAGGCAGCGTCCAGGCCGGCAGTGGTGGAGCCATGGGGGTCCGCGGGCTCCGGGTCGCCGGCGAGCAGGCTGCGCGGGGCGGCGTCCAGGAAGAAGGTGGTGGAGCCGCGCGGGTGGCTGGGCTCGGGGCCAGCTGCGAGCAGGCTGCGCGGGGCCAGGGCCAGGGCCGGGGCCGGGGCGCGGGCGAAGGCGAGGCGCGCGGGCGGCGTGAGGGGGGTGGAGGTGAGGAAGGAGCCGGAGCACAGGGACAGGCAGCTCGAGCTCTCGTCCGGCGCGGCCCCCGCGCTGCGCTCCAGCTCGCCGGCGCCGGGCCCAGGCAGCGCCCAGGGGGAGCCCGGCGGGGTGCGGGGGCCCGGGCCCGGGGCGGGGGCAGGGGGCGCGGGCCCGGCGCGCGGTAGCACGAAGGTGAGGTCGGGGGCCGGGGCCGGCGCCTGCAGGCTGCGGGGCCTGGGGCGGGCGCGGGGCGCGGGGCTGGGGCTGGCGGGCGGCGGCTCCGCCTCGATGGTGGACACGTCGCGGCCCCGCAGGAGCTCGCGGACCTCGGCCGCGAAGAAGCTGCGGAAGAGCGGCGGCGGCACCACGTCGGGCGGCGGCTCCCACGGCCCGTCCATAGCGCCCGGCAGCCCCTGCGCAGCTACACACTACATAGCGGTGGGAGCCGGCGGCCCGCCTCGCTTTCATACGCCGCTCGCGCCGCCATTGGCCGCTCCCTCACCAATCAGCGGCCTGGGTCCCCCTGCACCAATCGTGACTCCGGCGCTCGCACCGAGGGCTGGCCAATGAGGGCGCGAGCTGGCTCCTGGCGGATGGGAGCGGCGGGCTCCTCCCCACCCGGAAGCGGGCGCCGGGCGCCGAGCACGTGGGCGGTGACGAGCCCTCTGCGGCCGGGGCCGGTCCCGGCTGCACCAGCGCGGAGAGCGCCGGCCCGCGAGCGGGGGAGGGAGGCGAGGAGGGCAGCCCCTTCCCGCCGGGTGGCTGGAGCCCGCGGAGCAGGGGCCGGGAGGAAGCGCTGGTTCTTCCCCTGCCATTACCGCCCCTGCCGCAGGAGGCTCCGACCCTTTAGCGAGCCCCGCGCTGAAGACGACACTTATTTTGTTCACTCGGTTTTAAGAATATGTAACTTCACGTGTTTGTTTTGTAATATGTAAAACAAGCACAGCGGGGCCCTTCCTCCCTCCCTCCGTGCCTGTGCGCTGCTCCGGCCCTGCCAGCCGATTCCCGACGGGAACGTGGGGCGCGGCAGCACGGCCGCTCGCTGCGCACCGTGCAACGTGCGTGCAGGCACAGGCCATGCCGCCCGCTCCGCCGCGCCCCAGCTCGTGTCCCTCTCTGCATCCCCGCCCTCCTGAGAACCCCTCAGGGACAGACGTAGACAGCGTGGCTTCACAGTGGTTTAATATGAACAGAACTCAGACATGACATCAGACAGTAGGTTGAAGACATTTGCTGAATTAAAGCCCCGCAGCAGGATATATACACAGAAGAAAGAGCCTTCAATCCCCCAGCACTTGTGCACGGACGAGGGAGTTTAGAAACATGACCGATGGGGAAGGCAGCAGGTTGCTTCAGACAGCGAGCAAGGACAGGCTGGAAGCGCGGCTCCATCCCAAAGCAGCGCCTGGGGAGGGTGGAGGGGAGCACAGCCTCAGCCTAGGACCCCTCCTCGGCCCGTGTCAGTCGGAGCCACTCCTGGCTGCCAGGACTGGACTCCTGCCACGCTGCATCCGCCACAGCCCGGTGCAGCCCAGGGAGCCGCTCAGCCAGCCTGCGTCAACGACACTCCAGGCTCCCGGCCCCGCCACCCCCCACTGCACCAGAGCCCCTGCCCCAGCCCCACCACCACACCCGGGCAAGGGGAGCCCCGCGTGAATAGCTCAGTGGATGCGCTGGCCAGCAGGAGCCTGGGCATCCCCACGGCCAGGAGGTCAGGTCACTGCAGATCAATACAAAAAAGGCAGAAGCCTCCTCTCTCCAGAGCCAAGACACCCACTGCCCCTCCAGGTCCCCCTCTGCACAAGGGTCCCCCATCCACGGCAAGCAACTGAGTTTGGAGAGCAAAGAGGCAAGTGCACCAAGAAGCAAATCCATGAAGGGACCGGCTCGCAGCCTTCTGCACCCTCTGAGGAAAGTGCTTTTAAAGAGCTGCCTGAATAGTCCGTGCCTTTTTGCCCACACTAGTAAGTGCCTGGCCTCAAAGCTTCGCAGGGCGGGGGAGCAGCAGCGAGGCACAGGGAGGGGCAACAACCGGGGCACCTTGCAACTGGTAGCACATCTAGTGCTAGTTTGGATCTAACAGCTCCTGCCCCACACTGATTGCAAGAGCGTTCCCGAGGGGGGCAAGCAGCAGTCAGCACCACTCAGTCTGGGAGTAGCAGTGCCCCACTCACCCTGCCAGGCCCCCCACCTCCCGAGAAGTGAAAGGAAGAAGCCAAGCCTGAGGAGACCAACGCAAGAAGCAGCCAACACAAGTCTGTTCACTGGGTGCTGCAAAGCCTGACCAGACCCCCCCCTGCACTGGGCCAAGCCTTGGCACGTTCTCAACTCCTCAGCTACACATGCTTGCAGCCTCAGCAGCCCAGGCCCAGCCCAACCCCCTTCCAAACATACTGGACTGCTCCATGAGAGCTCAGGCGATGGAGACGTCCCCAAAGCTGCCAGCAGCATAGGAGAGAGCATGGGGTGGGGGAGGGATGAGCCCCGCTGTGCTGAGCAGGCCTGCAAGGCAGGAGGCCTGGAGCAGGGGGTAGAGCAGAATCCTGGGCCTCAGGACTGGGCAGCGGAAGAGGGAGGGTTCATGCGGGAGGAGGCATGGGATGGGCAAGGACCAGCTGCCTGCCCCAGCACCGGAGTTTCTGGGTAAGCCTTACTATCTCCCCAGCACCTGCTGCCGCGGCTGACCGGCGACAATCACTGTTCTGCTCAGTTTCCTTTAGATATGCTCGGGGCTGCGTGGACAGGGAAGCAAAGGTCACTTTGGAGCCTTCTGTGAGGGGAGAGGGGCAGCTTCCATACACTGCAATAATGCCTCGTGCCAGTCCCGTCACACACCTACTCGCTCCTGCCACCACAGATACACTGCATGCGTCTTCACACCTTCAGGCCCAGATCAAAGCCCAGCAGATATCAACGCTGCTGCCAGATACGAAAAGAGAAAAAAATACTGGAGAAACTGGGAGGTTCAGAGAGAAGCTGGTTCAGAGGAGACAGATTTAGTGTAAAAATAAATGTCATTTCTGCAGGAGGAAGGTGGAATGGAGGAAGACAGAGTGCCGGGCTCTCCTACTGACGGACTTTCCCTGGGACGTAGTTCCTGTCGATGGTCTCCTCCTGCAGGAACATGTGTAAGCAGCGCTCGTTCTGTGCCAGAGGGTGTCCGGCGATTCTGCAAGGGAACCGGGAGCGGAGGTTAGTGCCTGCCCAGCCCAGGCCTCGTCCCATGCTGTGGGAAGCAAGGACACACTCGCCACCTTTGCCTGCAAGGGAGGAGGTCCCACTCCCATCTTGTTAGTGCAGAACAGAGCCTCACTGTGGGTCTGATCCTACCCACACGGACGCAGCACCCAGTCGGTCATGCCAGGGCCCTGTGCCACGCTCCAGCTCCCCCTTCCCCTCGCCTGGCTGCTGTCTCCAAGTGACAGCAGCAGCAGCCTCAGCACCAGCACAAGAGGCAGAAAGGCCCAGGGGCCTGCACTGCTCAGCACCCCGCAGGAGCCAGCGGCACGCGCACAGCCCCCGACACAGAGGGAAGGGGCAACACACAGCAGCGATCCCTTCAGAGCTGCAGCTTTGCCAGCTGCGCGCTGCGGTGAGGGCAGCGGCCACGGCCCCAGCAGCAGCAGACAGCCCTTCACCGCCCCAGCCACGTCCCGTGCCGACTCGTGATGCTTACTTGTTAATAAACTGTTCTAGCCCCTGCCTCCTCTCCTCGATGAAAGACTCCTCAAAGATCCCCTCGTCACCCCGGAACGGGAGCTGTCGTTTCAAGGCTTTCCCGGGCAGCGGCGGCACTACAATCTGGAAGCACGCGCCCGCGTCAGCCAAGAGCCCAGTGTGCGCCCGCGGGGGGCAGCCCCTCGGCAGCCCTGCAGGCCACGGTCCTGAAGCCACCCGCTGCCCCGGCTGGGCAGGGCAGGGCAGGGCAGGGCAGGGCAGGGCAGGGCAGGGCAGGGCAGGCGTCGTGCCCTGGGAACCTCCCCCCCACAGAGGGACAAGGGGCAGCAGCTCAAGTGTGTCCGTCCCTCCCCCCCGGCGGTGGAGACCAGGGCAGGCCGGGCCGGGCCGGGCCGGGCGCTCACCTTGCTGTCTCGCTCCAGCTCGTTCTTCAGCCACTCGAAGTCGCTGTACCGCCGCCTCACGCACGACTCCTTCAGCTTGAAGATGGGGAGGTTTGTCTGCAAGGCAGAGGCGCGGTTAACGGGCGGGCGCCCGGGCTCCACGCAGGTGCCGGCACGGGGCCGGCCCGGCGGCACTGCACCGGCTCAGACCGCCCGCCTGCCCGGCCTACAGCGCACCTGGCGGCTCCCCGGCCCGGCCCGGCCCCGCGCTCCGACACCGCCCGGCCGTGAGCGCCCGGGTCCCGGGGCGCGGCGAGGGCCCGGGGCGGGCGGGCGGGCGGGCGGGCGAGCGCGGCCCCCTCCCCCGGCGCGGCGCGGCCCGCACCCACCCGCATGCGCAGCTCGTAGCTGGTGTAGCGCGCGCGGCCCACGCCCACGGTCTGCGGGTTGAAGATGTCGATCTCGAGGAAGTTGCTGGGCGGCCCGTAGGCGTCCGTCAGGTCCTGCGGCTTCGCGTTCAGGCGCCGGGTGTCGGCCACCGCCGCCTCCGACATGGTGCCGCCGCCGCCGCCGCCGCACAGCCCCGCCCCGCCTCCCGCGCCGCCCCGCCCAGCCAGGTTCCGGGGCGCCCGGCGCTGGCCCCGCAACGCGCATGGCCGCGCCCCGCCCCGCCCCGCCCACATTCAGGGGCCGGGGAGCTGAGCGCCCGCCCCGCCCCGCCCGAGCCCGCGGACCCTGCGCGCCGGCACCGCGGCCCGGCCCGGCCCGGCCCGGCCCAGCCCCACCGGGGCGCCCGCACGCCGGGGCACGCAGGGTCCCGGCCGGCGCGCTTCATCCGCCCGCCCGCCCGCCCCGGAACATGAGTAGCAAAGGGGCGAGCCGGCTGCACGCCGGCACCGCCGCGCGTGTGCGTGCATATGCAGACACCCCCACCCCACCCGGCGCTGCGGGCCCGTTAGGGCGTCACGTGCACCCCACGTGGCGCTGGGCCCCCCCGCATACATCAGCGCGCTCCGCGGGCCTCGGGCTGGGTGTGCAGCCCCCGCCCCGCCCGCAGCGCGGCTCTGCTGCCTTAGGGGCTTGGGCAGCTGTTGGCACAGGACGGCCGTGCCAGGCCCCAGCTCCCTAGACTGGCAGGCGAGCACAGGGAGCGCCCTCACGCTCCCATCAACCTCCATGGTGGTCCCAGGCGGGCAGGGCCGTCAGCCACAAACCACGCACAGCCGGGTCGCCGGGTGCCCGTGTTGGCTGAGCCGAACAGCCGGCAGGGAGGAAAACCAGCAGGAAGGAAGAAGAAAGGCTCAGGATAAACCAGCCCTTCGCACGCACTGCTAGAGAAGAATGGCAGGGTCGGCTTGGCTCCCCGTGCAACCCCCAGACCAGTGGTGGCAGGCAGAGGCCTGGGACCCGGCAGAGAACGGGGCTGTGGCCGCACAGGAAGTTGTGGTCTTTTTCCAGGGGGAAACGGGAATGGTTGGGGAACCAGACAGACACTGGGATGCCCTAAGACCTTCTGAAGGACTTGCAAACCCCTTGGTGGAGGTCAGGCCTGACGGACACGAATGGGCAGTGTTGGTGCAAAGCCTTTCCTCTCCAGGCTCTGTGAGAAGTGGGAATAAGCAGGGCTTTGGGTCTAAGGCAGCTCTCCGGTCACAGTCTTCTGCAGGACGAACTTCAGGCATCGAAAGCAGCTGGGTGGGGGCGAGGGGAGCGAGTCTGATGGACACAGAGGATGCCCTAGGCCAAGGCACAGCCTGGGAGTGGGAGACGTGGAATCCCACCCTGGACGGGGAATGACCGTGAAGGGGAAAGAGGTGCAGGTGCTCCTGGAGCTGCAGGGTTATGAAGTGTCTTCAGCCTGCCAGGCAGCAATTGTGCAGAGGGACATAGTGCTGCACAAGAAGCAGGACTGTGCCTTGGGTGGACACAAGCCTGCATCAGTCCCCTTCACTGGCTTTCAACAGGTCTCTGGACCCACGCTGCAGGGCACACGTAAAAACACGGGTGGGTCCCATCCCGAACAGCACGGCCTGCAGCCCCTAAGAACCGGCCATCTCCGGGCTGTGCTGCCCAGCTCCTTTTCCAACGGTCCCCCACATCCGCGGGGAGGCTCCGCCGTGCCTGGGGAAGCTGCAGTCTCCAGACCCCGGGGGGTTGGGTTTCACCACTGCTGCTGCTAATACTATTATTACTTGCTGTTTCTATAGTAACGCATACATCAGGGTGGAAGACTCCTACAAAAGGCAACTGGTCTCAGGCATCCTCATCCTGTCCTCAAGAGAGCAGAAAGCAGCAATGAGGCCCCTAATCTGCGAGGTATTTTGAACATCAACCATGGGGTTTTTGCACTCTCTCCTCAGCTCCTAGTTTCCCCGCTTCCCTGCCACTGCGTGCAGGGGTGGCGTTCGGGCTCTGAATGATAATGTCTTTCAACACGGGCAGCTCAAGAGGGAGCGGAGGATGTGGTTATGGAGCCTTCATTTGCTCTCTGCTCCCCTGACCCAGGATGCCCTGTCCCAGGTGGTGGTGTCACGCAGCCCCTGCACATGCTCTGGGCACAAGTAACATGAGTTGCACACGCCAGGCCTCACGCAAGGTCTGAAAAGCATTACCCGTCTTCCAGCACACGTTTGGTCTCTGTTTAAGGAAGAGCAGCACTGATAAAAGCCTTCCCGTTCAAAAACCTCGAGTTTTAGATAAATCTAGGCTGTATGTGCCGATGTTAAAATGTGTTGAGACCCCGGATATCACCGTTCTACAGCAGCAGCCGGCTGCTGCCGGCTCCCGTAGGGCCCTCGCCTGCCCGTAGTGATGGCGGCGCCAGGCTGGCTTCATCCGGCCAGTTGCAGCAGGCGCCAGCCATATTGGATACGGGCAGGCTGGCGGGAGGCGGGCCTTGCTGCCCCCGCGTTGAGCACCAGCTCCTGGACTGAGGGGGGCGGCGAGTGCCGACGTCCCCGAGGCGTGCAGGAGGCACAGCCGGCGGAGCGAGGCGGCTCGACCTCGGGCACAGCCTACCGGGGGGGGGAAGCGCGAGTGACGCACCGCCTGTTTGGGAGGAAGTCGGGGGTGTTATGTAAGGCACGCTTCCGGCACCCCCCGCGGAGCATCCTGGGAGCTGTAGTCCGCCTCCACACCAGCCCTGCCACGATGCCTTTCCGTGCCCCCGCCCTCCTTTGCGGCGCGGGGGCTGACGGGAAGCCGAGTCCTGGCGCCGGCGCGGCGAGCGGGGTCCGGCGCGTTGGAAACTCCCCGCCCCGGCATGCCTCGCGGGCGCATGCGCAGACGCCGCGGGCCGTGGTAAACAGAGCCGTGAGGCGGCGGCAGCGGCCGGGCCGCGACGGGCATGAGGCGGCGCTGAGGGGCCATGGCGGCGGCGGCGGGGCTGGACCTCGAGCTCGACCCCGACTTCGCGCCGCAGAGTCGGCCGCGTTCCTGCACCTGGCCCCTGCCGCGGCCTGAACTCGCGGGCGCGCAGCCCGCGGCCGAGCCCGAGCCCGAGGCGGCGGGGCCCGGGGCGGCGGCGGCGGCGGGGCCCGGGGAGGCGGCGGCTGCGGCGGCGGGGCCCGGGGCGGCGGCGGGGCCCGGGCGGGCGGAGGCGGCGCGGGCGGCGCGCAAGGGCGGCTCCCGCCGCAACGCGTGGGGCAACCAGTCTTACGCCGAGCTGATCAGCCAAGCCATCGACAGCGCGCCCGACAAGCGCCTCACGCTGGCGCAGATCTACGAGTGGATGGTGCGCTCCGTGCCCTACTTCAAGGACAAGGGCGACAGCAACAGCTCTGCCGGCTGGAAGGTACCGCGGGCGGGCGGGCGGGCGGGCTGCCCCGGCCCGGGGCTGTTCCGTGCTGGAGCCCCCTCTGCCCGCGTGCGGCCTGGCCCGCCGTGCTGGCAGCGGGGCCCGGGGCCTGGCGGGACGGGCGCTGCGGGGCGAGTCCTCGGCGGCTGACCGCGCGTGGGACGCGCCTGTGCTCCGGGGCGCCTGGGGCTGGTGCTTGTTTGCGGTCAGACGGCGTCTCTCGTCCTGCAGCGGGAGCCGGGCACAGCTGCTCCAGGTGCGGCGTGGGCTTGCGGCGCTTGTCCTGCCCGCAGCAGCCCCTGCTCTGAGCGCCGGCACGGCCGTGCACAGTGCACGTGGCAGGTGGCGGCGGGGGGCGTTTTCATCTGCCCCAGTGAGGGCAGCTGACGAGGGCACAGCGCGAACGCGGTTGCACCCGAGGCACGGCGTGCTGCAGCGGTTTCCCCAGGAGCCAGGGCAGCGGCGAGAGGTTTGCCGTTCTGCGGGGCCTCGTGGCTGGTTGTGCCTGCCCAATACCCTGGGGACAGGCGCGGGCGAGCCCTGGAGACGATGAGGCGGCTCTTACCTCAAGAGCAGGGTCTTGCAGCCGCCCTCCTGGCGGCGTGTGGAGTGGGTCTGAACTCTTTCCCGTGCCGTTGCGCTGTCCTGTTTGTCCCCTTCCCCGGGGCGTGGTGGCTGGCTGGAGAGGCCGAGTAGCTTGACTGAAAACCAGGAATTCCCCCTATGAGTCTTTTCAATCCCAGTGGAATCAAACTGGCACATAGTTGTTATGGGAGGTTTTGCCAGCATGCGTTGCTGTGCACACCTGGACATATTTCCTGTCTCTCAGGTAGCTTGGGTTCATCTGAAGGGGAGTTTTCCAGCCCCTGTAGTCAAGGCAGGGTGTCCTGACCTACCCCCAGCTGCAGCAAACGACGTGCTGTCATTCTGGCTAATAGCGGTGGAGCTGATGGTGATTCCCTGCTCTCTGCGTTGCCCGTTAGACAAAGAGCGTCTGCGTGTTCTGTAGGCAGTGACCAATGGGATTTTGTATGGAGCAGAGTCCCATCAAGTTCTCCGCCAGATGTAACTTTAAAGCAACTTTCTTGGCCTCTGACTAACTGTGAAAGAGAGATCTGCACTGTAACCTCTTCAGCCAGCCGCATCCAAGTCTTGGAGTAAGTAGGTGAAGCTTGCAGACAGAGCGACATGGGACGAGGCACTTTGAAGTCTTGTACAAGGCATGTGCTGCCCTGGTGCGCAGGGCTGGGAGTGGCCCGCAGTCGCTGTTCCACTGCTCTATTTGGAGGTGGCTGGCAACACTTTTCCACTTAAAAGGTACTGGGGAGATTGAAGTCTAATGAAAAACCATGATTTCAGCCACTCATTGGGCGATGGAATCCTACAAGGGAAGCAGGCTGTGTTTGTGGGGCGGCAGACAGATTCGTGTGTGTCGTGAAGGGGTTTGGGAACGAGCAGAGGTCTCCTTGTCGCCCTGGCACTGGCACTGTGGATCTCGGGGGCAGCTCCCTTTCCAGCACTGCTGCCTGTGAATGAGCCAATTCAGATGGGCTTCTTACTGGTCTGGACTCCAGCAGAGGCAGAGCAGGGACTTCCTGGGGGAGTTGTGGGTGACCACTGATTGAAATCATCGGTTTGAATCTTGGCTGGAGCTTGTACCCTTTGGGCGCATTCTCCTAAAGAGAGTTAGTCTTGTGTAGTGCAGTGACCTGGGGGGCAGGCTGTAACTGTGCATTTTGCTCAGCTAGTAACTGCTGAACTTACAGTTGCTCAGGTTCTTATTTATTGGTAGACTATGGCGAATGGCATTTTTCTCGTTTACTAGGTGATCTGTCTAGCTGTGTTTAGAGGCAGATGAAATTCAAATAAAAATTCACAAACATTGGAAGAGTAAGTTTATCAAAGCATGTTTAGCATTTACAGCTAGGCAATTAAACCAAGGAAATATTAGCAACAGTTGGGTGATTGATCAGATCACATGTCCTTCAGGTTTTTAGAACAAGTCAATCTCAGGGTCTTGTTACCTTGCTGTTCATAGGCTGAAATAAACATATGTTACTACTTTTTGCACTTCTAAACTTGGTAGTGAACAGAACTGATTGAATAAACTAAATGACAGAAAGTGTCCTCTGGGGCAGCAGACAAGGCCGCTGCTGGTAGAGCTGTGTAGGCACTTTTAACCAACACTGGTTCAAGGTGCTCAGCTAAAAACTTTGGTAAGTTCAGTCATTTCCTTTAAAGGTTGGGCAGAACTATGCTGGTAAAATACTTTTATTTAATAGCTTATTAAATCTTGGCTGTAACATTGGCTCTCAGTTTCCAATTTAAATTAAAGTACAATTTTTATTCTTAAAGTAAAAGTCGATTTTTTTTTTAATTTAGCCTGTGTAACCATGATAACACTTCATAATCTTTCATTGTTACGTCATAATCCCTTAGTAGCTGTTTTATGGCACCGTACATTTGAGAGCAATTATAGCTGTTGCATGCGGTGAGGGTGTAACTCGTGTGAATTCTGGTGAATATAAGCTTTTGGGGGGAGGGAGGAGGTACTCCTTGCTCTTGAGTGGCTTTAGAATGAGACAGATTTGCTGGCTGTGCAGTTTGCCTTGTCTCTACAATAATCCAGCTCTAATGTTAAGAATTAACTGAGGTGAAAAGGTAGGAGCGTTCCAGCAGGGTGGGTGTCCGTGGAGTTCTCTGTAGTTCTCTCCTCAGCACTTTACAAGCTGCTTTACAGTCTGGGAATCAGTTTTTCTGGCTGCAGATGGTTTCTCAGGATTAAGGGCCTTGGATAAGACTATTTGCTATTCAGTAGAAGTGGGTAAGCACCCTTGAGGGACTCTGTGGCAGGAGTGTGAGGCTACTGAGAGCTGTCTCCTTCCCTGTGTGCAAGACGGATCAGGTCAGGGAGGTGTAGGGGTCCTGTCATTCCTGGGCAAAGCACTCAATGTGTTCCCCCTAGACTTTTCATTCCATCCAGGAACAGCACACACCAACTGCTGAAGCTTCCTTAGCCTGACGAAGGGTTTTTGAACCCAAAAGCTTGCTTAATAACTATTCTCCAACCATTTGGGTTGGTCTAATAAAAGATATCAAATTCACCCAAGGAACCTTGTCTGCCCTTCCCCCTAGAATGACTTTTGAGATGCTTCCTGCTAGTCCTGGAATACACTTTGACAGTGCTCAGAGACTTCCCTGGGAGCAAGAAACAGGCCTCTTCCCTTCCCTGTCGCAGGTGGAATCTCTCAGTCGTTGTCAGTAAAGACCTTGTTTCTTATGCACAAAGCCAAACGACGCCATGTGCTGCTGTTGTCATAGACCAACTGAGTCCAAATGACAAGCTGTTCCAAGCATTGTTTGATGCTTCTGAGCTGCCAATCCAGTCAGGTTGATCTTAATGCTCCAGTGCAATATTTGAGATTTTTTTCTAAAAATAAAAATCACTGGATGCATCCCTGCCTCAGGTGAGATCATGGGAAGACGGGTAGGTGGCTCTTATACTCCCAAGGGATGACGAGATCGAACGGTCACAAACTCTGTCACGACTGATTCAGGCTGGACGTAAGGAAGAACTTCTTTACTGTCTGAGCCCCCAAGGTTTGGAATTGACTGCCGCCGGAGGCGGATCAAGCACCCACTTTGAACGCCGTCAAGACACATTTGAATGCTTATGTTGTTGGGATCCTGTGATCCCTGATGACTTCCTGCCCCTGGGGCAGGGGGCTAGACTCGATGATCTTCTGGGGTCCCTTCCAGCCCAAATGTCTATGAAATCTATGATACTTAGTGCAATGGTTCTCAGCCCTGTTAGACTCGAGCCCTGCTCAGAACATGCAAGCTCCTCTTTTCTTGACTACAGAAAAATAATAGAGCAATTCTTCTGCTGCAATTAGCTCTGACTGCAGCAGGTCAGAATATTTTTGATACTGCGGGTTCCTAATAGAAATCTCTGGGTTTCTTCTGAATCGCATGTAGGTAGGTGTTTGCGCATTTAACAGTGCTACTCTGGTGTGGCCCCCTGAAAAGGATGCTCTGGCACCCTGGCTGAGGATCACTGTCTTAGTGACTTGTGGCTCTGTTATTGGTCAACATCTTACTATGGAGTGTCACATTCAGTCCTGCAAGCATGCATTGCACTGTATAACCTGAGGTAGGTGGTAGCCGGTAACTAGGTTCCCAGGTGACCTGGGAGGGAGGCTGTCATAATGTTGTGCCCAGTGCCTGTGACTGGAGCTGGCTTCCATCCCCATAGTGTCTAAGCCCCTGTGAGGTGGGAGGAGAGACTTGCCCCTCTTAGATGGAGAGCTGCTGATGTGAAGGATGACCTGTGTGTGCCTGCCCTTCTATCAGAGTGCTGGGCAGCTGGCTTTCCCATGGCCATCTGGTGCTTCTTTCTGAAAGGAAACCTGCTTCATCCTCTACAGTTTCCTGCTGTAGATGAGAGCTGGGGTGTCAGTCGTGCAGGGCACCCTTACAAGTGACTTCCAGTTGGGTGAACGTAAGATGCAGGTTTATCTTGGTATGGCCGGAAAGCTCCCTCAGCCTGCTGAGCATTGACCGGATATCTTCTGTTAGCACAGGGCGCTGAGGGAGAACAATTTTCCTGGGGTGTGGACATGTTCGTACTGTGCAGTAAAGAGGATTAGTACAGCCTTGTTCATCAGGTTCCTGAGTCGCCAAGTCAGGCTGGTAGAATAGCACTGCTTCTGGGGAGGGCTGGTCAAGGCCCAAGGTAGTAGGAAGGACTTGGACAGGAGTTGGTTTGCTCCAGCTTGGGGACATCTCTTGGTGGGAGGACTTTGCCTGCGTGTTCAGTTCTGACCTCTGATGATGATAGTTTCATGGCTTCATTGGAAACAAGCTAGAAATGCTTCTCAGCCTCCACCCGCTGAGGCATAGCTCACACAGGACCTAAAAGCCACATAGCCAAAGGAAATGGAAAACTTAAATGCTGCATCTGTGCTGAGCAAAGCTTAATTTTGGCTGACCTTGAGCCCAGATTTATAAGTTGGGGTTAGGGTGGAAGAAGGTGCCTCAGCCAGGGCTTGAGCCCATTCAGGCAGCTGGGAATTGCTGGCATTCAAGGCGAAAGGGGCCTTGCTCTGGCTTGAGGCTTCTGTCAATAAGAGACTGGGCTGTCCAAATGCCCAGCAGCTTTAAGGTGCAGGGTGTAGCCAAGTCCCTGTTGAACCTTCCTGTCAACACAGTGAAGCGCTGCACGTTCTACATGAAGTCAGCCCTGTTTTTTGCTCTACCTTGGAAGTGTTTAATGGACAGAGCTGGAGAGAGTGGCCAGCTCCCAGCCAGCCACTGTTCCCTGTCCTCAGCACTCCAAGACCTGCCTTTGAATTCAGGTAGTCTTTGCCTTTTTGGGTCTGCAGGTGAATAGTGTTGTGTGTCATGCTGCTAAAAGGTGTTTTCTGGAAGAATGAGGCATGACTGAAGAGTTCTGCTGCAGGAAGTGGTCCATCTATTATTTCTGTCTCTTGCAGCTGTCCTGGGCTAAGTTGCTGGGATTTTGTTCTCCTGTCCCCTGCATTTCCAAATGCATTGTTTTTGCGAGCTGGAGGCAGGAGCAGGGGTGGCTGCTCCAGTGAACCTGCCACCTAGATGGGTAACTTGGAGGTAGTAATCAACAAAACCCACATGACTGATTCTCTCCTGCCATAGGGCAGGGGGCAGTGAAAGAACCCAAGAGGACATGTTCTTCCATGCTGATTTGGCTGGATGACAGCTTTTCACCCCTCCCCGTGGCTTGGAGGAGGGGACTAAGATGAAACACCGAGAGATATAACTTATAAGGGGAGTGGGTAGTGGAAGCTGGTCAGAGCAGGCTTGTGGGGTGGGAGAAAGGCAAGTGGGTGGGGAAGTAATGGAGGGAGGGGACAGATTTGCAAGTACAGCACAAACCGGCATCTCTTGAGCCCATCTGGGAGGGAGTGCTTTCCCACCGCTGTGAGCAGCACTGGTGCAGAGATGTTGGTGTCCCTTCTCTGTCTCCTACTTTGCTTGTGGAAGAAGCTGCTTCTCTGGAAGGAGGGCAGAGCCTAGACTGCCCCTGAGAGGCTGGTGCTGTCCATCCCAGTGGTCAGTGCCTGCCCAGCCTCACTGGCCTTTTGGGAAGCACTTACAGTTCCTGTCGCTCTCCCCTACAGCAGGCAACATCATCAGGCACAGCGTCATGGTGAATCCCTTGGCTGCTGTGCCTGTCCTGGGGGAGAGGGCTCCTGGGTAGCACATTAGAGCTGTGCCTCTGGAGCAGGGACAGCTGTTTGCTCTGCGCCACGTAACTGACTCTGCAGAATCTCTCCACACAAGCTGCCGTCCCCAAAGCCTCAGGAGCTGGCAGCTGGCCGAGACAGACGCTGGCAGGTGTGTGCAAGGAAGGTGTCCTCTCTGCACAGCCCCTTGAGGAATGCCTCGGTAAACTGGAAATACAGCACGCATGGGGCTCCCTTCTGGGCTTGCTGGGGGCAACAAAGAGTCACGGGGGGGGAGCATCAGTGGTCTGAGTGGCCAGTGTTTTCAGTTGGCAGAAGTCCTCAAGCAGGCCAATTGGCCTCTGTGGTTTGCAGCAAGAATTTGGGATTTCCCAGGAGAAAGATCCTGGTTGGGAGCTGCTCTTGCCAGTCCCAGTTCAGAGCCAGGCAAGTACAGAGCTGCGCAGATAACTGTTCCCTGTTTGTCTTGCTCTGTACAACTTGTTCTTGGCTTGTCCCTGAATGCTTCATTAGCACAGGGCATGCCTCGCTGCAGAGCCGTACAGCTGCTCCAGACTGGGCACAGAGTCTCTCCTCCTCCCTAATTACAGGGCGCTGACTTGGGGAAAGGCCCGCTGGGTGTGGGCTTGCTGCTTTTGGCTGGTGATGGTTCTGTGCCCTTCGTAACCCTGACTTCACCCCAGACACTCAGTATTGAATGCGCTGTCCTACTGGGATGGACCTCAGGTCTAGCACAGCAGCCCTGGGTTTCAGCTGTGTGGTCTCATGGCGCTTTACCAGAGAAATGAGACTACTCTTGCATCTGGAATCATCCCATCCTGCCACCCATTCTTGTGGTTGATCTGTCTGCCCATGTACTCAAGGGGGGTGCTGCGCTGTGAAGTCCCAGGGTTCAGTGCCTGACTGGGGCATGTGTCAGTCCCAGCTACAGACAGAGTTGCCTGTCTTGTACAACAACATGTGGATTCATGCAGTGTCACAGCCTTTATGTTCTTTTCAGTGCTTTAGGGTGGGAATTCCCTGAGCTGTGGTTGCCTCTGCCACCTTTGCGCTGTCCTCGGCAGGCATCAGTCATTCAGGTTTCTCTGTCCAGAGAGCTGGGGTAGGCACTAGAGACATCATGTCTAGGAAGTGACACAGCAAGAGGGACCTGTTAGGAATAGCTTTAATCTTGCTACTTGCCTAGCGTGGCCAGTTAGTAACAGTGAGCTTGCACCCTTCTGATAGCCAGTGGGGAGCACCCACCTCAAGGCAAATGTTCCTGCTCCCACCAGAACCCTGCACTGAACTCTGAGTTCCTCTATGCTTCCCCAGTGTCCTATGGGCAGGTTACTTCCTGGCTGCCACTGGGGATTGCCCAGAGCCCTTGGTGGGGTGTGGTTTTCAGAAGGGGGGAGGGTACTTTGCCACTCAGGGCACCCAGCTGGTCTATCCATTCTGTCTGTCAGCTCCATCTGTCTTGCTATAGGAGTAAAACAGCTGTAACTTTTAAATCTATCTCATTCAAGTTAGGAAGAGACATTGCATTTGTCCCTGGATAAGTTGTGCCTATTTTAGCCCAGAATTAAAATATCCTGGAATTTGTGTGTACACACGTCACCCTTCTAATCGGGGTTTAGTGAGCAGCTGAATGTAGCATTGCCATTAACTCAGCAATGCAATCCCAGGATAATTGTATAGATGTACTTTGTAATATCCCTGGATAAACAAATAGTTCTTATCAGGGAAACTCTTTTAGGATTTATCCTGGGACAAATGTAATGTCTGTTTGCAGCCCCAGACTTAAATTTCCAGCAGCGAAGATATATTTATACCAGCATAGAAGCATGCAAAATCCCCAAACCTTGTTGTATCTAAGCAGCTTAAACCAATATAACTGTTATGTCAAGCTATACCTTCCAGAACATTGATACAAAGTCTGGTCGGTCAGAGTTTGCTTAGGGCAGAATATCAGCGTGTGGATCATCATGATTGTGAAGCATGAGCAACTGCTGAGCCTCTGGGAAGGCTGCTCTGGGTAGAGGCCAAGTCTTGGAGGAGAGCGAGGTCCTGCCCCTTGCAGTATGGTCCTCTGTTGCGGTTGGTCCCATGTCTGCCTCACTTTGGGGTGCAGCAGGAGGCTGAGGGGAGATTTGTGCATGGGGCAGAACTTCCCCAGAACCCAGCCTGGCTGGGAGGCATCTGAGGATGGGGAGAGTTTGACCTATAACTGGGAAGAAAGAGAAGGAACCATGCTGGGAGGTGGGGTGATAAAAGGGATAAGAGGAGCACTGCTAGCTCTGTTCCAAGGGCCTGGTTATGTGGTTATAGCAGAGGGCTGGTGCATTCTGCTCTAGCTGCAGGCAGCTAGGGGTGCCCTTAGAGCTCCACCTGGGTTCCTGGCAGACCGATGAATGCATGTCAGACTCCTGTAGGGAAGGGGATGGGGCTGTGAGTGCAAATGTTGCTGACACTGTCCCTTCTGTCTTTCAGAACTCCATCAGACACAACCTCTCCCTGCACAGCAAGTTCATTAAAGTGCATAATGAAGCCACAGGGAAGAGTTCTTGGTGGATGCTTAATCCAGAAGGTGGCAAAAGTGGGAAGGCTCCAAGGAGGAGAGCTGCCTCCATGGACAACAGCACCAAACTGGCCAAGGTCAGAGGCAAGGCCTCCAAGAAGAAGGCCTCACTCCAAACAGCTCCAGAGACTACTGCTGACAGTCCTAGCTCCCAGTTCCCAAAGTGGCCTGGAAGCCCATCAAGGAGTAATGAGGACTCTGATGTATGGACCAGTTTCCGGCCTCGAACCAGCTCCAATGCAAGCACCGCTAGTACCAGGCGCTCTCCTATCCTGCCCGAGCGGGACGATCTCCCAGATGAGGAGCTTCTCCCATCTCTAGTGTTCTCCAGTGCATCCAGCAATGTCCCGCCCACCGTGACTGAGGAGCTTGAACTCATTGATGGGTTAAACCTGATGTCACCCAGTTCTTCCATGCTGCCCACCCAGCAGTCTGTCTCGAGTGGTCCGATCCAACGAGATTCCAGTTTCTCTCTGCGGACTCAGAGTACAGTTGGCCCGGCCTCTACTTTTGGCAACTCTCTGTTTAACCCTGTTGATGTAGCTCTGCAGAGTCCTGTGAGCCGCTTCTCTGGCCCTCAGACCCTGGAAGCTCTCCTGACATCCAACTCTCCACCTCCCAGTGATGTGATGATGACTCAGGTGGATCCTATACTCCCTCAGACCGGAAGCAGGCTGAACAACCCGACTCTCCTGCTTCTAGGTGGACAAGCCGCCCAGAACAAGATGAGCCCGGTCAACCCACGAGGAAAGCCTTCAGAGCAACAGCCAGAGTCTGGTGCTGGTGCTCTGCCATCCACACTTCCCATGGTGGCATCTCCTGAGACCACAGCCAACTTGGCAACTCTGAAGGCTGCTGCCCAGCTAACCCAGCTGGGCACTCCACCACTTCTCCCTTCTGGTAGCCCTGCCCCCTTGGGAGCAACCCAGGACAAGCTGCCCACTGACCTGGACCTTGACATGTACATGGAGAACCTTGAATGTGACATGGATTACATAATCAACAGTGACCTCATGGATGGAGAGGGCTTGGATTTTAACTTTGAACCCATTCTGTCTACTCCCAGCTACCCCAGCACCTCGCAGGCCTCCAACCATACTTGGGTACCAAGTTAACTTCAGGAGTACAAAAAGGTAGGTGAGCTTCCCTGATTGCTTTGTAGGGGCACAGCATGCTGCAGAAGCTTGAATATACCATTCCCTTTTCAGCTTCTGTCTGGTGAAGTGTAGGCACAAAGTGCCAGGACCCTGTTCCTGAGAACAGTACTGGGCTGGCCTCAGATGAGATGGGGTTAGGGGCGGATGGCATGTAATTGCCATGCTGTCAACCGTCTCAGTGAAGTACGATAATGATTGAATTAATGGAGAGCCCTTTGTTACTAGAGGCAGCTACCTTCAGAGAGCAGCCTAACCCCGAGTACAATTGCAGAACCCTCCTGTGAGGGGAAAGTGACACTATAGGCAAGGAGTGGTGTCAGAGCCAATCCCACTGATGTTCCAATTCTGCAGAAGTCTGAGAGGTATGTGATCCTGTCCCTCCCTCCATCACACTGGGGTATTAGTTCTAGAATGCACGTTGTTCCATCACTGATACCTTCAGCAGATGGAACAGGAGAGAAGGGAAGGGTTGGGAGTTGCAGCAGAGAAGATGGTACAAAGAAAAAGTGGAGAGTAGATGCAGACGAGGGGAAGGGGTAGGTGAACCCTGAGCACAGTGTGCCTTGGTGGGAGCGCATCTTCCGGCTGAGCTACTCCCCAGGTGCGAGCAAACATCTAGTGCTGTAAGGTAGGAAGATGAGAATGCAGGAATGTGACCGATCTCTTGCAGCTTCTGCTACCATAGTATTGTAGTTGTAGCATTGCAGTGTGTTGCGTGCTTGGATTTCAACCTGCCCCCTCTTTTGAAAGAAATGGGTAAATCTCGACTAAACTGGGCCTGGAGATTGGTGGGAAATGGAAGACTTACCAAGCCTGTTCCCTCTGAAGTTGATGGTAAGGCTGACTGTGCATCCTGAGCTCTCGAGTACGTTTTATGTTCAGCCATAACTGTTGACGTAGCTGAACTGGACACAGAGCTGCTCTGCCAAATGGTCTGGGGAGACTTGGGTAGGTAGTGAGGGGTATCGAGCTGTCCTCTGAGCCTGTGCCACACAAGTCCCTGACATGCAATAGTGCAGCCCTAAGTCAGTAGATATGTTAATAGACAAGACTCCCTCTGGGGCATGTCTGGGGGGTTTGCAGCGTTTCCTGTGTGTGCCTGGATGCGGCCGTGCACTGAGGCAGGGCAGCATTAGCTGGCCTGCACAGTTTGCCATAGACCTGGACATTTGGCAGCAAGCAAACAGCAACTAATGCTACCACTGCTCCCCTTCCACCAGATTAGAGACCTGTGGAGAGCCCCATGGGCCAGGGGACACGGCTCCATAAATCGGAGTTTGCGCACCACCAATTTAAAGCTCCGAAGCAAGGCTTTGTGCAGACTGACTGGCCGCAGCCCCTCTGTACATCTCCTGCCCCATCAAGTCTTGCTCATGGCCCCTCCCTGCTGGTCTGCACTTCTCTCCTTGCTGTTCATACACAGGCTGGGTTTGGATTCCCTGGAGCAGTCTGCAGCTGCCAGGGGAAGTCTCCTGTCCCTCCATGTAGTGGTTCTTCCTGCCTGGCAGAGTTCTGCCAGTCTTTGAGTTCTCCCCGCACCACTGGGTCCTGTGGCTCGAAGGGGTCCCAAGTGCACAGTGGAGGTGTGTGGCTCGCTCTCCTGAGCTGCCT
Organism: Alligator mississippiensis; assembly: GCF_030867095.1. Taxonomy (NCBI): domain Eukaryota; kingdom Metazoa; phylum Chordata; order Crocodylia; family Alligatoridae; genus Alligator; species Alligator mississippiensis. Next base: position 83,144,549 of record NC_081831.1, read on the forward strand.
CTGCTCCCATGGCTGCCAGCAGGCTGGCCCTCTGGTGAGGGGTGCTTGGGGAAGCATTTCCTGTAAGACTTAATGAGGAACGTGCAATCAAACACATCCACTTACTTGTATCAAGTGCAAAGAAGGTTCCTTGGCGTAGCTGAGCAGGCTCTGTCCAGTGCCCCGGTGCCTGCCAGCCTGTTCGCAGCCCAGCAGGCTTCTCCACCTGTACTTTGTCTTGGTGCTGCCTGATGGAACAGCAGTTTCTCTCTTCCTGCTGCCTCCCTCAGGAGCATTCTCCCATCAGTCTGCCCTGCCATGGGACCTCTCTTCCTCCTGCTCCTTTGCAAGCACAAGACCCCAGGTGGCTCTTTTGTCATCTTGCCTTGCACTTGCCCACGTGGAGAAGGCAGTCAGGCAGGCTCTTTCCCTTTCCTCCTTCTGCGCCCAGTGTGGAGAGGGCAGCTGGGTGGGCTTCTGCCCTGCCAAGTATCCTTGGAACGTGTGGGTCTCTGGATGAGTCAGTCTCTTGCTGCCTGCTTCTCCATTTTCCTGACCATTGTTCTCAGATCTGTGCCCAAAGGCTCCCTCAGGCCCAGAACTAACCACTTGCTTTGCTTTTCTTCCCAGTGTCCTTCAGGGTTTGACTGTTGGGTTCTGACTTCGCTTCCCACCCCCGGCAGAGTCTGAAAAGAATGGAACGCATTGGAGACGCATTCCTGCGCACTGCCCCAGGCAGATAGGGCTGCCTGCTGGGTGCCAGGGGCAACAGGAAGAGTTCTAGCAAATCCTGTCATGTGCCACTTCTCCCAAAATCCTGCCCCTGCCCTGGACCTTCTGCAGAAGAGGAGTCCTGGGAAGAACCTTGGCCGGAGGCCTTTGTGCCAGACTGAAACGTTTCCCATGCAGAAGGTGGGGTTCGCTGGAGGCGCATACCAGTGACTGCCTTAACTCTGCCACGGCGGCAGGTCTCCCAGCACCTGTCAGTGGGGCCTGCTCTGTCCCCACCTTGCCTCTGGGGTGTGGAGTAACTGGACTCTTCCCTCAGCCACTGGCCCGCACTTGGTACCCCACAGACTTGCAGAGAAATTGGAAGGTGCTGCAGGGTGGGAAAAGGGCATGTTGGATGTGTTGGAAATTGCTTCGGCATGACCCACTTCCCTCTGCGCCCTGTTATGCTTTGGAAGGGACAGGGCCCTGCAGGGAGGGGTGCTCTCCTTTGTGCACCTGTGCAGAATTGGGGCATGCGAGTTTATTTTCACTGTGCCAACTGGCCCCTATTGAACGAGTAGCGTGGTCTAGAGAAGTTCCTCTGTCCTCAGCACTGTGCCGATGCAGCAGGCTGCTGCAAAGTAGACACATGGGTGCTAATAGTCACTGCTGGGACACCAAACATCTTGAGTCTGTTCCTGGGCTGCCTTGTTACAGCAGTCAGAATTTGAAGCCTGGGTGTGGCCTTAACAGAGCCCTGGTTGCTTTTCAGAAGGGCATTTTCTATAGATGACATATTTTTTTACTAATCTGGGGGCTTTCTATGACAAATTTCAGGCCAATGTAAGTGTCTCCATTAGGCACGTTGGCCATCTCTCCCTCATGGAAGGGGCCGACTGAAGATTTGCCTTTCAGAGCTGTGCTAAGAACACACTTTTGACATTTGATCATGTGTGTAACTGGGTGGAAAGGAACTGGCAGGCCCATGCTGTCTAGAACCGCCTGGGGGGGTGGGTTGTAAATTACTTGTGATCCATGTGCAAAACTGCCTGCAGATTGATTAGAAACTTTTCTAAACCTTTTTAAATACACACACACACACACACACACACACACACACACACACACACACACACACACACACACACACACACACACTCTCTCTCTCTCTCTCTCTCTCTCTCTCTCTCTCTCTCTCTCTCTCTCTCTCTTTAACTGAGGAACCATGCAATTATTGGGTAAAAACATGCTTTTATCCCATGGATATTAGATGAACACTACAGAGGGGTGGGGACAAGCCTGTGGTGGCTGGGCCACAGCTGAACATGCAGTGGCAGGTGAGGGTGGCAGGTCGCTGCAGTGTGTGGGAGTCACCAGGTACCCACAGACATGCTTAGAATGTGGCTGCAGCAGGCCAGCCTCTTGGGGTGCTTGGTCACTCCTGCCTTAGCCTTTCTTAAACTTGTGTGCTTGGCTGAGCCTTGGTGGGGATTAAGCCCTAGAGTAGCAGGGTGGCAGCTGAGGCCTCAGGCTTAGGTTCCCTGCCCCACCGATGAGGAGGGCTGGGCTAGGCCAGGCCCCTTGTCCTCACCGATGTCCTGTGCTGTGCTTGTGGCCTGGTTGTTGTGGTTCCCATTGCTTTCTCTTCATGTTGCTGAAGTTGTGCTTCTTCTTGCCCATGCTCACCTCCTAGACAGATCTCTGGGATGTGACAGGGCTGTGCCCCATCTTGTCCTTGTTCATGTGGGGGAAGGAGCTGAGGAGCCAAAGGGATGAGGCGTGCTATCCAATGGCTTCCAATCAGGCTTTGGGTGGTGCAGTGGCAGGAGTGGAGGGGGGTGTTTCTTTGCTGGGTCTATCAAGCTTGTTCATGGGGACAGTTGGTGACCTCCTTTGGTGTGTGGCTAACGGGTGCTCCCGCCAGGAGGTGTTGTGAGGTTGTTCCGCATTCCCTTCCCGTCTGCTGTGTGCACTTTCAAGGGCCCCTCTGGTACTCCTGGGGACCAGAGCAGCACAATATGGTCAGGTGCCTGAGACAAGGCCCCTCCAACCACCTGCCTTTACCTTCTCCAGCACAAGGTGCTGAGGTGGCAGTCCAGAAACTGCATACTGGTGCTATCTGCACTCTATACTTGGGTTCACCTGCAGAACCTGTCCATGTGCCCCTGACTGTACCCCCTTGTGAGATGCAGGCCCGGCCCCTGGGCAGCTGCCTTGAACCTGCAGCTAGAACAGCTGGTGGCTGGGGATCCCTTCCTGCTGGCACCTGTCCTCTGGGCAAGCCAGCAGCTGAGGCCCTAGTTGCGAAGGCAAGTGGGTCCTATGGTATTGCTTGTACCAGCATGCCAAATGTAGTGCAGGCCAGCCCATGAGTAGCCAGGTCTGCAGTGTCTGCTTCCAGCCTGTCAGCCTGGGTCCAATCCTTGTACAGGAGTGTGGTGGTGCCCAACTGCCCTGTGGACCCAGGCCAACGTGTGTACAGCTCTGGGTGGGCCTCAGCCTCTGGCGCTCAGGTTCTCCCAGGGCGCTGCCGGCATATGCCCGTGCACTTGCGTGCTGGTCTGGCCCATCCCGTGCAGCCCAGCTGGGGCTGGTGACCTTCCATTTGAAGTGATGTATAGGCTCTACCTGCCCTAGCATGGCCCTTGCTTTCCCTCCCTGCAGCAGTGCTGGAGAGGAGAGCTTTGCACCAGAGCCCTGACTGCTCCCTTTCCCAGAGGCAGTGGAAGTGTTGCCAAGTTGCAGATGCTCTAGGGTTGGCTGCTGGCACTTGCCACCTTCCACAGTCCAAAATCTGATCTCCAGGCTGCTCCACTGAGGGCTGGCAGTGCTGCTGCAGCCCTGCCTGTGCTGTCACATCTGGCACGGTGCAGACACCTCCCCAAGACATGTTCCTACGCCTGTGCTAGCAGAGGTGCCTGGGCAGCCTGGATCTCTGGGGCAGAGGATTGTTCAGGGTTTGCTTGTCACCTCCTTCTTGGGGTAATACTTCAGGGAAATGGAGAGTAAGAATGCAGGCTCTGCGCCACCAAGCTGATGATGCAGCCAAGCCACCTGCCTCCTGTGTTGTCAGGGAGAGATGGGCAGACTGGGATAGGTCCATGGTGGGTGGAGAGGAGGAGGAAGGTGATGGTAAAGCTTGATCCCACTCTGCCCCTGTGCTTTGGTGTGGGGTGGGGAAGGGGGGCAGTGGCTCTGGAGGGGGCTGTCCTGGACAAGTGGGCAGGGGGGTAATCCGGACATGAGGAGTTGTACCGTCCAGCTGTGCATTTCCTCTGCCTTGGCCAGGTTGGGCTCTGGTGGGGCACTGGTTACTTCAGGCCTGGGGGCATGGAGCCTGGTGCCCGCACCATGCCAACTGTGCGCTTTCTGCCTGCAGAGCTCACAGGAGTCCAACCCATGGCCTTTGCATGCACCTGGGTTGAGCTGGGTGTGGGGGCAGCTGCCTGGGGCCCCAGTCCCACAGGAGAAGAGCAGCCAAAGTTGGTTGGGGTCCCGTGGATATGTGGAAGTGCACAGCGCCTCTTTGTCCTAGCTTGCGTGCAGAGCAGCGGCCAAGTCATTGTGACAGCAGGGGAGCGTTCTGGAGCCTGGGTGCAGCCCTCAGTGATGTGCGTGCTGGAATAGGTCATGCTAATCAGCTGTTCCAAAGGAAATGCCTAGAAAGCTCTTATTTAGGTCACCGCTCCTTTGTTTTCTTATTTAGTTGCTTATTTATAGTGCTGCTGGAATGCTGCCGGGTGGGGGTGGCTGGAGGGGCCTGGGGCAGCTGGCATGCCCTGCCAGTGGCCACACAGCAGCTGGGGCCTGAGCCTTGGGCACTTCTTTCTGATCATGGGCCAGTGTGGGGTTGGACTCAGGCCAGGAGACAGAGCGCAGATGGCTTGGGGTCCTGTCCTCATTCAGCCGTGGAGGAGGCTTTGCAAGCCTGATGTCAGCTAGGAGACATGACTCCCCACAGGTGGGGAGGCCCCCTGGGCAGGGCAGCCCAGCACCACCCCTCGCACACGGTGCCCAGGCCTGTAGGAAGCAAGGGCCTCTCTGAAGCTGTCTTTGCAGGCAGGGCAGGGCAGGGCAGGGAGAGTGCATTCTAACCCGGGGGAGAAAGTCCAGGCAGTCTGGCTCGGTCCTTGCGCTTGTGGCCATGGTGGGGGTTGAGGGAGCAGAGAGGTGCAAGGGGGAAACCGCTTCCTGCAGGGTGGTGGTCACAGTGCTGGACACGTCTCCATGAGGCCTGTGAGCACCAGCAAGGGGCCCGTCTCCAGGTGCAGTTGTAGGTGGGGCAGAGGCTGGGCCCTGTGTCCTGGCAGGGAGTTGGGAGATGGTCCTATGAACTGGTTGTTGCTGTGGCACAGCCCGCACCCCATCCCCTGGGCCCTGGCTGGCTTTCCTTGCTGGCGTGGGGGCAATGGCACTTGCTGGCACAGGTCTCTCACCCACCCATTCCTCAGAGTTCCTCCTGTCCCACCGGCTTTGTTTGCTCTCATGGTGTAACCGAATGTTGCGGCGCTTTGTTACCACCGGTGCTACAAGGCTGTAGAACGTGCTAGACTAGGGCAGGAACGTCTGACAAATAAACCTGTAATCCTCTGCTCCATGTCCCGTGTGTTTATGCCCAACACAGCTTCCAGCCTGCAGCCAGGGCTATCCATTACCTTCCCCCCCCGCCAGGCCAGGCTCCAGTAGCTCCCGAGTGCGTCTGCAGCTCCAGGGGCTTTACCCTGTGTTGGACACAACCTGCCAGCCGCCCCTGTGCGCTGTGGCCCTCTCTTCTGGCACAGCCTGCATTAGTAGGGGAAACGCAGTGGTAGGAGCAGAGAGGGGCTGTACACAGCAGCTGCCATTTGCTGGGGCTGCATCCTGCTCATGTGTTTGGGTTCAGAAATGTCGGCAAAGGAAACGAGAACCTGGCTGTGGGGTAAGCAATGAGTAGAAGTACCTGGTGCAGTCAGGGGGGCCTATGGGAAGCCACCTCCCTGGTTACGGGCCCTTGGCGGAGTGCTGCAGGCAGCAGGGGCTGTGGTGTCTCTAGGAAGGCAAGTGTATTGCAGGTGAGGGGCTGCGCAGCCTGCCTAAGGGGAGCTTGCACCAGGGGACTGCAAGCACTGGGGTCACCAAGTTAGAAGGGAGGTGAGCTGTGGGGGAACGTATCAGCACGTGAAATAACTGCTGCATGAGAGGGGAGAGGAGAACCCTGGGGGTTGTGGAGTGTAAGATAAGGAAGAGTAAGATGGGGGAAGGAAATGTTTCATTTGTAGCTGGTGGGCAGGGGGTCTCATGGCCGTGATGGCGTGATCCAGGCTGAGAACCATACCCTGTCCCGCTGCTGATGGGATCATTTGGTGTTGTAGCCACATGTGTGAGTTGATGAGGACTCAGCATCCTGCCTCAGCCCAAGCCTCCTTGCAGTTCAGGGTCATTCAGGAGTCCTTGGAGCAGGTGGTCCCATGTGCACTGCTGCAGTCGTGCTGCTGTTCTCAAGCACTGGGGAAAGACTGGCCTTGACCGCCTGGGGACTTGCCAAAGCCAGCAGTGCTGCTGCGCCCAATGCCTGAGGGTATGGGGAGACCTGCCTTCCCTCTAGCACCTCACCTGGGGCTGGGGCCTCTGCATCCAAGCTTTGTCCCAGGGCCAAGCGCAAGCTGTGGCTGGGAGGTGGACCCCGGCTCTGGGGGGCAGCTGCCCTCTGTCCCAGCCACTGGGCAGTCTGCCCCAGACAGTGGCTTTCACAGGTGCCTGCTCCTGCTAACCAGTGACATTGCTGGCAGGGGAGAGGCTCTGGTGTTCGGCCTTGTGGTTGCAGCTCCTGGGGGCAGCAGGGCTGGAGGTGCTGTAACACAACCCCCAGGGTGCACGCAGGGGGAGGCAGTTGCTTCCTGCAAAAGTGGGATGTGTAGTTCCCCCCCATGGCAGGCAGGGCAGGCTCCTAGGGCCAATGCCCGGTCCCTGCAGGAGGTGATGACCTGTTCAGTCCTGGATGTTCCTGTTGCAGCTGATGCTTGTTCTAGGCACTGAAGTGAGACCCTCCCAAGCTGGCCAGGCCCTGCTAAGAGCACTGGACCCAAGTGTGGGCCTAGAGCGGGGGTTGAATCCATCATGCTGCTGCCCCAGAGCATGAGCTGTCACTCTGTGGACCAAGGCAGCTGTAGAGGGGATGTGGTGTCTGTCACCTTGAGCGGGAGAACCAGCTGCCCTGCCATGCCTTGCCATAGCTGGCAGCAGGCGTAGGCCAGGAGTCTGCTGGTAAAGCCTGGGCCTGGCAAGCAGCCCTGGCACTGCCTTCTGGGGACGGCTGGGGCTTGGCAAGCCATGTAACCCTGCCCTTCAGGGCAGCAGCACACCATCCTCCCTGTGCCCATGTCTGATCCCAGCTCGGAAAAGTGGGCAACTAGCAGCTGGAGGGGGTGGTGAGTAGCTGCGCTTCTGGGGTGGGAGCATCTACCCCCAGTGCCCAGAGACCTGCTGTGGCTCTGCCCAGAGTTGTGCCCCTGCCCATGAGTGTCAGCCCCCTGGCTCCGAGCAAGGCCTGAGTAGGCACAGACCAGCACCAGCCTAATCTATGCAGTGCCCAAGCTGATGGCCATAAAGTAGGATGAGAGGGGACCAGATCCTGCAGCACTCCACCTGTGTGCACACGGGCCGAGAGCAGGTGTTTCCTGCTGCACCAGGCTTGCTGGCTCATGTCCGTGGGGGTGGCTCTTTTGCCTGCTCTGTAAGCCAGGAAACTGCTGGGTGATGCCTTCTCCAGCCGTTTGCTGCTGTGGGGACCAGCAAGGTGAGTGGACTCAGGCAGACTAGGCCGAGACCAGCCTAGAACTGCTGCAGGTAAGTGGCTGCTATACCCGCTGGCACCAAGCAGGGGGGCCAGGCTGCCCCAAGAAGGCAGCAAGGCCATGGCCCATGTCAAACATAATGATATTTATAGCAAAAATAGGCTTTTTCTGTAGCTTCCAGACACGCAGTTTTCTTCACACACGTACGCAGTAAACAGGTTGACTGAAGCAGCGCGCAGGCGGGCCTTGCCGCCCTCCCTCATACTCCAGGGGCAGGACCTGGCCTGCACCCCTGGAGCCAAGCTGGGGTCCTGGAGCAGCACCTAGCCAAGGAGGGGACATGCCCATGGCAGGGGGACTGGACAGCTCTGGGCTGCCCTGCACCACCCCTGCCTGGTGGTCCCACTTGCCTCAGCTCCCAGGGCAGGAGCAGGCCTCACACTGGCAGCGAGCAGCCAGCCACAGGGGCCAGGGCCAGCTCCCAGGAGAACATGCCCTCCCTGATCCTGCACTCACCCTCTGCCTCTCAGCACCAAGAAAGCGCAGCAGAAGCCTGCAGGAGGGACCCTCAGTTTCTGCCCTGCTGCAGCCTCCACCAGGAACCGCAGCCACCCTCCCTGCCTGCCCTGGGGCTGGGCAGTGCCAGCCGCCCCCCAGCCACAGGCTCAGTGTGGAGTAGGCCTGGCCAGCAGCTCCCTCTGCCCCAAAAAGGGTTTGGCACAGGAGTGAGGGCAGGGGGCTGCACTGGCAGGGGAGGGAGGGGGCGGCCTGCCGCCCAGCCCAAGGCTTGCGAGGGGCTGAGCTCCCTGAAGCAGATTGGAGCCAGCCTCTCCCCTGCCACCGGCTGCAGTTTGCCCATTGCCTGGCCCCATGCCCACGATGTTCCTCAGGAAGAAGCTTCATCGCCAGGGAGGCACCAGATCAGCACAGTGGGAGGGCCTGGCTTCACGGCTTGGCCTGTTGCTGCCCGTCGGAGCTGGCTTCAGCAGCGCTGGAGGATGGGGTGCAGCTTTGGCAGCCCTCCCTGCCGCAGCTTGGACTCTCCTCACAGCTTGGTCATTGCACATCACGGGCCACGCATTGTGGCCCACAGGGAAAAGGAAAGTCAGTCTGGTAACCGGAGCAGACAGAGTGCCCTGCCCCGCGCTGGCCAGCCGTTTGCGCGGGTGGGCACCGGTCCAGCTAGATCATGTACTGGGTGATGGCGCGCAGCGCATACAGCAGCTCCGCCTGCATCCGGGCTTCCAGGATGAGCAGGTTCACGTGGACCTGTGGAGGCAAGATAGGCTGAACCCCAGCAGCAGGTGACCCCAACCATGCACTCTGGACTGCAGCTCCCCCTCCCCCCCGCCTGCTCCAGCATCCATGACGTTCCCCAGGAAGCTTTGTCACTAGGGAGGCGCCAGGCCAGCATCTTCATAGACTGCATAGACATTAGGGCTGGAAGGGACCTTGTAAGATCATCAGGTCCAGCCTCCTGCCCCAGAGGCAGGAGGGGTCAAAGGATCTTAGCAAGGTAAACATCCAAATGTTTCTTGGGTCCCTGATGCCAGGAAGCTCCTGCCCACTGGAGGGCTGTGCTGTCTAGGGCTGGGCCATGCACCGCTTGCCCCAGGGAAGTGGTGGTGGAAAGGCAAGGAGCCAGCCCTGTTGCTCAGAGACGGGGTTTGCTGGCCAAGGTTGTGTGCTCCCCCCTGCCTGCACCTTCTCGCTGTGCTTGAACTGCTTCCAGAAGCGGTCAAACGTCTCAGGGTTTGTCTTCTCAGGGTAGCACGTCACAGTTTTGATGTACACTTTGAGCGCCCGCTCCAGGAGCTGGTTCACTTCAGCATAGTCGTAGTCGTCGTACCTGCAGGAAGCCAGGGTACGTCAGAGGCAGCTCCTGCCCAGCCCGATGCCATGGTCACACAGGGCAAACGCCCCTACCCTGGGGCACGAGCGGTGTGAGCTGGGGGCAGCAGCGGTTGTTAGGAGGTGCTACCAGCAGCTGGTGCCACCCACTTGGGCTCGTGATGCTGACGCAGCTGAGTGACCCCTGGAGTGGGGAGAGCAATGGGGTACCCAGCTGCTTCACCAGCCAGTCCAGGGTTCGGGACAAGCCTGCTCATGCTCCAAGCCTGTCCCTGAGATCTGGGCAGGGCTTTGCTGGCCCCAGGGATCAGGCCAGACTCCTGCGGCACAACACCATGCCCCTACCCAGTCTTGTTCCCCAGTCCGTGGCCCCACTCCCTCCCCTCAATCCGGGCAGGGCAGGGCCAGGCTACCTGATCCCAAACATGCAGTGAATGTAGTTCCAGATGCCGCGCTTGAAGGCCGAGGGCTCGCAGCCCTGCCGCTTGGCCATAACACTGCCGTGCAGCCCGTCCACGGTGCGGAACTTCTCATCCAGGAGGTGCCCAATGTCGGAGTAGAGCCTGTTCACCAGCGAGAAGCCGTGGTCCTCCCAGGAGTAGTCCTGCCCCCAAGCAACGTGTCAGGGCCCACCTGCTCCAGCTCCCCACAGCCCAGGAGCCTTCCCACCCCCAGCAGCTGCTGCTGCCTTCAGGGAGGTGCCTGGACATGGCAGCCTGGTCCTGCCGCTGGCAAGTGGCTCTGGCCTGCAGGGCCCAGGAGCAGGACTCCGGCACCAGAGCCAGTCACTTCAACTTGCTCCTCACCCGACCCTGTGAAACGGGGAGGCCTTTCTGGTGACTGCTGCAAGGCCCAGGGCCTGATGCCACCTCCTGCTGGCACGCACAGCCCTGTGGACGCACACAGCCCTCCCTGCCCCAGGCTGATCCCATCTCCTGGTGCCAGTGCTCACCTGGACTCTGAAGATCTGTGTGTGATCCTCGTCGCGCCGGGCAAAGTCCTGGTATGCGAAGTCGGGGTCCTGCAGGTAGCAGGAGAGGTCTGCGGTGCTGACAGCTTCCCCGTGCAAGTCTGAGGGAGACAGAGACCCGGCGCCCCAGGCACATTGGGACGGAGCTGCCACCAGGCCAGGCAGCAGTGACCTCCCGACCCTCCACTGTTGCTGGACAGAAGCAGAACCCCAGGCCCCAGCAGAGCCTGCGGCTCCCAGAGCGCTGGGCCCTGTGGAGGTGTCACACTGGCGCAGGCCTGTGCCCAGCCTGTTCTCAGGGGCTTCCATCATGTGGGATTTGCAGCAACCGAGCCCTCCCTGCCGTGGGGGGGCAGGCAGGGGTCCGCACCCATGGGCTGCTCCCGGGATTCCCTGCTGCTGGGCTCTGGCCTGCCCCTCTCACCTTCCTCCCTGTCTGGCTGGGGCAGCCTCGTCTCCTCCCTGCCCTCGGCCTCTGGGTGGATCTTCTGGGCACGGTCCCGCAGCGACTCCAGCTCCACGCAGGAGTCCAGGGACTGCGCAGGGGGAGAGAGTGGGATGAGCGCGGCTCCATGGATACCCAGGCCCCTGGTATGGGTGGGGTGGGTACAGGGGGGCTGCCCAGGGCTCACCCGCTTGCGGTTGATACGCAACAGTTCCTGGCTGCAGCCATTGCCACTGCCAGCCTCGCAGAAGCACTGGTTCCCAGGTGAGGTGGGTGCTGGCACAGCCCGGCCATCTGGCCGCTCGTCCTGCCCACAGCCGCACCCAAAGACGAAGCTGGCCAGGGCGTGGCAGTGCGCCAGGAGCACCACGGCGTGGACCAGCTCGGCCAGAGACCAGCTCTGCTCGCTGATCTTCAGAAGCTTCTGCAGGGGCAGGGGGCACACGGACAGACTGACGCCACAGCAGGGGACGGCCACCCCCACCCCCCGGGGCTTCTCCGCCTGCCCTTCACCCACCCGCTGCTCACCTCAATGTGCTCCTTGCTGACCAGCCAGGGCCGGTGCGCCAGGATCTTGTTGATCTCATTGAGGTTGCGGAGCTTGGGCGGGGTAAAGGCCAGGCCCCGCAGCCACTGGGGGTCCCCCCCCATGCGCAGGAACTGCAGCACATGCAGATTCACCAGGTAGCGGCACTGGTGCCGGGCAGCTGCCTGCAAGAGCCAGTCTGAGCCTCAGCACCCCCTGCCGAGGATGGCCAGGCTGAGCCCTGTGCCTGCCAAGCAGCCAGCAGAAGCAGCACGAGGTTCCACCCCAGCCGAAACTGGGTGCAAGCCCCAGGCGCTGCCCATGCACCCAGCTGGTCATGGCCAGGCAGGTGGCAGAGCACTGCCCGGGGACGCACCATGATGGCGATGTAGTGCCGGCAGGCGAAGGGCAGCGGGCCGTCCATGTGCAGCAGGTAGTGCTGTGTCTTGAGGAAGCTGTCCAGGTACTGCGGGTGGTAGCCCATCTGCTGCGTCACGGCCTCCGCGCGGCCCCGGCTGGCCAGCGCCTTCACGAACAGGAACTGGGGCCGTTCGGGGTCACTGCTAGTCATCTTCCCCACCTGTTGGGACAGCCATGTCAGAGCTGGCGGCTCCCACAGGACCTGCCCCCTCCACACCCTGGCCTCAGCAGGACACGCGTCTGTGATGCAGTTCATCTCAGTGCCCCAAAGCGGTGCCCAGAGCAGGCCCAGCTTTCCTGGGGCCAGCCCTTCCCATCCGGCTGCAGGGACTGGGACGAGAGACCCAGCTAGGGCTTCGTCACCGGGTCCCCGGTGCCCTAGTCCAGGAGGCCGTGGTTTCTTCCCTGCCTGCTTCTCTTGGGCACGGCTCGTGCCCTGAATGCACCAGGCCTGTGCCACGGGGACCTCCCCTGCCCTTCCCCACACCAGCAGCAGCCACTGGCAAGACCAGCACAAGCAGGAGGGTGCGTGCCCAGAGCACTGCAGCACTTCCCTGCACCCTGTGCAGCCAGAGGCCCCAGCGCAGGACCCGGATTGTGCATAACTAAGCAAGGACTGCATGACCCCACATGCCTGGCCCGCGCAAGAGCTCCTTCCACGGTGCCCCTGCCCGAGCCAGAGGCAGGATGGACCCGGACACAGCTGATGCCCTGTCTCCGGAGACTGCTCATAAGCTCCAGCGAAGTGCCCCAGGTCCAGACCCTCCAGCAGGGAGGATCAGGACGCACTGGGGACCGAGCAGCGTAGAAGCCAGTGCCCAGCACCACCTGCCTGAAGCAGCCTCCGCTGAAGGCTCCTGAACCGGTAGCACGAGGCCACTGCCAGGGGGAACCCGGACAAAGCTCAGGGCAGTGCTCAGGCCTGGAGAGCAGCGGCCAGGCCTGTGGCTGCCCCACGGCCCGACGCAGCTCCCAGCTCCCCTTGGCCAGGTCCCAGGCCCGGAGGCGGCACCACGCAGACAGCACCTCGCAGCTGGCCTGGCCCCTGGCACCGGAGCCCACCGGGGAGGAGCAGAGGCTGCCACGCTACTGACCCCACGCCAGGCTCAGTGCTGGCACCCGGGGAGGCAGCTGCTGCCTGCAGCCCACACTAGCAGCGAGGAGAGGAAGGAACCCTGTGGGCGTCTGGCTGCTCGTGGCACCTGCCCACCTTCCTGCGCCCAGGGCATTCACACCAGCAGACGTCCCCCGCCAGGGTCAGCCCCAGCCCCAGCCCCAGCCCCAGGCTGTGGGCGCAGCTCAGGGCAGGGCAGGGCCGGCTCCACGGGGGCGAGCGTGCCCTGCGGCGGGTCGGGTCGGGTCGGGTCGGGTGGCTGACAGCCCCACGCACCCGAGCCCTGGCTGCCCCCGCAGCAGCGGGCAGTGAGCGCGGAGCTGCCCCTGGCTCCAGCCTGCCCGGGACAAGCGGGGACCCCGGCCCAGGAGCCGAGCCGAGCCGAGCCCCCCCCGCCGCTGCAGGGGCCCCGGTGCTCCGCGTCCCGTCCCGTCCCGCCCCGCCGGGCGGCAGCCTGCTGCCCCGACGGGGCCCGTCCCGCACGGCCCCGCGGCCGAGCCCCATTGTCCGGCGGTGCGGGGAGGGGCGGGGCGTGCGGGGAGCGCCCCTGGCGGCCCGCGCGGGCGCTGCAGGAGCAGAGAGAAAAACAAGTTTGATTGGCAGTGCCGGCGCATCCCGCACCGCACCGCACCGCCCCGCGCCGCGCCGGGCCGGGCCGCGCCGCCCCGCGCCAGCCCTGGGGCGCGCTCCCGGCCCCGCTGCAGCAGCGCGGGCGGCGGGGGCTGGGCGCGGAGGTGCGGGGCTGCCGGGCACTTCTCCCGCAGCGCGGCGCGTCGCAGGCCCTGCCTACCTGCCGCTGGCGCTGGCACGGGGCGCCCGGCGGGTGCTCGGCGCTGTGCGGGCACAGGAGCATGGCGCCCCCAGCTCCCGCAGCGCCCCGCACCGCACCGCACCGCACCGCGCTCCTCCGCTCCCCGCTCCGCGCCGGCTGCCAGCGCAGGGCCCGGGGGCGGGGCCGGCCGGCGCCGCGGCCAATGGGCGGGCCCGGGGGCGCGGCCGCCCGGGGGGCGCGGCCAATGGGCGCGCGGGGGCGGGGCCCGGGGCCGCACGCGGGTGCGGGTGGAAAGTTACCTGTCCGTCACGCACCGCACCGCCCTGTGGGGGGCGGGGCGAGCGGGAGCAGGGCCAGATGCCGCGTGCGGGGCGGGGCGGGGCTTATTGGCGTTGGACCGGGCGCGAAGTTTATTGGCGCTGCCCGGGTGCGGTGCGGTGCGGTGCGGTGCGGGGTTTATTGGAGGTGGCCGGGTGCGGGCGCTCACTGCGCGGCGCGGTGTTTGTCCCTCCTGGCGGAGTCCTGGCGTGCCCGGGGGGGCGGCCCGGCCCTGCGCGGGGCGCCCTCCTCCTCGGCGGCTGCTGCGGGTGCCGGGCCCGCGCGCGCGCCCGCCCGGCCCTGCGGGGACAGGACGGGAGCGGCCAGGCCGGGCCGGGGCGGGGCGGGGCGGGGCGCGGCGCGGCCGCCGCGCGGGGCTCACCAGGATCTGCGACGGCGCCAGGCCCAGCAGCGCGTCCAGCGGCGCCGCGCGTTTGCCGTCGGGGCCGCGGCTCAGCTTGAGGCGGTTCTTCTCCAGCAGTTCGCACTGGGCGCGCAGGGCCTCTGCGGGGCGGGCCGAGGGCTGGCACCGCGCCGCACCGCACCGCACCGCACCGCACCGCGCCAGGGGGGGGACGACGGGGCCGGGCCGGGCCCCACGTACCCAGCAGCTCCGGCTCCGGGTCCTTGAGCAGCGGGACGAAGGCGCGGTACGAGGTCTCCTGCTTGGTCCCTGCAACAGCGCAACAGCGGGGCCGTGGGGCGGCGCGGCGCGGCGCGGCGCGGCGGTGCAGGGAGCGGGCTGGGGCGCCGTCGGGGCGCACCTGGGGCCCCGCGCTGCAGGCGGCACACGTGGTAGGTGCCCCGCGGGGCGAGGAACTTGGCGGCGCGGTCGCCGGGCGCCTTGGGCAGGAAGAGCAGCTTGAGCGCGCCCAGCTCGTCGCACAGGTCGATGGGCTCTGCGGGGCGGGAGCGGCTCAGCGCGGCCCCGGGCCCGCCCGCCCGCCCGCCCGGCCCCGCGGCGCTCACCGGCGGGCGGCAGCCCCAGGCGGGCGCGCACGTACTGCAGCAGCAGCGGCACGGGGCAGTCGGTGTTGGCCAGGAACTGCCGCCGGTCTGCGGGGACCCGGAGCTGCGGGGGGCGGGCCGGGGACCGGGCCCCGCACCCCGCACCGCGCCCTCGCCCCCGCACCTCCGTGCCGGATGCAGATGAACATCCTGCCGCTGCCGGGGCGGTGCGGCGAGGGCAGCAGGGCCCGGCCGCCGGCCCCCAGGTGTTGTGACGTCAGCAGGGCCCCGGCTCCAGCTGTTGTGACGTCACCGGGGTGGGCTGCGCCGCCGGGGGGCCCGGCTGCAGCCTGGCACGGCTGCGGGCACCGGGGCCCCGAGCTGCCAGCCCCAGGACAGACAGATAACACGGGCTCCCAAAGTAACTCCTTTTATTCCCTGGAAAGCCGCGGGTGTTGGGGCAGGGGCCGGGACGAGCCTGCGGTGGGGCCCTGTCCCCTGGTGTGTGGGCATGGGAAGGTGTGGGGCGCATAGGCAGGGCGCCAGGTGCTGCTGGCGGCACTGGGGTGGGGGGGGCAGGGCACAGGCACGGGGTGTCCGGAGATGGCACATTGGGGGGGGGGTCTGGGCTGAGGGCAGGGCATGGGGGTCCGAGGCCACAAGGTGTTGAGCACTGGCTTGGGGCAGGACATGGGATGGGGGTGTTGGGAGCTGGGCAGGGGGTTGGGGGAAGCCTGCTGGTGCCTTCACAGGCCCCCAATGTCCTTCTTTAAAGGAAGGGGCCCAGATCTGGGGCCTAGGGGGGCCCAGCTGTCAGTAACGGGCTCCTGGCCCTCCTTGGGGAGCAGCTCGCTGACGTGGCAGATGCTCTCACTGTAGTTGGGTGTGAAGCTCTCCACCATGTCCTTGGGGACACCGGCCCACTCCTGCAGAACACGCCAGGGTGTGAGTGAGGCTGGCCCCATGCCCTCGGCTGCCCCACGTGCCCCTGGCTGCCCCGTACTCCCCCAGCCACCCCACGTGCCCCCGGCCCTTTGGGCTCGGCTCCATCCCCTGCTGCAGCTGCAGGGAGCTGTGCCCTGCCCGTAAGGCTGGCGGCTGCGCTGGCTGGGAGCCCGGCAGGCCCAGGCCTGCTTCAGCCCTGCCTGCCGCGTGTCTGTCCCGCCTGCTCTGACCGAGCCACGGGGGCAGGCGGGGGGTCTGTCTGTTCCCGAGCTGCTGTGGCCACAGCCCGGCTGCATGTTGGGCATGGGGGCGCTGGCAGTGCGGGCGCCACCTCCCCTACCTGGAAGTTGCCCTTGTGGGTGTTGAAGAGCTCGTCGAAGGTCTTACTGGGGTTGGGCACCTGGGGCATGAAGACGACCCACACTCTGCAATGGGAGACGCAGTCAGCAGGGAACAGCCGTGCTGGGACTGCACCAGGGCTCCGGGCCTCCGCCAGAGCCCTCCACCCTCCCCTGCCCCCTGCTCCCCACAGACATGGCCCCAGGCACATGCTCTCTTCTCAGCTCTTGCACTCACCTCTCCATGCGGACCAGCATCACAACGAGGACCAGCAGCACCACGCCGGAGACCACTGGGATCAGGACTGTCCGCACCCAGTACCGGGGCAGTGGCTCCCCGGTGGAGTCTGCGGGGGCAGGCTAGGGTCAGCCTGGCCTTGCTAACTGGTGGGCAGGGCCAGGCCCAGGGGGCTTGTGTGGCTTGGGCTGGGGCCTGGATGGGCAGGAGGGAGCCTGGGGGCAGTGAGGACTGTGCTGCTTCTCCACCCAGGAGTGGGGAGTGACCAGCCCTGGTCAGAGGGATGGGGCAGGGCGGGGGGCTGTGGGCCCAACCCCGTGCAGGGCAGGCAGCAAGCTGCTGACTGGGGGTCAGCAACGGGGGTGCGCTGCAGCTGTGGTAGTAGCTGTGGGCTTCTCCACAGCCTCTGGCAGCAGGGCCTGCACGGTGACCCCCGGCACGGCCGCGTGTCCCTCCCGCCACGGGCGCCCCCCGCACTCACTGTGGGCCATTGTGTTGCCCCAGTACACGGGGACGCTCCACTCGCTCCAGAGCTGCGTGGAGCCGCAGTACTGGTTGATCTTGCTGCGCACCTGGAAGGTGTATTTCTTCTCCTCATCCACGCTGGGGAAGGAGAACAGCTGACCGTTCACCCCGTGCACCTGCAGAGAGACAGAGGTCTGGGGGCCGTGTGGGTGTGGGGGGGCCACAGCATAGAGCTCTGCTCCGAGGTGTGGGGAGATGGCCTTGGCCGTGGCCTCTCTAGTCCCCCTTCCCAGGGCCCAGGCTTGGCCCACTTCCCCCCCACCTTGACATGGCTCCCGGGTGGGAGGTGAGGGGCCCAGCTGGGCAGCTTTACCGTCCAGTCCGTGTCCTTGTTGCTCCTGTAGCGCACAGCATGCTCCACACACTGTTGACGGGGGTACGGCGTGTGCCAGCTCAGCTGCAGCTGATGGTTGCTCATGTTCTGGAGCGTGAGGTTCACTGGCGGGTCGGGCTTCACTGCAGCAAGCACACGTGGGGTCTTGGTGGGCCACCAAACACCCCCCCCTTCCCCCCCCGGCCCCAGGGGCCGACCTGCAGGGCCAGGGGCATGGCCTGGAAACCTCCCCCTGCCCACGGACAAAGGGAGCCCGTGCTCATACCCGTACCCTGACCCTGTGTGCTCCCCAATCCCCAAGCATCCGGCTGTGCAAGGGCCGGCTGTTCCTTGGTGGTGTGGCATCCCTGCTGGGTCCTGGCCATGGGGCCAGGCTGGGACAGGAGCTGAGGTCCAGCCAAAACATGACCCCTCACCCTGGCTGTTTGGGCTGCGGGGTCAGGACGGGGCCTTGGAGACCCGAGCCCCAGACAAGTGCCCGAGCTCTGCTCAGAGCTCCCACCTCACCCCAAGGGTCCTGCGGGGCAATGGAGGTCCTTGGGGAGACCTCCTGGGGCAGAAGCTGGTCATACCAAGGTCCTGGAGCTTCATGTCGTAGGTGGGGATGACTTGGGTCCTGCTGCCGTGGCTCGCATTGACGTGGACCCGGAAGGTCTGGAACAGCTTGATCTCGCTGTGGCTGAACCAGCAGCCCGTGTTGATGCCGTTGTGCTGCAGGTAACGCTGGCACTCCGTCACTGCCGGCTGATGCTGGTACCTGCGCAGAGACGGGCGGGTGAGAAGAAAACCCATGCGCTCCTCCTGGTGGACACAGGGTCAGAGATCTGACCAGGGAAGCGGTCCTCTACAGGCCCTGGCCAGACAACAAGGGGCCCCGGCAGCTCCCTGCGACCAGTTCATCCGCTTCAGGGCTGCCCTGTGGAAGGCCAGGAACCGGCTCATCAACAGACGCCCAGACCCTACAGGCACGGACCGTGTTAACATGGGACTAAGTAAAGGGCACTGGTACTGCAGGAGGACAGAAGAGGACCACAGGAAAGAAATAGCAGAGCTCACCTGGGGGCAAGGGGTCTGGCATAGACTGTTTCAGGGGCAGGCCCTCTGAGGAGGGCTGTGAGTGAGAGTATGGGTATGGAGACGGGTGCACGGTGCAAACTGTATAACAGGTTTTCAATGGTTTAACTGTCAAAGTGTGCTTTGATCTGCCAAGTGAACCACAAAGGCCACTTAGCAGTGTTGGAGGTGAAATTATATATTTTTTTTTTTGGGGGGGGAAAGGATGGGTAGGTGAGTCCCCTGCGCATTGCCGCCAGGCCATGCACCCCTGTAGCCCGGACTCTGCGGGGCTGCCCTGCGGGGGTCCCGCAGCAGATGCTCGAGTGGTGTGCCAGGGGCTTGTGCGGCCTGGGAGCAGCTGCCTGCACCCTGCGGGGCAGAGCCCGGGGGATGCCCGTGGCCACAGGAGTGGGCTGCAGTGGCTGTGGCAGGCTGCCCTGGCAGGAGCTCTTGCCAAAGGAGGGGGCGGGGGCGTACCAGTAGTAGAGCGAGTAGTTGGCAGCCGGCTGGTCCTCCTGGTTGCCCCACATGCAGGTCATGTACTCGTCATTGAAGACCACGCACTTCACACCTGCAGGACGGGTGTGAAGTGAGCAGAGCAGAGCGGCTGAGCTGCTGGCCTGGGGACCCGGCCACCCGCAGTAAGTTCCCACCTGGGGCAGCACAGGCCACAGAGCCCCCGGAGAAGGCCGCGCACCTGGGTTGGCAGGATGTGCTGAGCTGGCTCGGGGCTGTCCCTGCTGCCCACCCACCGTGCTGTCCTGCCCACACTAATCGTGCCGTGTGCCCATGACAGATGCCAGCCAGGCCCTGCACAGGCTGGGGGCTGTGGCGAGCTCAGGAGAGCCCAGCTGAAGGATGGGGCGAGATGCTTCAGGGGTCAAAAGGCATCTTACGTGGGCAGCCTGGCCACATAGGCTCTGCGGTGCTGGACAGGCTGGAGCAGGCCGAGCCAGGACTGCACGCAAGCCTGGGCGGCTGTAGCAACACCCGCAGCCCACGTAGACCTGCTGATGCGCAGCAAGGTGGGTTTGTGCTCCGGGGTCTCTCTGCCCCCCTGGGCTGGACCACAGGGAGCCCCAACTGGGCACAGGAGACTTCATCCTGACACATCCCGCAGTCCGCCCTCTGCCAGAGGCACAGCCGTGACCTGCCGGCTTGGTCCAGAGCTTCCCGCTGCCTCGGCTCTGCTGGGGCAAGGCTGGACCGGGCTGGACCTCGGCTCACAGCTGCGCAGGCAGCCCAGTACTGACTGCCAGACAGCTCTCTCTAGAGCCCCTGGAGCGAAAATGCCCCGCTTTGGCTGCTTCTCGCTGCAGGGGCCCGTGGCGGGCGGCATAGGGGGTGAATGCAGCCCCAGGGTGCCTGGAGCACCCTGACACGGCTGCTTGTGCTGCCAATGTGGCTGGGTTCAGGGGAGAGGAAAGGAGGTGTTTGGGGTGCCCGGGAACTTCCAAAGGCAGCGGTCTCGTGCATGGGGCCTGGGACATGGGCACCACGTGGGCACAGAGGCTGTAGCGAAGCAGAGGTGCCCACGCGCTCCCTTGGCTGCAGCCCACGCCGTGCTGGGTGCCTCAGCTCCGTACCAAACCAAGCCTCTGTCTTCTGGCTGCGGAGCGCTACCCGGGACCTGGAGTCCCAGGCCGTGCAGTCGCAGCCCCAGTGCTGCTCCTTGTGCAGACAGGCCTGGGCCGGGCCCTAGCCTTGCAGGCGGCTGCGTCAGGCCCTGCTGCATGCTTTGCAGGCCAGCGGGTGGGCGGCTGCCTGGAACCCCGGCTCCCTCGTGCAAGGAGCTGCTCCCCGCGGCCCGGCCCTCGCGCCCTGCCCTGGGCTGCACGTCTGTCTTGTCCAGCCAGCTGCCTGGGGACACTTCAGCCACCCCACTGGCTACTGGAGCTCACCTCCAGGCCTCTCTTCCTCTCTGCAAACCACGTGGCTGGTCAAGGCCGCAGGGCACCACAACCCCTGGCAGCTGCACCGCTCACCCACAGGCACAATGGCATTCGTACCAGTGGCCAGGCACAGCCGGAGAGCCATGGTCAGAGCTGCCAGCAGCCCACGCCGGAGCACTCGCCTTCACCGCTTCGGGGTGGACACAAGGGCCGTCCACCCTGAGACGAGCTGACCAGAGAGCTGGCTTCATGCTGCTTCTGACCCTGGAAGCCACCTACCCCAGAGGCAGAAGCAGACTAGAGAGGAGCTTGCACTCGGTGCCTTGTGCCCGCTGGCTCCAGCCTGGCGAGCGCGGCGGATCTGAGTCTGGCTGACTGACGTGCTGCTCCCGGCCGCGAAGCAAGGGAAGGGGCTGCACAGAAGCCAGAGACATCCCAAGCCCTTCCTACCCTGCCCCATCCTTGCTGCCACCGGGCTTGGGCCTGCCAGATGCTACCCATGGGCAGTAGGGAGTTCCCAGGGGGCCTGACCCTGCATGACGTGTCCACCGAGTCCTGTGGCTTCCTGGACAAGAGGCCGCAGAGGCTGCCTTGGTGCTGATGTGAGCGTGGGTTGGAGCAGACTCATGCCGAGGAGGCTCTGCTGCTGCAGCCGTGCGCCTCTGTCCAGATCGCTATCAGGCCTCACATCCTGCCGCCCCCTCCCCCCGGCCCCCACTCCACAAGGGGCTGGGCGAAGCTCCGTCCTGTCGCGCTCCCACGTCCTGCAGCGAACAGCTGGGGGGTGGCCAGGAGCCAGCCTGCCAAGCATGGGGCCTGGCACCCTCGGGGTCTGCATTTCAGCACACCCCCATGATGCCTGGGGGGGATGGGCCGACGGGTTTGCAGTGGGGAGAATCAGCGATGGGACAAGCCCATGGCTACTTGCCCAGGGGTCTCTGCCGTGCCAGAGCATGGGGAGGCAGGCACGAAACGGCAGTGGGATGAGATGCACAGGTGGGCGCAGGGCATCCGTGTGCTGGGAATGCTGGGCAGACCCGAGCTGGGCCACGCTGCCCTGCGGATGCCAACCCCCCGCGCATCCGGGCGATCAGTGACCGTGGGGGGCTCCTGGGCATGGACAAGCAGAGCCAGGCCATGGTGGTGGCTGGTAGAAGCAGCAGCTGTTGCCAAGGGGAAAGGCACTGAAAAGAACAACACGGGGGCCCAGGAGTGGGAATGGGGCTTCGTCCAGGAAGGCGCTGCTCGGCCGCCCCAGGCTGGCAGAGCCAACCTACTACTGGTACGCCCCCGCCCCCGCCCCCTCAGAGCCAACGCCGGCCTGAGGAACAAGGCTTGGCTGGACTGCAGTGCCTGCGGCCACTGGGCAAAGCCTGCGACAGCTCAGGGTGAAGAAGCGGGTGGCTCCGGCTGGTCCCAAGCCCCAGCGCCTGCAGCAGCAGCAACACTGCTTGGCATCCGCACAGCTCCTGCCGGGGCCAGACTCACCAGCCTGGGACAATCCAAGGGCATCTCAGCGCCCCCGGCCAAGGCGGCGATTGCAGGGGTGCGTGGGCAGCCTGGGGAGATGCCACAGCCTCCACTGCACCTCTCTGCCGCCCCCACAGCTGGCACTGCCCACGCACCCTGTTTCCCAGCAAAATGGCCCCACTGTGCTCCCCTTGTCTGGGCTTGTGCCCCCGGCTGTGAGCTGCAGCTGGCGGGGCCGAATGCCTTCCCCTGCGGCAGCTTGAGGAAGTGACCAACACGGTGGCTCGGGGTTGATTTTCCCAGGAGGAACCAGATTCTCATGCAGCCTCACCCGCTGCCCCAGACACGCGGCAGAGCCCGGGGGGCCCATGCTGGTGCTACATACTGCCCCACGGACAGGAACTGGGGCTGGAGACGTGCTGGCCCAGGACTTGGCCCCCGGCAGGGATATCACCCTGCCCTGCCCCAGAGAGGTGACCCGCCTGGTGCCCCACAGGCAGCCGGCCGGCCACGGTGGCACCGCGCTCGCTGCTGCAAGCTGCTACGAACCGGGCGCCCAAGGGAGGCAGCGTGCAGGATGTGGCGGAGGCAGCTGCCCGTGGCCCTGTCTGCCACGCACCCAGCCCTCCCCTGTGGACCCAAAGCCGGGCGGGGGTCAGCCCCCAGGGCAGCCAGACTGGCAAGCCCCCAGGGACCCCACCAGGCAACGAGAGGCCTGGAGCCCTGCCACACGGCCCGTGGGCAGGCTGAGCAGCCCTGGAGTGGACAGCCCCACACGCCCGTCCTGCCCGGGTCTGAGGCCCGTGGCTCCAGCTACGTCAGATGCCACCTTTCTGCACTGGTGGGGCACATGCTCGCCCTGACGCGTGCCTTGCATTCCTGGCCCATCCGGGGATGTGTCAAGGCCGCACGCACTTCCTTTCCCGGCGAGGCTCGGACGGGAGGAGCCGATCCGAGAGCAGCTGTTACCTTGTGAGCCGGGGGCGGCCGTGCCCAGCTGGCCGAGGCCGCAGAGCAGCAGCACCGCCAGGATCATGCCCGTGGCCTCCTGCGCTGCCCGCGCCCTCGTGGCTAGGAAGGCGCCGCGCCGCGCCGCAGCTGGAGGGATGGGAGCAGCCCCAGCAGCGCAGCCGAGCCACCTGCGTCACTGCCTCGAGCCCGGCGCTGTCACTGCAAAGCAGGAACCGCCGCACACCCGTGACTCACGCTTCCTGTGGAAACCCCGGCCTGCCACGGGGGCCCCACAGCAGCTCTGGTGCGCCACAGCTCAGGCACCAGAGCGCAGGGGCTGGGCAGGCCAGACAGGCAGGGGCAGGGCCCCAGCGCCGACCAGCCCCGTGGCCGTGGGGCACAAACACAGCCACGATGGAGGCAGCTGGCTGGCCACGCTGCGGCCCCTCGGGCTGGGCCTTGCACAGACCCTGGCCCTCCCCACCAGCCTGGGCGTGGGGCGCGGCCCCACCCGGCACCAGTGTGGACACAGGGCGTGGGCCCAGACGTGGGACACAGGGCATGACCCGGCCACCAGTGCGGGCACCCACGGACGGGCCACTGGCACACGGCCGGGCACAGGCACGTGGGCACATGGCATGGGCCCAGACACGGGTCAGGGGTCACTCTGGACACGCGGCGGGGCTGTGGCACACGTGGCCGCCAGGACACTGCCCGGCCCGAGCGCGGCACCATGACAGGCCGCAAGGGGGCGCGGCCGGGCGGCTCCGGCGGCGCTCGGCATTTTCCGTGACAGCGAGTGCCGTTCGGCTCTTTCCGTGGCCGCCGTGGCAGGCTCGAGCACCTCCGGCAGCGCTCGGCCATTTCCGGCAACGCTCGGCAATTTCCGTGACCTCCGAGGCGGGCTCGGGCCGTTCCGGCAGCCCTCGGCCGTTTCCGGCGGCGCTCGGCCCGGCGGAGCCGTGTTGTGGCCGCCCCCCCCGCCATGGCGGCCTTCGGCATCCTCAGCTACGAGCACCGGCCCCTCAAGCGGCCGCGCCTGGGCCCGCCCGACGTCTACCCGCAGGACCCCAAGCAGAAGGAGGTGGGGCCGGGCCGGGCCGGGCCGGGGGTTCACGCCCCGTGGGGGGCCCCTCCCCGTGCCTGGGGGCCCGCGGCGGGGTCACACCCTGCGTCTGGGGGAGGCCTGTCAGCGGGTCACGTGCCCGTGGGGGGGTCACCCCCGGCCTGGGGGGGGCTTCACGCTGGCCCTGGGGTCGTGGGTTCACGCCCGTGTTTGGGGGGGTCATGCCCGTGTCGGGGGGGGGCTGCAGTCTGTCCTCAGGGTTGTGGGGGGGTCACACCTGTGTCGGGGGGGAGGGGAGGGGGGCTGCAGTCTGTCCCCAGGGTTGTGGGGGGTCACACCCATGTCTGGGGGGGGGGGGCTGCAGTCTGTCCCCAGGGTTGTGGGGGGTCACACCCGTGTTGGGGGGGGGGGCTGCAGTCTGTCCCTGGGGTCATGGGGGGTCACACCCGTGTCGGGGGGGGGGTTGCAGTCTGTCCCCGGGGTCATGGGGGGTCACACCCGTGTCGGGGGGGGGCTGCAGTCTGTCCCTGGGGTCATGGGGGGTCACACCCGTGTCGGGGGGGGGGGGGGCTGCAGTCTGTCCCCGGGGTCATGGGGGGTCACACCCGTGTCGGGGGGGGGCTGCAGTCTGTCCCCGGGGTCATGGGGGGTCACACCCGTGTCGGGGGGGGGCTGCAGTCTGTCCCCGGGGTCGTGGGGGGTCACACCCGTGTCGGGGGGGGGGGGGGCTGCAGTCTGTCCCCGGGGTCGTGGGGGGTCACACCCGTGTCGGGGGGGGGCTGCAGTCTGTCCCTGGGGTCATGGGGGGTCACACCCGTGTCGGGGGGGGGGGGCTGCAGTCTGTCCCTGGGGTCATGGGGGGTCACACCCGTGTCGGGGGGGGGGGGGGCTGCAGTCTGTCCCCGGGGTCGTGGGGGGTCACACCCGTGTCGGGGGGGGGGGGGCTGCAGTCTGTCCCCGGGGTCATGGGGGGTCACACCCGTGTCGGGGGGGGGCTGCAGTCTGTCCCTGGGGTCATGGGGGGTCACACCCGTGTCGGGGGGGGGGGCTGCAGTCTGTCCCTGGGGTCATGGGGGGTCACACCCGTGTCGGGGGGGGGGGGGGGCTGCAGTCTGTCCCCGGGGTCGTGGGGGGTCACACCCGTGTCGGGGGGGGGGGGGGGGCTGCAGTCTGTGCCCGGGGTCGTGGGGGGTCACACCCGTGTCTGGGGGGGGGGCTGCAGTCTGTCCCCAGGGTTGTGGGGGGTCACACCCGTGTCGGGGGCGGGGGCGGGGGCTGCTGTCTGTCCTTGGGGTCGTGGGGGTCACACCCGTGTCTGGGGGGGGGCGGGGGCTGCTGTCTGTCCTTGGGGTCATGGGGGTCACACCCGTGTCTGGGGGGGGGCGGGGGCTGCTGTCTGTCCTTGGGGTCATGGGGGTCACACCCGTGTCTGGGGGGGGGCGGGGGCTGCTGTCTGTCCTTGCGGTTGTGGGGGTCATGCCCGTGTCTGGTGGGGGGGCTGCAGTCTGTCCCCAGGGTTGTGGGGGATTACACCCGGGGCTGGGGGCAGTGCCCCGTGTCTGGGGCCATAGGGGGAGTTGTGCCCCAGTCGCTGGGAGTGGTGGGGGTCATGCCCCGCGCCAGGAGAGCCATGCAGGCCCATGGCCGTGTCAGTCCGCAGCACTGCCTTATCCCCCAGGATGAGCTGACGGCCCTGAACGTGAAGCAGGGCTTCAACAACCAGCCGGCGGTGTCTGGCGACGAGCATGGCAGTGCCAAGAACGTCAACTTCAACCCTGCCAAGGTGAGCCCGGGTTGTGCCGGGAAGGGGGGAGCGCGTGGGCAGGGCTGGGCAGGTGACCCTGCGACCAGGGCCCTCGCTGTCGGATGGGTCCGAGGGTGGCGGGCCGAGTCCCCCTACCTGCAGCTAGACCCTGCATCCGTCCCCTCGGCAGGGTTCAGACGGCCCCATGCCGGAGCACCAGGGCTCACCCTTGTGGGCAAAGGAAGAGGGAGGTGGAAAGGCCAGTAGCGGGGACCTGGTTCAGGGTCAGTCTGGCTACGGTGCTGCCATGGCAGAGGATCAGCTTTGCTTTTAGGAGATAAGCATCTGGTGGCTCAGCCCTGGGAGCTTTAGAACAGGCCCGTGCCTCAGTTTCCCCATCTCTAGTCCTGGCCTGTGGCAGTCCGGTGTGGAAGGCAGGGAATCCCCATCTGTTTCTCCTGGCTGAGTTCCTGTCCCAGACTTATTACACGAGCTGTAGGAAGCTGAGTGGAGTTAGCTGCTGCTCCGGCCGTTTCTGCACATGTTATTGACTGTCTTGTCCCTCTCAGATCAGCTCCAATTTCAGCAGCATTATCGCAGAGAAGCTGCGCTGCAACACGCTGCCAGACACGGGAAGGCGGAAGCCTCAGGTGAACCAGAAGGATAACTTCTGGCTGGTGACGGCACGCTCTCAGAGCGCTATAAACAACTGGTTCACGGACCTGGCTGGGACTAAGCCCCTCACTCACCTGGCTAAAAAGGTACGTGTGGGGGAGGCTGCCAGGGAATGCAGCAGGTGTTGTGTGGCCAGGACCCCCTGCTTCCCCTCGTGTGGCTGCTGGCACATCTGAAGCTGGGCAGCAAAGAGGTTTGCTCCCTCTCCCTGGGAGGGAGTGTCCCAGGGTGGGCTGCTCATGTTCTCTGCATCTGCTAAATGAAAGCTCCTCATC
This sequence comes from Alligator mississippiensis, assembly GCF_030867095.1. Taxonomy (NCBI): domain Eukaryota; kingdom Metazoa; phylum Chordata; order Crocodylia; family Alligatoridae; genus Alligator; species Alligator mississippiensis. The sequence goes on from NC_081831.1 coordinate 83,170,885, forward strand.
ACTTGGTCAGGGACTGGACTCAGTTTTGTCTTGCAGCTTGTGGACACACAGATTTTGTTTGAGTTTCAGTGGCTGTTAGCTGATCTGCTACTGCTGCTTTTACTTGGTATCATGCTTAGCTGAGGGAAGCTCTTGCTGCTCCAGTATTTTCAAGCTGTGGCTGTTGCGAGACTAACTAGAAGTAGTGGGCTGAGTGATTTCCCAGTTTTCTCTTGTAAAATGCAGGCTGCAGCTACGGGAAAGCTCTGTGCACTGGCTGGGCCAGCACCAAAGCATGGAGTATTTCTGTGCTCCAGGGAGGACACTTGGATGATGGAGTTAGGAATGTTTTGGGGACTGGAAGAGGAAAGAAAGTTATTAGTGTGTTGTTAGAGAGGCCTAACAAGAGGCAGACCTGGAGAAGGTTGTGGAGGTGGGTTGTCAAGCGGGGCCTGGGTGCCTGCTGGAAGCTGTGGTGCTGCAGCAGTGGTGTGTGTGAGGCAGGGCCTGCAGGTTGTCTGGCCCCCTGGCAGGGGAGTAGTCGGTCTTCCCCATTGCTGCGTGCCTTTGACTTTGGTGCTTGCATGTTTCTTTGTTCATAATTCATCCTCCCGCAGGGCCTGTATGTGTGATTAGCCTGGCTAGGGTGATTAGCCTGTGTGTGTGATTAGCCTGTCCAGGGTGTCCAATCCTTGCCAGCGTGCTGAAATGCAGCTCTGGTGCTACTGTTTCTGACCTGGATGCATTCCATGTGCTGGTGCCTTGGCTTGTGCGACATGTACTGTTTGCATCTGGGCATCCGGCTTTAGTGTGTGCGGCTTGCTGTGCTCCTTCATGAGCCCTCAGATGCCCTCTTTTCCCCTCTGCTCTGTCTCAGGTGCCCATCTTTAGTAAGAAGGAGGAGGTCTTTGGCTACTTGGCAAAATACACTGTTCCAGTAATGCGCGCAGCCTGGCTGATCAAAATGACTTGTGCCTACTATGCTGCCATCACGGAAACCAAGGTGAAAAAGCGACATGTCATCGATCCCTTTATTGGTAAGTGCTTTTGGCAGAGCTCTGGACGTGTTTCTGTCAGGCACCTCACCCCAGCCTGCTGCTGTCTGGCAGCTGGACAGTAAACATCAGTAAGGAAAGAGCCCATTGGGCCCCTTCGCACTCTCCAGGAAGGGCAGGGCCAGGTTTGCTCCCAGTTGGAGAATTCCTAGTGCTGTCCCTGCAAGCCTGTGCCCCGACAGCTTCGTTGGCAGGTGGTTCCATAGGAAAATCCTTCTTGCTGCCAGGGAATGTTTCCTGATGGCCTCTGCTTCCCCTTTGTGATTCGTTCCCATGGCTCTGGTTACATCCTTGTGTGCTCCTCCCCCATGTAGCTCTGTCTCTCCTTGGTGTTTATAACTGCCCAGTGTTTGCAGACTCTCCCATCCCTGTGTTAGTAACCCCAGCCCATGCATCTAGCTTGGCTGGGCTATTTCTTCGTATAGGTTAACTGCATTTTCCTCAGAAGAATCCCATTCTGTTATTCCTTGTCCATATATCCAGCCTGTCAGGGCCCCTCTAGATTATGCTTGTGGCCTCATTGCAGTTCCAGCATCTCCCTTGTGTGCTGGCTAGGAACGTCTGCCTGTGTGGTGTTATACTGCCACCAGTCACCACAGGATCCAAATTCATTTTCAAATCTACAGCAATAGTGGACACCACGGGATGTCTCCCCATCTCTTTGGGATGGAAGCTACATGCAGGTTCTCTAGTCTGCCTTCTGGATCAGTTGATTTGTTACAGGTGGTGTTGTTCCAGGCAGGACCCACTTGAGAGTTTTGCTCCCATCTCATGGCTGTCTTGTCCTGGACTTTGCATTCTGCAGGGCCCCAGGGGGCTTGACTGCTTTGCCACTTTGCAGAACAAACCATGGCCTTTCGTACAGCTGGGTTTAAACCATTTGTTTTGGAAGCTAGACTCAGGCCTTCAACCAACATGGGCAACTGCTAGGAGTCCGCAAGGGAGAAGGAACATCACAAATGCATGGCTGACCCCTCTCCCGTCAGTCATGAGGATGCCAAACCAGGCTGACCGGGAGGTCCTTCCCTCCTATTGCTGAGACTTCAGGGAAGAGTTTTCTTTCAAACAAGGAAAGAAACATGTACAACATTTCCTGTGTGTTCTGTGTTGAAGATCCAGTTGATAGCACAGTTTGGAACCTGCACCCGTAACTCCTCACCCTCTCCAGGCCAGGCTGGTTTTCTGCCCCTTGCTTCCCCTATGTTCTTCTTTAGCTTTCTCCCACCAGCCTGGTCCTTCTCTCTCCCATTCCCCTCCCTGCTTCCCATTATACTCACTGGTCATCTGTCATCTTCCTCCCAGAGTGGACCCAGATCATCACCAAGTACCTGTCAGAGCAGCTGCAGAAGATTGCTGAGTTCTATAGACAGCTTCCAGGGCAGGGCTGCGGGTCGCCGTCAGGGCCCATGCCACAGGAGGTGGAGCAGGCTCTGAAGCAGTGGGACTACAATGAGAAACTGGCCATGTTCATGTTCCAGGTGAGCCACTGAAGGGAACAGCTAGTCAGGCCAGTTGGGGTTTCCAGGGGATACATAAAATCTAGGCATCACCTATCTGCAGAACATCCTGTGTCCCTGGGTGGCCCAGAAGGCCAAGGTACAGCCTTGGGCCCGGCTGCTAGAATTGGGATGGGGTATGTGTGTGTGTGGAGAGCAGCGTAAGTCTCTGGGACCAATCCTGTTAGCTGACAGAGAGCAGCAGCTGTTGCTGCACCCTGCCTGTGTGAGTGACTCCAGAATGCTCCCTACCCTGCCCTGTCACTGCTGTGTCTGCCTGCAGGATGGGATGCTGGACCGTCATGAGTTCCTGACCTGGGTGCTTGAGTGCTTCGAGAAGATACGATCTGGGGAAGATGAGTTCCTGAAAATGCTTTTGCCCCTGCTGCTGCGGGTGAGCACAGTGCCCCTCACACCAGGAGAGTCCAGTGGAAGAAGGGCTGCCTTGCTGTGCTTAGCCATTACTGTATCTGGGCACTGCCCCTCCTCTGAGCTTTTGGCTACCGCAGGGGGATGCTGTTCATCTCCTGTAGTAGCAGAGACTCCTGCCCAGCTTCTTCATCACGTAGATCTACAGTTCCTTGTATTGCTCCTGCCCCACCCCGGCAGCTAGCCCATGGACAGAGTTCAGTGTTCTCCCTGCATGGCATTGGCTTTTGGCTCTTGGGGCTGGTTGCAGCCACAGCAAGACCTGAGAAGCCTGGGGCTAGATGCACTAAGGTCCTTGGAGATGTTGCCCTGGGTGCTGTGGGAACCTCTGGTGCCTGCAAGCCACTGGGATGATGTTTGTCCTGAGAGGCCAGGGCAGCAGGAGAGCCCAGCTCTGTGCAAGATCATGGCCCTCAGTGAGGTGCTGCTGTCCAGTGGGTGGCTCTGGGCAGGTGCTGGGGCTCCCTAGCATTGCTTAGAATTGGAACGGTTTTCCTTCTCCCCCCCAGTACTCTGGTGAGTTTGTGCAGTCTGCCTACCTGTCCAGGCGCCTGGCCTACTTCTGCACGCGCCGGCTCGCCATGCAGCTCGACGGGGCGGGGGGGCATCCACCCCACATCCTCTCCACGCAGACGGGAAACGCCCTCCCTTCCACTCCTACCCCTCAGCCGGCGACTGGCAACCCTCCCCCCAGCCCCTTCAGTGACCTGCTGCTCTGCCCCCAGCACCGCCCCGTGGTGTACGGCCTCAGCTGCATCCTGCAGGTAGGCCTGGGAAATTCGTGGCACAGACGTCTGGTGCTTGGGTGGGTCTGCAGGTGACATGGTGTCTAAGGTGTTAGCAACATCTGCTAGGACCCGGCAGCTCTCAAAGCGGGTCTGTCATGGGGCTCAGCACCCAGGGAACTATGCCTAGGAGCCCTGCAAGGATCGATTCTCAGCCAGGGAAGTGCTGTTTACCCTGTTACCCCTCCATCCAAGATCACTAGTAGGATGCTGCAGTCAGGAGGGCCACCCGCGCTTCAGGAAGGGCGTTGGACAAATTGAGACAATTAGGCGACTCAGGGAGCTCAGGCTGCTTACCTGACTGGAAAGTCGGTTGAAAGGAAGAGGACTTGGTTGTGGTCTAGGAAGAATGTGCCTGGAGGTAGCAGGAGTCTGGGAGGCAAGGCAGAACTAGATTCATAGGCTGAAGTTGAGTCTAGATGGGCCATTAAAACAGCTGATCAGGAGACGTGGGGTTCTCCGTCCCTCCACTAGTCAAGGCCAGCAGGAGGAGCTCGCATGCTCATTCATGGCCTGGAGGACTGGCACCCGCTCACTCGGGTGTGGCATCCTGCCCGGCTGCTGGCAGACCTGCAGGGTTATCCTCGGCCGCTTCCCTGTCTAGCCAAGAACAGCAAGGCAGCAAATGCTGGGGGCCCCTGTCACGAGTGGGCTGTCCCCGGCCCATTCCCCTCCCTTGAGACTTTGGGATTTGAAGGGTCTGTGTTTGCATGGGGTGGTGGGGTCTGATCAGCAGGGTGACAGCAGCCAGCCGTTTGAGGAGTCGTCTGACAGGCAGCTGGGTGTGGAGGTGATGGGAGTGCCTGTGCTTTGTTTGCTGCAGAGCATCATCCTGTGCTGCCCAAGTGCCCTGGTCTGGCATTACTCTTTGACTGACAGTAGGATAAAGACTGGCTCTCCCCTGGACCATCTGCCTATTGCCCCCTCCAACCTGCCCATGCCTGGGGGCACGTCAGCCTTCACGCAACAGGTGAGCAGCTCTCAGAGGGGGTCCTGGGATCTGCTTCTTGCTGAGCCCCTGCCCAGACCAAGCAGTTGTGGCAGAGGGGTGCAGGTGGCAGCTCCCTTTTGCTGCTCCAAGCCACATCCTTGTGCCCCTGCAGAGGGGCAGGCTCTTTACCCTGGGCGCCGGCAGAGCTGACCTGCCCTGTGTTAGCTGGCAGCTCCTTGCACCGCAGCTCCGTCCTGCCACGCGCCCCTCCCCCCCTCCCCTCCCCCCCTGTTTAAGGAACTCCCTCACCTTCAGGTTCGGGCCAAGCTACGGGAGATCGAGCAGCAGATAAAAGAGCGTGGCCAGGCGGTGGAGGTCCGCTGGTCATTTGACAAGTGCCAGGAGACCACTGCAGGTAACTCAGTGTTAGCTGTGCAGCCCCTGGCCCCATTCCCTGCAGCAGGTGTGTTGCCCCCAGGAGTTTACTGCCTGGCCGTCCTCTCAGGCTTGCCTGGTGGAGGGGTTTCTGGTGGCCAGAGGGAGGGAGTGCAGAGGGATCCATCCCATTTCCTTGCTCAGCCTCCTGCAGGGACCAGTTCTCCCAGCCACAGCTTCGGTTCCCATGGTGCTCCCAGGTGCCCAGATGTGTATGTCCCTCAGGCTTTATTGCCTTGTCTTCCCTCTGCTGCCCCAGGATTCACTATTGGTCGTGTCCTGCACACCTTAGAAGTTCTGGACAGTCACAGCTTTGAGAGATCTGACTTCAGCAACTCTCTGGATTCCTTGTACAACAGGATATTTGGGCTGGGACCAAGCAAAGACAGTCATGAGGTAGGTGGTACCTGTGCCTCAAAAAGAGGCACAAGCCCAGAGAGCAGCTGCAGTCTCTGCCTGGGGCCGGAGGGATTTTGGTTTCTTTTATAAGGCATTGCTGTATAAGTACATGGGCAGCCTGCACTGGTCCTGTGGCTTCCGGACCTTGGGCTACTCTGGGAAGCTACGAGCTGTTGGTCCCAGCTCTGCTACTGCAGCTGAGCAGCACTCGTTGTGCTCCAATGACCACGTGGGAGAGGGGTTTTCAGCTCAGTGCCAACCCCCAAAGCAGCCCAGGAGCTGGGCAGGCTTGGTGCTGGTATAGCAACCTGCTAGCTGCACTGCCTGGTGTGCTGAGCAGCCCCAGCCTGGTCTCTGAGGGCCAGGTGAGTTTCCTGCCTTGAGGGTTACCTGGGGATGAGAGACCTGCTGCATCTGAGCATGTGCCTGACTGACGTGTGGAGATGCGCACGGGAGCTCTGGCTGGGTGCATCCTCCATGAATTAGGAGGAGGGGAGTGCAGCAGATGGCAGGCCAGTTCCCAGTGCATTTGGTTTGTAGGTGGTCAGCTGCTTGCTGTGTGCCGGCTGCCCAAGCCAGCTCATGGCTCGGCCCAGCATCGCGTTTGTGTCTGAGCAGATCTCCCCTGATGATGATGCAGTAGTGGCCTTGCTGTGTGAGTGGGCAGTCAGCTACAAGCGCTCTGGTCGCCACCGGGCCATGGTGGTGGCCAAGCTGCTGGAGAAACGTCAAGCAGAGATCGAGGCTGAGGTGAGTCTGTCCACTCTGGGTGCCAGGAGTAGCAACGCAGTGGAAAGAGGGTAGGTACCTGCCTGTTCCCACACTTAAAGAGCTCTACTGAGGGTCCCTAAGCTGTGCAGGAAACTGATATCTCCTCAGCTGGTGGGTGGAGGCTGGCAGGCTGCAGTAGAAAAGGCGGAGGCTGGCTGCCATGCGAAGCCCATGGGCACTAGTGCTGTTAGTATTGTGTGAGCTTGCCCTGGAGTGTGAGCACCCAGAAGTGCTAGGTTCCTTGGAGGCACACACCACAGCTCGCAGGGAGGCCCTGAGGACTGGGTTTCTTGGGGGTGTGTTGCGTGTGTATGTACATGCACACACGTGGGGAGGGGAGTCTCCAAGCAATGGGGTCTGTTCCTGGGCATGGGGTACAGTGTTTCTGCCCCAGGGCAGCTGTCTGTACTTATCTGTCCCTGCAGAGGTGTGGGGATTCCGAAGTTGTGGATGAGAAGGGCTCCATCTCATCAGGCTCACTCTCGGCAGCCAGTGCCCCTGTCTTCCAGGACGTCCTCATGCAGTTCCTGGACACTCAGGCTCCTATGCTAAGTATGCAGTGAGATCCCAGGACTGTCTGTGTTTTTTCCTTCTCCCACAACCCTGCCATGGCCTGCCCCTCCTGCCCTGGATGCAGCAACTATGCTCCCTCACAAGTGAGGAGTGGGCAGCCTGGAGACTCAGATATGGGAAGGTCATAGAAGCCTCACACTAGGAGACAGGCAGGCTCAAGCCCAAATGCATGTAAATGGCCTGGAATGAATGGGGACGGGAAATTCAAAGGTGGTGCTAGCAGAGAGTCTGGAACTGCCTCCCCTTAACTTAGGAGGAGCCTCCAGGTGGAGCTTGCTTAGGGTGTGAAAGGGTCCATGGGGTGGTTGCCCATGACAGCTGGGCACCGGGTCCTTTCCAATCCTGAGACTGCCTGGAGAGGGGCCTGGGTTTGCAGCTGCCACTTCTGCGTGGGACTCCTAGCCTTCCAGGGAGGCTGCCTTTTGCAGCCTCATGGTTCAGGGGCTGGCAGTGCTGCTTGGAGCAGCACTGGAGGGGGAGCTCTGACAGAGCTGCCACTGCCTCACCTGCCCTACTTTGCCCTGCCCCACCCTCAGCGGACCCCGGAAACGAGAACGAGAAGGTGGAGTTCTTCAACCTGGTGCTACTGTTCTGCGAGCTGATTCGGCATGACGTCTTCTCCCACAACATCTACATGTGCACGCTCATCTCCCGTGGCGACCTCGCCATGGACTCGCATGGGCCCCGGCCCCCTTCGCCCTTTGACGATCCTGCTGAGGACCATGACAGGAAGGAGGCAGAAGGCAGCAGCGGCATCAAGCTGGAGGTAAGGCCCCTGCACAGCTTCCTGTAGGATCTGGAGCCCCTGTGCAGCAGGCACATCTGTATGGCTGCTGCGCTCCCTGTCCCGGGGCTAAGTCTGCATGCTTCGGCCCAGATGCAAAGGGTTAAGTTCCAAGTCACTGCCAAGGGCGAGCAGCAGGGAGTTGTGTCAGTGGCCGTGTCCCGGGTCCCCAGGCTCGTGTAGTCACAGCAGCATGTCCCAGCCTGCTCTGTCTGGAAGGCCAGAGGGGATGAGCAGTGAGGCAGGGGCTCATGCTGCCAGGAGTTGTGGCTCTTGGGAAGCAGTGAGGGCTGCAGAGCTGGTAGCAAGCCCAGCCCTGCCGGAGGGAGCTCTGGGCTGTTACAGGCTTCCTAGCAGAGACCTGAGATCTGACGCTTCTCTGTGTGTGGCCCTAGGATACTGGCCTCTCTGAGTCCATGGACATTGACCACAACTCCAGTGTGCTGTTTGATGACATGGAGAAGACAGACTTCTCGGTATGTTCCCACTCCCCTCTCTCCTCATGCTCTATGAGTGGCTTGTTGCTCAGGGTGGCTGGGAGACGGTGCAGAGCATGGAGGCTGGAATGGCTGCATGATGGTGGAACTGGAGCTCCTGGTCAGAGCAGGGAGCTGTTCTGCTGCCTCAAGCAAGAGGCTTTCCCCTGCCTTAGTTACCCGTGTCCCATGGTGTGGGCAGTGGTTAAGGTTTGTGCAGGGCTTTGAGGGAGACTCTCCTGGAGCGCAAGGAATGGAGAGCCCTAGGAAGCTCCTTCTCCAGCCCTTTCTACCATTGTAGGAATAAGTGCTTGTGGAGCAAGTGAGGTGCCTATGGTACCTGGGCTTCTACTTCCTCCAAGGGACTCAGTGCCTTTCTCCTGGCTCTGGTGGTTGTCCCCAGAGTCCTGGCCTGCAGTTCCTGGTTTCTTTGTCCAAGGTCATTAAGAGCTGCACTTGTGAGCAGAAAGGGGTTGGGATGTGGAGCCTAGGCTTGGGAGCAGGGGCTCGTGGAGGCAAACAAGTATCTCCTTGCTTTCCCTCGAGTATCAGGCTGCATCTAGAGTCCCTCCTGTATGGCTGTTTCTCATCTCCTCTCATCTCTCCCTAGATGTTCTCTCCTCCAATGCACTGTGAATCCAAGGCCAGCCCTTCTCCAGAGAAGCCAGACCCTGAGAAGGAAGCCAAGCCCCTGCTGAAGGAGAAGTGTGCAGAAGGAACGCTTGCATCCCTGTATGATCAACCCCGGCACATCCAGTATGCAACCCACTTTCCCATCCCTCAGGTAGGAGACGTACATGGCCCCCCGTACAGGCTTGCATGGTCTCTGCTCCCGCTTTGGCATCTCACCTGTTTCCCTGCTGTGCTTCAGTCCAAGCATGGAACTAACCGATGCACCCAATGCTCTGCAGCATCAGCCCTGAGTGGATAAGGGGCACAGTCCTGCTTGCCTTGACTGCTACATGCTCTTTGGCTTTAAGGGGGCTCCTGGGATGGCTCCTTGCTTCCTTGTCCCACAGGGTTGCCTCCCAGCTGGACCCTCTCACAGGGGAAGGAGGCCTGGACATGGGGCAGGGGGCGCCTGGTGCGATGACAGCTAATACTGCTGTCTCTGGGTTCCCAGGAGGAGTCGTGCAGTCACGAATGTAACCAGCGGCTGGTGGTCTTGTTTGGGGTGGGTAAGCAGCGCGACGATGCCCGACATGCCATCAAGAAAATAACCAAAGACATTCTGAAGGTGTTAAACAGGAAGAGCACTGCAGAGACAAGTGAGTGCATCTCAGGCCTGTCTAGCTGCCTGGCACTGCAGCTCGGGCCCAGGCTGTGGGCCCTGTCCTGTCCACCATGTGCTGATCCCTTGCCTGTCCTGGACATGCTTAATTCCCACTAATAATGAGCAGCAGGCAGGAGAAGGAGCCAGTTAAAGGGATGCTGACACCTGAGAACCAGTCAGCTTCAGACAAGGAGCTGAGCCACCTCAGGTCCTGAGCAAGCCCAGCCTGCCCCTGAGCCTCTGCAGACTTGCTGATTTTTTTAAAACCTCCTCCCTCTCCTGTTGCTATGAGACCCCTCCACAGGGCATGGGGCTGCCTCCTGGCTGACTGCAGGGGAAGTGGTGACACTGATTAGATGCAGCAGGCTGTTGTGCCCAGGAAGCCTGCCAAGCAGGGGACACGATGCAGCTTAGTGCAGCAGCACAGACATCCCCAGAATGACATCAGTTCCCCTCGGCTGAGGATCTGGCCTGCATTTCTCTCATCCCTGTCAGTGCAGAGTTTCCAAACAGCAGCAGACATACACGATTTTTGAGCTGAGAGAGGGGTCCTTTGAAAGGAGAGCAGAGATGCTCTGGAGACCAAGTCGAGTGCCTCAAGCTGATCTCTCTAGGCTTAGCCTCAGGCTCCCATGGAAAGCCCCTGTACTGGGCATCTAAACTAGGTGTGGTCAGAATGCCTAGCTTGGGGGTTTCCCCCTTCCTTACTGTCATTCCTAACTGGGGGTTCCTCATCTTCAGACTCATGCCTTACACCTGTGAGGGGTGCTTTACAGCTTACAGGGGTCCCTGCCAAGCCGTTGGCAGGTATATGCAGCTGGTTCATGGGTTGGCCTTGTGTCCAAGAGGGGCATCTGGTCATGGCTTCTGGGGTCTCTCCACTTGGGCAGGCGGGGAGGAAGGCCAGAAGAGGAAGAGGAGCAAGCCAGAAGCATTTCCAACAGCTGAGGATATCTTTGCTAAGTTCCAGCACCTTTCTCACTTTGACCAGCACCAAGTCACCTCTCAGGTATGGTGCTGGCAGAGAATTCCTGTCAGCTTGCCCCTGGCTGTGCCAGCCCAGTGCATCGCTGAGAGCAGCCTCCTGCGAGGGAGTGAGGTGGGTCTGCTGAGCAGACCTCTGTAGCAGCAGGTGCTTTTTCATGCTCTCTGCTCGCAGGTATCTCGCAATGTCTTGGAGCAGATCACCAGTTTTGCCTTGGGGATGTCGTACCACCTGCCTCTTGTGCAGCATGTGCAGTTTATCTTTGACCTGATGGAGTATTCCCTCAACATCAGTGGCCTCATCGACTTTGCCATCCAGGTGAGCCAGGGGCCCAGGCTCTGCCCTCGGGCAGGTTTCCCCACCTGGGATCCAAAGCATCTGCCGCATCAGCAGTGGGGCTAAGGCAGGGCGGTGAGTGTAGGCCTGGTGTGTCCCAAGTGTGTTCAGACTCAACCCAGCCCACTGGGTCAGACGGTCTTCCAGGAGGTTTGCTGCAGTTGGAGACTGAACCGTGCTCAGTCAGGGGTCAGCTGATCCTGATCAGCAGTGTACCTAGGAAGCCATGTGCCCATGTCGTGCCCAGCTTACAGCTCCCCTGTTGGCCCTCCTTGCAACCTTTGACTGGCTGATGCCAGCCCCTCTTGCTGTCTCTGGCTGGCAGACCTCTGGCTTCACTGGAGCCTCTTCCTGTGGCTGGTTCCCTGATGCCTACAGTCCCTGTGGCATAGTTGTGGTGCTGCCCATACTGGACCTGCACACAGGGTCTGATAGGGCTCTTTGTCCTTGGGTGCAGCTGCTGAACGAGCTGAGCGTGGTGGAGGCAGAGCTGCTGCTGAAATCCTCCGACCTGGTTGGCAGCTACACCACCAGCCTGTGCCTGTGCATCGTGGCTGTGCTGCGGCACTACCACTCCTGCCTTATCCTCAACCAGGACCAGATGGCCCAGGTCTTTGAAGGGTAAGGGAGTCAGCTGTGTAAAGGGCCTTTCCCTTCAGGCAAAGAGGAAGCCTCAGCTCTGCAGGGCTGCACAGAGTGGGGGGCAGTGCTCCTGCAAGTATCATTATGCCCTTGCCACGGTGCGTCTACACCTTGAATCCAGCGGCCAGCTCTGGTCCCCCCCGTCTCTGACACCTTAGAAAGGAATAGAACAGCTAGAAAAGGTCCAGAGACGGGCAAGAAGCATGATTAATGGTATGGAAGGGCTTCCATATGAGGAGAGACTAAAGAGGCCAGGCCTGTTCAGTTTAGAAGAGAGACACCTGATTGGGTGACAGGAGGAGGGTTTACAAAATACTAAATGGGGAAGAGGATGGGGCATCAGTAGCTACTGAGCATGGGAGCGGGGGATACAGCTTCCAGATCAGAACTTGGTCAGATCCAGTTCACTCTCCCTTTTGGCATCCGCTCTCTGCCACTGTGACACAAGATACTGGGCAAGATAGACCTACTGTCTGACCCAGTAAATAGCAATTCTTATGTACTTATGTCACCGCTTGGGGCCTGTGGAGGCAGGGACGTTGTCTCTGGGCCTGGGTTGGGTGCTGTCCTGTGCTGTGCCATGTACTGCAGTGCTTCTCTCTATAGTCTGTGTGGGGTGGTGAAGCACGGCATGAACCGCTCAGACGGCTCTTCTGCGGAGCGCTGCATTCTGGCCTACCTCTACGACCTGTACACCTCCTGCAGCCACCTCAAAAGCAAATTTGGGGAGCTCTTCAGGTGAGCTGGGGTGGGCGCAGTAGGTGTTCCTCTGGGAGTTTGGGGCTGCAGCTTTGGTTTTGGTTTTGCCAGTGCTCGTCCCAGCAGCATGCTGTTGCCTTGGTCCTGTGCAGCAGGGTGCCCTGCCCCAGCTCTCCTGGGGCATGCAGGTGCCAGGCTACTTGCTGTCTCAGTTCCTGGCTGGCAACTTCCACTGAAGTGGGCTGCGCAGAGCATAGAAGTCACTGGCAGCCCAGCTTGGTTCCAAGTCCCCTTCTGGTAGCTGCTGGCAGAGGATGAGTGCTTGGAAAGGAGCCTACCTAAAGCTGTAGTGCATGAGCTGGAGTCCTGGCAGCACAGGGCAGGTGGTGGGGCAGGGGGACCCATCCTTGCACTTCAGCCTGATGCACAAGAGGTTGGAGGAGATGTCCCTGCAGGAGCCTCTGACCTGCCATTCTTGCCCCTCCCCTGCCAGTGACTTCTGCTCCAAGGTGAAGAACACAATCTACTGCAATGTGGAGCCATCAGACTCCAACATGCTTTGGGAGCCCGAGTTCATGATCGAGACCATCGAGAACCCATCCGCGCAGAACTTCACCTACACCAACTTGGGCAAAAGCCTCAATGAGAACCCGGCCAACCGCTACAGCTTTGTGTGCAATGCCCTCATGCACGTGTGTGTAGGGCACCATGACCCTGACCGGTGAGGCGCAGCACAGGCAGGGCTGAGGCAGTGGTTCTGTGTGGGGTGGAGCATAAGGGCAGTCCCAGGTCTCAGGAACTTCATAGTGATGGGGGAGGGAGCCACAGACCCCCGCTAGGAGTGGAGGGAGGGGGCAGGAAGGGGGAGCTGGCGCTGTGCTGGTGAGGGGACTGGTTTGTGGCTCCTCCCTGCAGCGTCAACGACATTGCTATCCTGTGCGCGGAGCTGACTGGCTACTGCAAGTCACTAAGCGCTGAGTGGCTGGGCGTGCTCAAGGCTCTGTGCTGCTCCTCCAACAATGGCACTTGTGGCTTCAATGATCTCCTCTGCAACGTCGACGTGAGTGCCAGGCACAGCCAGGGAATGGAGGGGCAGAGAGAGCCTCATCATGCTGGGGTCTAGGTGGGGGCTGTAGCACAGTCACTGGCTGCGCTCCTCTTTCTTCCCCAGGTTAGCGACTTGTCCTTCCACGATTCCTTGGCCACCTTTGTTGCCATTCTTATTGCTCGTCAGTGTTTGCTGCTGGAGGACCTGATCCGCTGCGCAGCCATCCCCTCACTCCTCAATGCTGGTGAGTGTGGCCCTGCGGAGAGGCAGTGCTCCTCGGAGCACAAGCCTCCAGGGTCCTGAGACACCTCATTGGGGAGTAGGTTGCCTCCCACAGGCATGTCCTGCACTGGCATAACAAAATGGCCTCTGAAAGGAGCCCTCACTGCCCCAGCATGGGGTCCTGGCCCTATCACTCTGACACTCAGTCTCCCATAGTCCTGCCCTGTCTGGCCAGGCACTGAGCATGGGGCATGGTTCTGCCAGGTTCTGCTGAGCCTGCAGCTAGGGAGCATGCCAGCACCCACCTTGCCCAGCAGCTTTGCTTCAGAATTGCAGCTTCCATCTGAGGAGCATTTCTGGCCCTTGGGTTTGTGTTGGAACCCTAGGCGGGTGGTCCAGCCTGTAACCAGGGACCAGGGCTGTGCTGGCTGCCAGCACCTGCAGCCAGTCTGGGACAAGAACGCCCAAGAGCCACATAGGACCTTTTATGGTGTCTGTCTGCCCTCTCCAGCAGGCTTCTAGCGCTGGACCCTAGCGCTGCCCCATTGCTGTCTGTGTCGTTGGCTCTCCCTACGGCACATCTAGCCATCTCTTGGGCCTGGATTCCCAAGCCCCTGCTCAGACTCAGCTGAGCACCTGGCACTTTGGGCACCATGTGTGTGGCCTGTCAGAGCCAAGCTCATGCAGAGCGCAGAGCCTG